>NW_027135939.1:3220145-3542159 GCF_039906515.1 Pseudorca crassidens
CAGAAAAAGAAACATCATAAGATATCACTAATACACGGAATGTAAACTTGGCTACACAGGAACTGAATTACAAAACAGAATAGGGTCTCAAATGTAGAAAACCAACTTATGCTTGCTTAAGGGGAAAGGTGAGTTGGGGTGCTGCATAAAACCAGAGATTGAAATTAGCACAGATACCTTTCCATAAGCCAAATATGTAATAGACAAGAGCTACTGCTTGCTCAACGAAGTGGACTCAACACCCCATATTAAACGCCTAAGAATATACCTGACTAGTAAGAATCTTAAAACCTATGGATTGATATGTCTCTGAAAGAGAATCAAGCGTGTGTACAGCGGCATAAACGCAGCAGTGATAGGATTGGTGAGGTTCGGTGAGCAAATGCAGACCCTTTTAAGTCATATTGCATGGTACCCATTCCATGGTTCTCAACTCTCCAGGTTTAAGGGATTCTTCCTTCAGCTAAAACATGCATGTGGAACCCAGAGTAAGATCCACCGTGTGATCGGGAAACGTGTTCAAATATGTCTCAGTTTTCCTCCCCTGGTACTCGGGTGCAACATTCCAGACGCTTTACTAACACTCTCCCCACTTGGAGAGTCAGTGCCTTTAACCTCCTGTTTGGCCCAGTTTGCAATTTCTGTGGAAAATGAACAGGAATAGGGAGAACCAATGAGAGACTAGCTGGAGGTGTCTGGAGGGGAAATTTAACTCTCATTTCCCACCAAGAAGAGGAATTAACCAAAGGCTCAGCGAGCCATGCCGGAACCACACTAGGGCCTGAAGCAATCCTGCGGTGTTGCGGCCAGCTCACAAGAAAGCGAGTGGAAGAAAGGAGCTCAGGGGCCCTGTAATTCACACACCTGCAGAGTTCTAAATGACAGCTATCGTCCAAAAATATATTGAAGTAAGGCTGCCAAGAGGACTTGAAAGCGGGGCAGAATTGCAGGAAACCGATTTCAGGAGGTAGACTGGAATTGCATGTAAAGCATAGGAAAAGAGGCAGAACGTCCACAATGATGCACTTGGCCAAAAAGGGCGTATGCGTTTTTTCCTGAATATATTCAGGAAAAAACGCATACGCACTTTTTGGCCAACCAAGCAAGCTTGCAAAGGAAATCTGCACTACAATGAAGTCTCACTGCCCCCCGGTCAAAAGGGCCATCTGAAAAAAGTGTAAAATCCAGAAAGGCAGGACAGGCCATGGAGAACTGGGAGCCTTCTTATGCTGATGGGCGGGATGTAAATTGCCAACAGCCACTCTGGAGAAGTGTATGGTGTTTCCTGAAACATCTAAAAAACAAAGCAACACAGCCTAGGGCACTTGCACTTATGGTCCTATAGCTTAGAGAAATTAAAATTAAAAAGACACAGCCACCCCAAAGTTTGGGACGGCTCTGTTTACAAGAAGCTCGCTTATGGTACAAGTTCAATATCGCAGAAAGCGAAAAATGGATAAAGAAGTTGTGGTACTTTGGTACAATGCAATATCACTCAACAATGAAATCTATGTCATCAGGCCAGTAGCAGCATAATGAGTGGATTCAGTTACGATGATTCGAAGTGAAATAAGTCACACAGAAAAAGAAACATCATAAGATATCACTAATACACGGAATGTAAACTTGGCTACACAGGAACTGAATTACAAAACAGAATAGGGTCTCAAATGTAGAAAACCAACTTATGCTTGCTTAAGGGGAAAGGTGAGTTGGGGTGCTGCATAAAACCAGAGATTGAAATTAGCACAGATACCTTTCCATAAGCCAAATATGTAATAGACAAGAGCTACTGCTTGCTCAACGAAGTGGACTCAACACCCCATATTAAACGCCTAAGAATATACCTGACTAGTAAGAATCTTAAAACCTATGGATTTATATGTCTCCGAAAGAGAAGGAAGTGTGTGTACAGTGGCATAAACGCAGCAGAGAAAGGGTTGGTGATGTTCGGTGAGCAAATGCAGACCCTTTGAAGTCATATTGCATGGTACCCATTCCATGGTTCTCAACTCTCCAGGTTTAAGGGATTCTTCCTTCAGCTAAAACATGCATGTGGAACCCAGAGTATGATCCTCCGTGTGATCGGGAAACGTGTTCAAATGTGTCTCAGTGTTCATCCCCTAGTACTCGGGTGCAACATTCCAGACACTTTACTAACACTCTCCCCACTTGGAGAGTCAGTGCCTTTAACCTCCTGTTTGGCCCAGTTTGCAATTTCTGCGGAAAATGAACAGGAATAGGGAGAACCAATGAGAGACTAGCTGGAGGTGTCTGGACGGGCAAATTTAACTCTCATTTCCCACCAAGAAGAGCAATTAAGCAAAGGCTCAGCGAGCCATGCCGGAACCACACTAGGGCCTGAAGCAATCCTGCGGTGTTGCGGCCAGCTCACAAGAAAGCGAGTTGAAGAAAGGAGCTCAGGGGCCCTGTAATTCACAAACCTGCAGAGTTACACATGACAGCTATCGTCCAAAAATATATTGAAGTAAGGGTGCCAAGAGGACTTGAAAGCGGGGCAGAATTGCAGGAAACCGATTTCAGGAGGTAGACTGGAATTGCATGTAAAGCATAGGAAAAGAGGTAGAACGTCCACAGTGATGCACTTGGCCAAAAAGGGCGTATGCTTTTTTTCCTGAATATATTCAGGAAAAAAAGCATACGCCCTTTTTGGCCAACCAAGCAAGCTTGCAAAGGAAATCTACACTACAATGAAGTCTCACTGCCCCCCGGTCAAAAGGGCCATCTGAAAAAAGTGTAAAATCCAGAAAGGCAGGACAGTCCATGGAGAACTGGGAGCCTTGTTATGCTGATGGGCGGGATGTAAATTGCCAACAGCCACTGTGGAGAAGTGTATGGTGTTTCCTGAAACATCTAAAAAACAAAGCAACAGAGCCTAGGGCACTTCCACTTATGTTGCTATAGCTTAGGGAAATTAAAATAAAAAAGACACAGCCACCCCAAAATTTGGGACGGCTCTGTTTACAAAACCTCGTTTACGGTAAAAGTTCAATATCAAAGAAAGCGAAAAATGGATAAAGAAGTTGTGGTACTTACGTACAATGCAATATCACTCAGCAATGAAATCTATGTCATCAGGCCAGTAGCAGCATAATGAGTGGATTCAGGTACGATGATTCTAAGTGAAATAAGTCACACAGAAAAAGAAACATCATAAGATATCACTAATACACGGAATGTAAACTTGGCTACACAGGAACTGAATTACAAAACAGAATAGGGTCTCAAATGTAGAAAACCAACTTATGCTTGCTTAAGGGGAAAGGTGAGTTGAGGTGCTGCATAAAACCAGAGATTGAAATTAGCACAGATACCTTTCCATAAGCCAAATACGTAATAGACAAGAGCTACTGCTTGCTCAACGAAGTGGACTCAACACCCCATATTAAACGCCTAAGAATATACCTGACTAGTAAGAATCTTAAAACCTATGGATTTATACGTCTCCGAAAGAGAATCAAGCGTGTGTACAGCGGCATAAACGCAGCAGTGATAGGATTGGTGAGGTTCGGTGAGCAAATGCAGACCCTTTGAAGTCATATTGCATGGTACCCTTTCCATGGTTCTCAACTCTCCAGGTTTAAGGGATTCTTCCTTCAGCTAAAACATGCATGTGGAACCCAGAGTATGATCCACCGTGTGATCGGGAAACGTGTTCAAATGTGTCTCAGTTTTCGTCCCCTGGTACTCGGGTGCAACATTCCAGACGCTTTACTAACACTCTCCCCACTTGGAGAGTCAGTGCCTTTAACCTCCTGTTTGGCCCAGTTTGCAATTTCTGCGGAAAATGAACAGGAATAGGGAGAACCAATGAGAGACTAGCTGGAGGTGTCTGGACGGGTAAATTTAACTCTCATTTCCCACCAAGAAGAGGAATTAATCAAAGGCTCAGCGAGCCATGCCGGAACCACACTAGGGCCTGAAGCAATCCTGCGGTGTTGCGGCCAGCTCACAAGAAAGCGAGTTGAAGAAAGGAGCTCAGGGGCCCTGTAATTCACACACCTGCAGAGTTATAAATGACAGCTATCATCCAAAAATATATTGAAGTAAGGCTGCCAAGAGGACTTGAAAGCGGGGCAGAATTGCAGGAAACCGATTTCAGGAGGTAGACTGGAATTGCATGTAAAGCATAGGAAAAGAGGCAGAACGTCCACAATGATGCACTTGGCCAAAAAGGTCGTATGCGTTTTTTCCCAGGAAAAAACGCATACGCCCTTTTTGGCCAACCAAGCAAGCTTGCAAAGGAAATCTGCACTACAATGAAGTCTCACTGCCCCCCGGTCAAAAGGGCCATCTGAAAAAAGTGTAAAATCCAGAAAGGCAGGACAGGCCATGGAGAACTGGGAGCCTTGTTATGCTGATGGGCGTGATGTAAATTGCCAACAGCCACTCTGGAGAAGTGTATGGTGTTTCCTGAAACATCTAAAAAACAAAGCAACAGAGCCTAGGGCACTTCCACTTATGGTCCTATAGATTAGGGAAATTAAAATCAAAAAGACACAGGCACCCCAAAGTTTGGGACGGCTCTGTTTACAAGAACCTCGTTTACGGTACAAGTTCAATATCGCAGAAAGCGAAAAATGGATAAAGAAGTTGTGGTACTTACGTACAATGCAATATCACTCAGCAATGAAATCTATGTCATCAGGCCAGTAGCAGCATAATGAGTGGATTCAGGTACGATGATTCTAAGTGAAATAAGTCACACAGAAAAAGAAACATCATAAGATATCACTAATACACGGAATGTAAACTTGGCTACACAGGAACTGAATTACAAAACAGAATAGGGTCTCAAATGTAGAAAACCAACTTATGCTTGCTTAAGGGGAAAGGTGAGTTGAGGTGCTGCATAAAACCAGAGATTGAAATTAGCACAGATACCTTTCCATAAGCCAAATACGTAATAGACAAGAGCTACTGCTTGCTCAACGAAGTGGACTCAACACCCCATATTAAACGCCTAAGAATATACCTGACTAGTAAGAATCTTAAAACCTATGGATTTATACGTCTCCGAAAGAGAATCAAGCGTGTGTACAGCGGCATAAACGCAGCAGTGATAGGATTGGTGAGGTTCGGTGAGCAAATGCAGACCCTTTGAAGTCATATTGCATGGTACCCTTTCCATGGTTCTCAACTCTCCAGGTTTAAGGGATTCTTCCTTCAGCTAAAACATGCATGTGGAACCCAGAGTATGATCCACCGTGTGATCGGGAAACGTGTTCAAATGTGTCTCAGTTTTCGTCCCCTGGTACTCGGGTGCAACATTCCAGACGCTTTACTAACACTCTCCCCACTTGCAGAGTCAGTGCCTTTAACCTCCTGTTTGGCCCAGTTTGCAATTTCTGCGGAAAATGAACAGGAATAGGGAGAACCAATGAGAGACTAGCTGGAGGTGTCTGGACGGGTAAATTTAACTCTCATTTCCCACCAAGAAGAGGAATTAATCAAAGGCTCAGCGAGCCATGCCGGAACCACACTAGGGCCTGAAGCAATCCTGCGGTGTTGCGGCCAGCTCACAAGAAAGCGAGTTGAAGAAAGGAGCTCAGGGGCCCTGTAATTCACACACCTGCAGAGTTATAAATGACAGCTATCATCCAAAAATATATTGAAGTAAGGCTGCCAAGAGGACTTGAAAGCAGGGCAGAATTGCAGGAAACCGATTTCAGGAGGTAGACTGGAATTGCATGTAAAGCATAGGAAAAGAGGCAGAACGTCCACAATGAGGCACTTGGCCAAAAAGGGCGTATGCGTTTTTTCCCAGGAAAAAACGCATACGCCCTTTTTGGCCAACCAAGCAAGCTTGCAAAGGAAATCTGCACTACAATGAAGTCTCACTGCCCCCCGGTCAAAAGGGCCATCTGAAAAAAGTGTAAAATCCAGAAAGGCAGGACAGGCCATGGAGAACTGGGAGCCTTGTTATGCTGATGGGCGTGATGTAAATTGCCAACAGCCACTCTGGAGAAGTGTATGGTGTTTCCTGAAACATCTAAAAAACAAAGCAACAGAGCCTAGGGCACTTCCACTTATGGTCCTATAGATTAGGGAAATTAAAATCAAAAAGACACAGGCACCCCAAAGTTTGGGACGGCTCTGTTTACAAGAACCTCGTTTACGGTACAAGTTCAATATCGCAGAAAGCGAAAAATGGATAAAGAAGTTGTGGTACTTACGTACAATGCAATATCACTCAGCAATGAAATCTATGTCATCAGGCCAGTAGCAGCATAATGAGTGGATTCAGGTACGATGATTCTAAGTGAAATAAGTCACACAGAAAAAGAAACATCATAAGATATCACTAATACACGGAATGTAAACTTGGCTACACAGGAACTGAATTACAAAACAGAATAGGGTCTCAAATGTAGAAAACCAACTTATGCTTGCTTAAGGGGAAAGGTGAGTTGAGGTGCTGCATAAAACCAGAGATTGAAATTAGCACAGATACCTTTCCATAAGCCAAATACGTAATAGACAAGAGCTACTGCTTGCTCAACGAAGTGGACTCAACACCCCATATTAAACGCCTAAGAATATACCTGACTAGTAAGAATCTTAAAACCTATGGATTTATACGTCTCCGAAAGAGAATCAAGCGTGTGTACAGCGGCATAAACGCAGCAGTGATAGGATTGGTGAGGTTCGGTGAGCAAATGCAGACCCTTTGAAGTCATATTGCATGGTACCCTTTCCATGGTTCTCAACTCTCCAGGTTTAAGGGATTCTTCCTTCAGCTAAAACATGCATGTGGAACCCAGAGTATGATCCACCGTGTGATCGGGAAACGTGTTCAAATGTGTCTCAGTTTTCGTCCCCTGGTACTCGGGTGCAACATTCCAGACGCTTTACTAACACTCTCCCCACTTGGAGAGTCAGTGCCTTTAACCTCCTGTTTGGCCCAGTTTGCAATTTCTGCGGAAAATGAACAGGAATAGGGAGAACCAATGAGAGACTAGCTGGAGGTGTCTGGACGGGTAAATTTAACTCTCATTTCCCACCAAGAAGAGGAATTAATCAAAGGCTCAGCGAGCCATGCCGGAACCACACTAGGGCCTGAAGCAATCCTGCGGTGTTGCGGCCAGCTCACAAGAAAGCGAGTTGAAGAAAGGAGCTCAGGGGCCCTGTAATTCACACACCTGCAGAGTTATAAATGACAGCTATCATCCAAAAATATATTGAAGTAAGGCTGCCAAGAGGACTTGAAAGCAGGGCAGAATTGCAGGAAACCGATTTCAGGAGGTAGACTGGAATTGCATGTAAAGCATAGGAAAAGAGGCAGAACGTCCACAATGATGCACTTGGCCAAAAAGGGCGTATGCGTTTTTTCCCAGGAAAAAACGCATACGCCCTTTTTGGCCAACCAAGCAAGCTTGCAAAGGAAATCTGCACTACAATGAAGTCTCACTGCCCCCCGGTCAAAAGGGCCATCTGAAAAAAGTGTAAAATCCAGAAAGGCAGGACAGGCCATGGAGAACTGGGAGCCTTGTTATGCTGATGGGCGTGATGTAAATTGCCAACAGCCACTCTGGAGAAGTGTATGGTGTTTCCTGAAACATCTAAAAAACAAAGCAACAGAGCCTAGGGCACTTCCACTTATGGTCCTATAGATTAGGGAAATTAAAATCAAAAAGACACAGGCACCCCAAAGTTTGGGACGGCTCTGTTTACAAGAACCTCGTTTACGGTACAAGTTCAATATCGCAGAAAGCGAAAAATGGATAAAGAAGTTGTGGTACTTACGTACAATGCAATATCACTCAGCAATGAAATCTATGTCATCAGGCCAGTAGCAGCATAATGAGTGGATTCAGGTACGATGATTCTAAGTGAAATAAGTCACACAGAAAAAGAAACATCATAAGATATCACTAATACATGGAATGTAAACTTGGCTACACAGGAACTGAATTACAAAACAGAATAGGGTCTCAAATGTAGAAAACCAACTTATGCTTGCTTAAGGGGAAAGGTGAGTTGAGGTGCTGCATAAAACCAGAGATTGAAATTAGCACAGATACCTTTCCATAAGCCAAATACGTAATAGACAAGAGCTACTGCTTGCTCAACGAAGTGGACTCAACACCCCATATTAAACGCCTAAGAATATACCTGACTAGTAAGAATCTTAAAACCTATGGATTTATACGTCTCCGAAAGAGAATCAAGCGTGTGTACAGCGGCATAAACGCAGCAGTGATAGGATTGGTGAGGTTCGGTGAGCAAATGCAGACCCTTTGAAGTCATATTGCATGGTACCCTTTCCATGGTTCTCAACTCTCCAGGTTTAAGGGATTCTTCCTTCAGCTAAAACATGCATGTGGAACCCAGAGTATGATCCACCGTGTGATCGGGAAACGTGTTCAAATGTGTCTCAGTTTTCGTCCCCTGGTACTCGGGTGCAACATTCCAGACGCTTTACTAACACTCTCCCCACTTGCAGAGTCAGTGCCTTTAACCTCCTGTTTGGCCCAGTTTGCAATTTCTGCGGAAAATGAACAGGAATAGGGAGAACCAATGAGAGACTAGCTGGAGGTGTCTGGACGGGTAAATTTAACTCTCATTTCCCACCAAGAAGAGGAATTAATCAAAGGCTCAGCGAGCCATGCCGGAACCACACTAGGGCCTGAAGCAATCCTGCGGTGTTGCGGCCAGCTCACAAGAAAGCGAGTTGAAGAAAGGAGCTCAGGGGCCCTGTAATTCACACACCTGCAGAGTTATAAATGACAGCTATCATCCAAAAATATATTGAAGTAAGGCTGCCAAGAGGACTTGAAAGCGGGGCAGAATTGCAGGAAACCGATTTCAGGAGGTAGACTGGAATTGCATGTAAAGCATAGGAAAAGAGGCAGAACGTCCACAATGATGCACTTGGCCAAAAAGGTCGTATGCGTTTTTTCCCAGGAAAAAACGCATACGCCCTTTTTGGCCAACCAAGCAAGCTTGCAAAGGAAATCTGCACTACAATGAAGTCTCACTGCCCCCCGGTCAAAAGGGCCATCTGAAAAAAGTGTAAAATCCAGAAAGGCAGGACAGGCCATGGAGAACTGGGAGCCTTGTTATGCTGATGGGCGTGATGTAAATTGCCAACAGCCACTCTGGAGAAGTGTATGGTGTTTCCTGAAACATCTAAAAAACAAAGCAACAGAGCCTAGGGCACTTCCACTTATGGTCCTATAGATTAGGGAAATTAAAATCAAAAAGACACAGGCACCCCAAAGTTTGGGACGGCTCTGTTTACAAGAACCTCGTTTACGGTACAAGTTCAATATCGCAGAAAGCGAAAAATGGATAAAGAAGTTGTGGTACTTACGTACAATGCAATATCACTCAGCAATGAAATCTATGTCATCAGGCCAGTAGCAGCATAATGAGTGGATTCAGGTACGATGATTCTAAGTGAAATAAGTCACACAGAAAAAGAAACATCATAAGATATCACTAATACACGGAATGTAAACTTGGCTACACAGGAACTGAATTACAAAACAGAATAGGGTCTCAAATGTAGAAAACCAACTTATGCTTGCTTAAGGGGAAAGGTGAGTTGAGGTGCTGCATAAAACCAGAGATTGAAATTAGCACAGATACCTTTCCATAAGCCAAATACGTAATAGACAAGAGCTACTGCTTGCTCAACGAAGTGGACTCAACACCCCATATTAAACGCCTAAGAATATACCTGACTAGTAAGAATCTTAAAACCTATGGATTTATACGTCTCCGAAAGAGAATCAAGCGTGTGTACAGCGGCATAAACGCAGCAGTGATAGGATTGGTGAGGTTCGGTGAGCAAATGCAGACCCTTTGAAGTCATATTGCATGGTACCCTTTCCATGGTTCTCAACTCTCCAGGTTTAAGGGATTCTTCCTTCAGCTAAAACATGCATGTGGAACCCAGAGTATGATCCACCGTGTGATCGGGAAACGTGTTCAAATGTGTCTCAGTTTTCGTCCCCTGGTACTCGGGTGCAACATTCCAGACGCTTTACTAACACTCTCCCCACTTGGAGAGTCAGTGCCTTTAACCTCCTGTTTGGCCCAGTTTGCAATTTCTGCGGAAAATGAACAGGAATAGGGAGAACCAATGAGAGACTAGCTGGAGGTGTCTGGACGGGTAAATTTAACTCTCATTTCCCACCAAGAAGAGGAATTAATCAAAGGCTCAGCGAGCCATGCCGGAACCACACTAGGGCCTGAAGCAATCCTGCGGTGTTGCGGCCAGCTCACAAGAAAGCGAGTTGAAGAAAGGAGCTCAGGGGCCCTGTAATTCACACACCTGCAGAGTTATAAATGACAGCTATCATCCAAAAATATATTGAAGTAAGGCTGCCAAGAGGACTTGAAAGCGGGGCAGAATTGCAGGAAACCGATTTCAGGAGGTAGACTGGAATTGCATGTAAAGCATAGGAAAAGAGGCAGAACGTCCACAATGATGCACTTGGCCAAAAAGGGCGTATGCGTTTTTTCCCAGGAAAAAACGCATACGCCCTTTTTGGCCAACCAAGCAAGCTTGCAAAGGAAATCTGCACTACAATGAAGTCTCACTGCCCCCCGGTCAAAAGGGCCATCTGAAAAAAGTGTAAAATCCAGAAAGGCAGGACAGGCCATGGAGAACTGGGAGCCTTGTTATGCTGATGGGCGGGATGTAAATTGCCAACAGCCACTCTGGAGAAGTGTATGGTGTTTCCTGAAACATCTAAAAAACAAAGCAACAGAGCCTAGGGCACTTCCACTTATGGTCCTATAGATTAGGGAAATTAAAATCAAAAAGACACAGGCACCCCAAAGTTTGGGACGGCTCTGTTTACAAGAACCTCGTTTACGGTACAAGTTCAATATCGCAGAAAGCGAAAAATGGATAAAGAAGTTGTGGTACTTACGTACAATGCAATATCACTCAGCAATGAAATCTATGTCATCAGGCCAGTAGCAGCATAATGAGTGGATTCAGGTACGATGATTCTAAGTGAAATAAGTCACACAGAAAAAGAAACATCATAAGATATCACTAATACACGGAATGTAAACTTGGCTACACAGGAACTGAATTACAAAACAGAATAGGGTCTCAAATGTAGAAAACCAACTTATGCTTGCTTAAGGGGAAAGGTGAGTTGAGGTGCTGCATAAAACCAGAGATTGAAATTAGCACAGATACCTTTCCATAAGCCAAATACGTAATAGACAAGAGCTACTGCTTGCTCAACGAAGTGGACTCAACACCCCATATTAAACGCCTAAGAATATACCTGACTAGTAAGAATCTTAAAACCTATGGATTTATACGTCTCCGAAAGAGAATCAAGCGTGTGTACAGCGGCATAAACGCAGCAGTGATAGGATTGGTGAGGTTCGGTGAGCAAATGCAGACCCTTTGAAGTCATATTGCATGGTACCCTTTCCATGGTTCTCAACTCTCCAGGTTTAAGGGATTCTTCCTTCAGCTAAAACATGCATGTGGAACCCAGAGTATGATCCACCGTGTGATCGGGAAACGTGTTCAAATGTGTCTCAGTTTTCGTCCCCTGGTACTCGGGTGCAACATTCCAGACGCTTTACTAACACTCTCCCCACTTGGAGAGTCAGTGCCTTTAACCTCCTGTTTGGCCCAGTTTGCAATTTCTGCGGAAAATGAACAGGAATAGGGAGAACCAATGAGAGACTAGCTGGAGGTGTCTGGACGGGTAAATTTAACTCTCATTTCCCACCAAGAAGAGGAATTAATCAAAGGCTCAGCGAGCCATGCCGGAACCACACTAGGGCCTGAAGCAATCCTGCGGTGTTGCGGCCAGCTCACAAGAAAGCGAGTTGAAGAAAGGAGCTCAGGGGCCCTGTAATTCACACACCTGCAGAGTTATAAATGACAGCTATCATCCAAAAATATATTGAAGTAAGGCTGCCAAGAGGACTTGAAAGCGGGGCAGAATTGCAGGAAACCGATTTCAGGAGGTAGACTGGAATTGCATGTAAAGCATAGGAAAAGAGGCAGAACGTCCACAATGATGCACTTGGCCAAAAAGGTCGTATGCGTTTTTTCCCAGGAAAAAACGCATACGCCCTTTTTGGCCAACCAAGCAAGCTTGCAAAGGAAATCTGCACTACAATGAAGTCTCACTGCCCCCCGGTCAAAAGGGCCATCTGAAAAAAGTGTAAAATCCAGAAAGGCAGGACAGGCCATGGAGAACTGGGAGCCTTGTTATGCTGATGGGCGTGATGTAAATTGCCAAAAGCCACTCTGGAGAAGTGTATGGTGTTTCCTGAAACATCTAAGAAACAAAGCAACAGAGCCTAGGGCACTTCCACTTATGGTCTTATAGATTAGGGAAGTAAAATCAAAAAGACACAGGCACCCCAAAGTTTGGGATGGCTCTGTTTACAAGAACCTCGTTTACGGTACAAGTTCAATATCGCAGAAAGCGAAAAATGGATAAAGAAGTTGTGGTACTTACGTACAATGCAATATCACTCAGCAATGAAATCTATGTCATCAGGCCAGTAGCAGCATAATGAGTGGATTCAGGTACGATGATTCTAAGTGAAATAAGTCACACAGAAAAAGAAACATCATAAGATATCACTAATACACGGAATGTAAACTTGGCTACACAGGAACTGAATTACAAAACAGAATAGGGTCTCAAATGTAGAAAACCAACTTATGCTTGCTTAAGGTGAAAGGTGAGTTGGGGTGCTGCATAAAACCAGAGATTGAAATTAGCACAGATACCTTTCCATAAGCCAAATATGTAATAGACAAGAGCTACTGCTTGCTCAACGAAGTGGACTCAACACCCCATATTAAACGCCTAAGAATATACCTGACTAGTAAGAATCTTAAAACCTATGGATTTATATGTCTCTGAAAGAGAATCAAGCGTGTGTACAGCGGCATAAACGCAGCAGTGATAGGATTGGTGAGGTTCGGTGAGCAAATGCAGACCCTTTGAAGTCGTATTGCATGGTACCCATTCCATGGGTGTCAACTCTCCAGGTTTAAGGGATTCTTCCTTCAGCTAAAACATGCATGTGGAACCCAGAGTATGATCCACCGTGTGATCGGGAAACGTGTTCAAATGTGTCTCACTTTTCGTCCACTGGTACTCGGGTGCAACATTCCAGACGCTTTACTAACACTCTCCCCACTTGGAGTGTCAGTGCCTTTAACCTCCTGTTTGGCCCAGTTTGCAATTTCTGCGGAAAATGAACAGGAATAGGGAGAACCAATGAGAGACTAGCTGGAGGTGTCTGGACGGGTAAATTTAACTCTCATTTCCCACCAAGAAGAGGAATTAACCAAAGGCTCAGCGAGCCATGCCGGAACCACACTAGGGCCTGAAGCAATCCTGCGGTGTTGCGGCCAGCTCACAAGAAAGCGAGTTGAAGAAAGGAGCTCAGGGGCCCTGTAATTCACACACCTGCAGAGTTATAAATGACAGCTATCATCCAAAAATATATTGAAGTAAGGCTGCCAAGAGGACTTGAAAGCGGGGCAGAATTGCAGGAAACCGATTTCAGGAGGTAGACTGGAATTGCATGTAAAGCATAGGAAAAGAGGCAGAACGTCCACAATGATGCACTTGGCCAAAAAGGGCGTATGCGTTTTTTCCCAGGAAAAAACGCATACGCCCTTTTTGGCCAACCAAGCAAGCTTGCAAAGGAAATCTGCACTACAATGAAGTCTCACTGCCCCCCGGTCAAAAGGGCCATCTGAAAAAAGTGTAAAATCCAGAAAGGCAGGACAGGCCATAGAGAACTGGGAGCCTTGTTATGCTGATGGGCGTGATGTAAATTGCCAAAAGCCACTCTGGAGAAGTGTATGGTGTTTCCTGAAACATCTAAGAAACAAAGCAACAGAGCCTAGGGCACTTCCACTTATGGTCTTATAGATTAGGGAAGTAAAATCAAAAAGACACAGCCACCCCAATGTTTGGGACGGCTCTGTTTACAAGAAGCTCGCTTATGGTACAAGTTCAATATCGCAGAAAGCGAAAAATGGATAAAGAAGTTGTGGTACTTTGGTACAATGCAATATCACTCAACAATGAAATCTATGTCATCAGGCCAGTAGCAGCATAATGAGTGGATTCAGTTACGATGATTCTAAGTGAAATAAGTCACACAGAAAAAGAAACATCATAAGATATCACTAATACACGGAATGTAAACTTGGCTACACAGGAACTGAATTACAAAACAGAATAGGGTCTCAAATGTAGAAAACCAACTTATGCTTGCTTAAGGGGAAAGGTGAGTTGGGGTGCTGCATAAAACCAGAGATTGAAATTAGCACAGATACCTTTCCATAAGCCAAATATGTAATAGACAAGAGCTACTGCTTGCTCAACGAAGTGGACTCAACACCCCATATTAAACGCCTAAGAATATACCTGACTAGTAAGAATCTTAAAACCTATGGATTTATATGTCTCCGAAAGAGAAGGAAGTGTGTGTACAGTGGCATAAACGCAGCAGAGAAAGGGTTGGTGATGTTCGGTGAGCAAATGCAGACCCTTTGAAGTCATATTGCATGGTACCCATTCCATGGTTCTCAACTCTCCAGGTTTAAGGGATTCTTCCTTCAGCTAAAACATGCATGTGGAACCCAGAGTATGATCCTCCGTGTGATCGGGAAACGTGTTCAAATGTGTCTCAGTTTTCATCCCCTGGTACTCGGGTGCAACATTCCAGACACTTTACTAACACTCTCCCCACTTGGAGAGTCAGTGCCTTTAACCTCCTGTTTGGCCCAGTTTGCAATTTCTGCGGAAAATGAACAGGAATAGGGAGAACCAATGAGAGACTAGCTGGAGGTGTCTGGACGGGCAAATTTAACTCTCATTTCCCACCAAGAAGAGCAATTAAGCAAAGGCTCAGCGAGCCATGCCCGAACCACACTAGGGCCTGAAGCAATCCTGCGGTGTTGCGGCCAGCTCACAAGAAAGCGAGTTGAAGAAAGGAGCTCAGGGGCCCTGTAATTCACAAACCTGCAGAGTTATACATGACAGCTATCGTCCAAAAATATATTGAAGTAAGGGTGCCAAGAGGACTTGAAAGCGGGGCAGAATTGCAGGAAACCGATTTCAGGAGGTAGACTGGAATTGCATATAAAGCATAGGAAAAGAGGCAGAACGTCCACAGTGATGCACTTGGCCAAAAAGGGCGTATGCTTTTTTTCCTGAATATATTCAGGAAAAAAAGCATACGCCCTTTTTGGCCAACCAAGCAAGCTTGCAAAGGAAATCTACACTACAATGAAGTCTCACTGCCCCCCGGTCAGAAGGGCCATCTGAAAAAAGTGTAAAATCCAGAAAGGCAGGACAGTCCATGGAGAACTGGGAGCCTTGTTATGCTGATGGGCGGGATGTAAATTGCCAACAGCCACTGTGGAGAAGTGTATGGTGTTTCCTGAAACATCTAAAAAACAAAGCAACAGAGCCTAGGGCACTTCCACTTATGGTGCTATAGCTTAGGGAAATTAAAATAAAAAAGACACAGCCACCCCAAAATTTGGGACGGCTCTGTTTACAAAACCTCGTTTACGGTAAAAGTTCAATATCAAAGAAAGGGAAAAATGGATAAAGAAGTTGTGGTACTTACGTACAATGCAATATCACTCAGCAATGAAATCTATGTCATCAGGCCAGTAGCAGCATAATGAGTGGATTCAGGTACGATGATTCTAAGTGAAATAAGTCACACAGAAAAAGAAACATCATAAGATATCACTAATACACGGAATGTAAACTTGGCTACACAGGAACTGAATTACAAAACAGAATAGGGTCTCAAATGTAGAAAACCAACTTATGCTTGCTTAAGGGGAAAGGTGAGTTGAGGTGCTGCATAAAACCAGAGATTGAAATTAGCACAGATACCTTTCCATAAGCCAAATACGTAATAGACAAGAGCTACTGCTTGCTCAACGAAGTGGACTCAACACCCCATATTAAACGCCTAAGAATATACCTGACTAGTAAGAATCTTAAAACCTATGGATTTATACGTCTCCGAAGGAGAATCAAGCGTGTGTACAGCGGCATAAACGCAGCAGTGATAGGATTGGTGAGGTTCGGTGAGCAAATGCAGACCCTTTGAAGTCATATTGCATGGTACCCTTTCCATGGTTCTCAACTCTCCAGGTTTAAGGGATTCTTCCTTCAGCTAAAACATGCATGTGGAACCCAGAGTATGATCCACCGTGTGATCGGGAAACGTGTTCAAATGTGTCTCAGTTTTCGTCCCCTGGTACTCGGGTGCAACATTCCAGACGCTTTACTAACACTCTCCCCACTTGGAGAGTCAGTGCCTTTAACCTCCTGTTTGGCCCAGTTTGCAATTTCTGCGGAAAATGAACAGGAATAGGGAGAACCAATGAGAGACTAGCTGGAGGTGTCTGGACGGGTAAATTTAACTCTCATTTCCCACCAAGAAGAGGAATTAATCAAAGGCTCAGCGAGCCATGCCGGAACCACACTAGGGCCTGAAGCAATCCTGCGGTGTTGCGGCCAGCTCACAAGAAAGCGAGTTGAAGAAAGGAGCTCAGGGGCCCTGTAATTCACACACCTGCAGAGTTATAAATGACAGCTATCATCCAAAAATATATTGAAGTAAGGCTGCCAAGAGGACTTGAAAGCGGGGCAGAATTGCAGGAAACCGATTTCAGGAGGTAGACTGGAATTGCATGTAAAGCATAGGAAAAGAGGCAGAACGTCCACAATGATGCACTTGGCCAAAAAGGGCGTATGCGTTTTTTCCCAGGAAAAAACGCATACGCCCTTTTTGGCCAACCAAGCAAGCTTGCAAAGGAAATCTGCACTACAATGAAGTCTCACTGCCCCCCGGTCAAAAGGGCCATCTGAAAAAAGTGTAAAATCCAGAAAGGCAGGACAGGCCATGGAGAACTGGGAGCCTTGTTATGCTGATGGGCGTGATGTAAATTGCCAACAGCCACTCTGGAGAAGTGTATGGTGTTTCCTGAAACATCTAAAAAACAAAGCAACAGAGCCTAGGGCACTTCCACTTATGGTCCTATAGATTAGGGAAATTAAAATCAAAAAGACACAGGCACCCCAAAGTTTGGGACGGCTCTGTTTACAAGAACCTCGTTTACGGTACAAGTTCAATATCGCAGAAAGCGAAAAATGGATAAAGAAGTTGTGGTACTTACGTACAATGCAATATCACTCAGCAATGAAATCTATGTCATCAGGCCAGTAGCAGCATAATGAGTGGATTCAGGTACGATGATTCTAAGTGAAATAAGTCACACAGAAAAAGAAACATCATAAGATATCACTAATACACGGAATGTAAACTTGGCTACACAGGAACTGAATTACAAAACAGAATAGGGTCTCAAATGTAGAAAACCAACTTATGCTTGCTTAAGGTGAAAGGTGAGTTGGGGTGCTGCATAAAACCAGAGATTGAAATTAGCACAGATACCTTTCCATAAGCCAAATATGTAATAGACAAGAGCTACTGCTTGCTCAACGAAGTGGACTCAACACCCCATATTAAACGCCTAAGAATATACCTGACTAGTAAGAATCTTAAAACCTATGGATTTATATGTCTCTGAAAGAGAATCAAGCGTGTGTACAGCGGCATAAACGCAGCAGTGATAGGATTGGTGAGGTTCGGTGAGCAAATGCAGACCCTTTGAAGTCGTATTGCATGGTACCCATTCCATGGGTGTCAACTCTCCAGGTTTAAGGGATTCTTCCTTCAGCTAAAACATGCATGTGGAACCCAGAGTATGATCCACCGTGTGATCGGGAAACGTGTTCAAATGTGTCTCACTTTTCGTCCACTGGTACTCGGGTGCAACATTCCAGACGCTTTACTAACACTCTCCCCACTTGGAGAGTCAGTGCCTTTAACCTCCTGTTTGGCCCAGTTTGCAATTTCTGCGGAAAATGAACAGGAATAGGGAGAACCAATGAGAGACTAGCTGGAGGTGTCTGGACGGGTAAATTTAACTCTCATTTCCCACCAAGAAGAGGAATTAACCAAAGGCTCAGCGAGCCATGCCGGAACCACACTAGGGCCTGAAGCAATCCTGCGGTGTTGCGGCCAGCTCACAAGAAAGCGAGTTGAAGAAAGGAGCTCAGGGGCCCTGTAATTCACACACCTGCAGAGTTATAAATGACAGCTATCATCCAAAAATATATTGAAGTAAGGCTGCCAAGAGGACTTGAAAGCGGGGCAGAATTGCAGGAAACCGATTTCAGGAGGTAGACTGGAATTGCATGTAAAGCATAGGAAAAGAGGCAGAACGTCCACAGTGATGCACTTGGCCAAAAAGGGCGTATGCGTTTTTTCCTGAATATATTCAGGAAAAAACGCATACGCCCTTTTTGGCCAACCAAGCAAGCTTGCAAAGGAAATCTGCACTACAATGAAGTCTCACTGCCCCCCGGTCAAAAGGGCCATCTGAAAAAAGTGTAAAATCCAGAAAGGCAGGACAGGCCATGGAGAACTGGGAGCCTTGTTATGCTGATGGGCGTGATGTAAATTGCCAACAGCCACTCTGGAGAAGTGTATGGTGTTTCCTGAAACATCTAAAAAACAAAGCAACACAGCCTAGGGCACTTGCACTTATGGTCCTATAGCTTAGAGAAATTAAAATTAAAAAGACACAGCCACCCCAAAGTTTGGGACGGCTCTGTTTACAAGAACCTCGTTTATGGTACAAGTTCAATATCGCAGAAAGCGAAAAATGGATAAAGAAGTTGTGGTACTAACATACAATGCAATATCACTCAGCAATGAAATCTCTTTCATCAGGCTCATAGCAGCATAATGAGTGGATTCAGGTACGATGATTCTAAGTGAAATACGTCACACAGAAAAAGAAACATCATAAGATATCACTAATACACGGAATGTAAACTTGGCTACACAGGAACTGAATTACAAAACAGAATAGGGTCTCAAATGTAGAAAACCAACTTATGCTTGCTTAAGGGGAAAGGTGAGTTGGGGTGCTGCATAAAACCAGAGATTGAAATTAGCACAGATACTTTTCCATAAGCCAAATATGTAATAGACAAGAGCTACTGCTTGCTCAACGAAGTGGACTCAACACCCCATATTAAACGCCTAAGAATATACCTGACTAGTAAGAATCTTAAAAACTATGGATTTATATGTCTCCGAAAGAGAATCAAGCATGTGTACAGCGGCATAAACACAGCAGTGATAGGATTGGTGAGGTTCGGTGAGCAAATGCAGACCCTTTGAAGTCATATTGCATGGTACCCATTCCATGGTTCTCAACTCTCCAGGTTTAAGGGATTCTTCCTTCAGCTAAATCATGCATGTGGAACCCAGAGTATGATCCACCGTGTGATCGGGAAACGTGTTCAAATGTGTCTCACTTTTCGTCCCTGGTACTCGGGTGCAACATTCCAGACGCTTTACTAACACTCTCCCCACTTGGAGAGTCAGTGCCTTTAACCTCCTGTTTGGCCCAGTTTGCAATTTCTGCGGAAAATGAACAGGAATAGGGAGAACAAATGAGAGACTAGCTGGAGGTGTCTGCACGGGTAAATTTAACTCTCATTTCCCACCAAGAAGAGGAATTAACCAAAGGCTCAGCGAGCCATGCCGGAACCACACTAGGGCCTGAAGCAATCCTGCGGTGTTGCGGCCAGCTCACAAGAAAGCGAGTTGAAGAAAGGAGCTCAGGGGCACTGTAATTCACACACCTGCAGAGTTATAAATGACAGCTATCGTCCAAAAATATATTGAAGTAAGGGTGCCAAGAGGACTTGAAAGCGGGGCAGAATTGCAGGAAACCGATTTCAGGAGGTAGACTGGAATTGCATGTAAAGCATAGGAAAAGAGGCAGAACGTCCACAATGATGCACTTGGCCAAAAAGGGCGTATGCGTTTTTTCCTGAATATATTCAGGAAAAAACGCATACGCCCTTTTTGGCCAACCAAGCAAGCTTGCAAAGGAAATCTGCACTACAATGAAGTCTCACTGCCCCCCGGTCAAAAGGGCCATCTGAAAAAAGTGTAAAATCCAGAAAGGCAGGACAGGCCATGGAGAACTGGGAGCCTTCTTATGCTGATGGGCGGGATGTAAATTGCCAACAGCCACTCTGGAGAAGTGTATGGTGTTTCCTGAAACATCTAAAAAACAAAGCAACAGAGCCTAGGGCACTTCCACTTATGGTCCTATAGCTTAGGGAAATTAAAATCAAAAAGACACAGCCACCCCAAAGTTTGGGACGGCTCTGTTTACAAGAAGCTCGCTTATGGTACAAGTTCAATATCGCAGAAAGCGAAAAATGGATAAAGAAGTTGTGGTACTTTGGTACAATGCAATATCACTCAACAATGAAATCTATGTCATCAGGCCAGTAGCAGCATAATGAGTGGATTCAGTTACGATGATTCTAAGTGAAATAAGTCACACAGAAAAAGAAACATCATAAGATATCACTAATACACGGAATGTAAACTTGGCTACACAGGAACTGAATTACAAAACAGAATAGGGTCTCAAATGTAGAAAACCAACTTATGCTTGCTTAAGGGGAAAGGTGAGTTGGGGTGCTGCATAAAACCAGAGATTGAAATTAGCACAGATACCTTTCCATAAGCCAAATATGTAATAGACAAGAGCTACTGCTTGCTCAACGAAGTGGACTCAACACCCCATATTAAACGCCTAAGAATATACCTGACTAGTAAGAATCTTAAAACCTATGGATTTATATGTCTCCGAAAGAGAAGGAAGTGTGTGTACAGTGGCATAAACGCAGCAGAGAAAGGGTTGGTGATGTTCGGTGAGCAAATGCAGACCCTTTGAAGTCATATTGCATGGTACCCATTCCATGGTTCTCAACTCTCCAGGTTTAAGGGATTCTTCCTTCAGCTAAAACATGCATGTGGAACCCAGAGTATGATCCTCCGTGTGATCGGGAAACGTGTTCAAATGTGTCTCAGTTTTCATCCCCTGGTACTCGGGTGCAACATTCCAGACACTTTACTAACACTCTCCCCACTTGGAGAGTCAGTGCCTTTAACCTCCTGTTTGGCCCAGTTTGCAATTTCTGCGGAAAATGAACAGGAATAGGGAGAACCAATGAGAGACTAGCTGGAGGTGTCTGGACGGGCAAATTTAACTCTCATTTCCCACCAAGAAGAGCAATTAAGCAAAGGCTCAGCGAGCCATGCCCGAACCACACTAGGGCCTGAAGCAATCCTGCGGTGTTGCGGCCAGCTCACAAGAAAGCGAGTTGAAGAAAGGAGCTCAGGGGCCCTGTAATTCACAAACCTGCAGAGTTATACATGACAGCTATCGTCCAAAAATATATTGAAGTAAGGGTGCCAAGAGGACTTGAAAGCGGGGCAGAATTGCAGGAAACCGATTTCAGGAGGTAGACTGGAATTGCATGTAAAGCATAGGAAAAGAGGCAGAACGTCCACAGTGATGCACTTGGCCAAAAAGGGCGTATGCGTTTTTTCCTGAATATATTCAGGAAAAAACGCATACGCCCTTTTTGGCCAACCAAGCAAGCTTGCAAAGGAAATCTGCACTACAATGAAGTCTCACTGCCCCCCGGTCAAAAGGGCCATCTGAAAAAAGTGTAAAATCCAGAAAGGCAGGACAGGCCATGGAGAACTGGGAGCCTTCTTATGCTGATGGGCGGGATGTAAATTGCCAACAGCCACTCTGGAGAAGTGTATGGTGTTTCCTGAAACATCTAAAAAACAAAGCAACACAGCCTAGGGCACTTGCACTTATGGTCCTATAGCTTAGAGAAATTAAAATTAAAAAGACACAGCCACCCCAAAGTTTGGGACGGCTCTGTTTACAAGAACCTCGTTTATGGTACAAGTTCAATATCGCAGAAAGCGAAAAATGGATAAAGAAGTTGTGGTACTAACATACAATGCAATATCACTCAGCAATGAAATCTCTTTCATCAGGCTCATAGCAGCATAATGAGTGGATTCAGGTACGATGATTCTAAGTGAAATACGTCACACAGAAAAAGAAACATCATAAGATATCACTAATACACGGAATGTAAACTTGGCTACACAGGAACTGAATTACAAAACAGAATAGGGTCTCAAATGTAGAAAACCAACTTATGCTTGCTTAAGGGGAAAGGTGAGTTGGGGTGCTGCATAAAACCAGAGATTGAAATTAGCACAGATACTTTTCCATAAGCCAAATATGTAATAGACAAGAGCTACTGCTTGCTCAACGAAGTGGACTCAACACCCCATATTAAACGCCTAAGAATATACCTGACTAGTAAGAATCTTAAAAACTATGGATTTATATGTCTCCGAAAGAGAATCAAGCATGTGTACAGCGGCATAAACACAGCAGTGATAGGATTGGTGAGGTTCGGTGAGCAAATGCAGACCCTTTGAAGTCATATTGCATGGTACCCATTCCATGGTTCTCAACTCTCCAGGTTTAAGGGATTCTTCCTTCAGCTAAATCATGCATGTGGAACCCAGAGTATGATCCACCGTGTGATCGGGAAACGTGTTCAAATGTGTCTCACTTTTCGTCCCTGGTACTCGGGTGCAACATTCCAGACGCTTTACTAACACTCTCCCCACTTGGAGAGTCAGTGCCTTTAACCTCCTGTTTGGCCCAGTTTGCAATTTCTGCGGAAAATGAACAGGAATAGGGAGAACAAATGAGAGACTAGCTGGAGGTGTCTGCACGGGTAAATTTAACTCTCATTTCCCACCAAGAAGAGGAATTAACCAAAGGCTCAGCGAGCCATGCCGGAACCACACTAGGGCCTGAAGCAATCCTGCGGTGTTGCGGCCAGCTCACAAGAAAGCGAGTTGAAGAAAGGAGCTCAGGGGCACTGTAATTCACACACCTGCAGAGTTATAAATGACAGCTATCGTCCAAAAATATATTGAAGTAAGGGTGCCAAGAGGACTTGAAAGCGGGGCAGAATTGCAGGAAACCGATTTCAGGAGGTAGACTGGAATTGCATGTAAAGCATAGGAAAAGAGGCAGAACGTCCACAATGATGCACTTGGCCAAAAAGGGCGTATGCGTTTTTTCCTGAATATATTCAGGAAAAAACGCATACGCCCTTTTTGGCCAACCAAGCAAGCTTGCAAAGGAAATCTGCACTACAATGAAGTCTCACTGCCCCCCGGTCAAAAGGGCCATCTGAAAAAAGTGTAAAATCCAGAAAGGCAGGACAGGCCATGGAGAACTGGGAGCCTTCTTATGCTGATGGGCGGGATGTAAATTGCCAACAGCCACTCTGGAGAAGTGTATGGTGTTTCCTGAAACATCTAAAAAACAAAGCAACAGAGCCTAGGGCACTTCCACTTATGGTCCTATAGCTTAGGGAAATTAAAATCAAAAAGACACAGCCACCCCAAAGTTTGGGACGGCTCTGTTTACAAGAAGCTCGCTTATGGTACAAGTTCAATATCGCAGAAAGCGAAAAATGGATAAAGAAGTTTTGGTACTTTGGTACAATGCAATATCACTCAACAATGAAATCTATGTCATCAGGCCAGTAGCAGCATAATGAGTGGATTCAGTTACGATGATTCTAAGTGAAATAAGTCACACAGAAAAAGAAACATCATAAGATATCACTAATACACGGAATGTAAACTTGGCTACACAGGAACTGAATTACAAAACAGAATAGGGTCTCAAATGTAGAAAACCAACTTATGCTTGCTTAAGGGGAAAGGTGAGTTGGGGTGCTGCATAAAACCAGAGATTGAAATTAGCACAGATACCTTTCCATAAGCCAAATATGTAATAGACAAGAGCTACTGCTTGCTCAACGAAGTGGACTCAACACCCCATATTAAACGCCTAAGAATATACCTGACTAGTAAGAATCTTAAAACCTATGGATTTATATGTCTCCGAAAGAGAAGGAAGTGTGTGTACAGTGGCATAAACGCAGCAGAGAAAGGGTTGGTGATGTTCGGTGAGCAAATGCAGACCCTTTGAAGTCATATTGCATGGTACCCATTCCATGGTTCTCAACTCTCCAGGTTTAAGGGATTCTTCCTTCAGCTAAAACATGCATGTGGAACCCAGAGTATGATCCTCCGTGTGATCGGGAAACGTGTTCAAATGTGTCTCAGTTTTCATCCCCTGGTACTCGGGTGCAACATTCCAGACACTTTACTAACACTCTCCCCACTTGGAGAGTCAGTGCCTTTAACCTCCTGTTTGGCCCAGTTTGCAATTTCTGCGGAAAATGAACAGTAATAGGGAGAACCAATGAGAGACTAGCTGGAGGTGTCTGGACGGGCAAATTTAACTCTCATTTCCCACCAAGAAGAGCAATTAAGCAAAGGCTCAGCGAGCCATGCCCGAACCACACTAGGGCCTGAAGCAATCCTGCGGTGTTGCGGCCAGCTCACAAGAAAGCGAGTTGAAGAAAGGAGCTCAGGGGCCCTGTAATTCACAAACCTGCAGAGTTATACATGACAGCTATCGTCCAAAAATATATTGAAGTAAGGCTGCCAAGAGGACTTGAAAGCGGGGCAGAATTGCAGGAAACCGATTTCAGGAGGTAGACTGGAATTGCATGTAAAGCATAGGAAAAGAGGCAGAACGTCCACAGTGATGCACTTGGCCAAAAAGGGCGTATGCGTTTTTTCCTGAATATATTCAGGAAAAAACGCATACGCCCTTTTTGGCCAACCAAGCAAGCTTGCAAAGGAAATCTGCACTACAATGAAGTCTCACTGCCCCCCGGTCAAAAGGGCCATCTGAAAAAAGTGTAAAATCCAGAAAGGCAGGACAGGCCATGGAGAACTGGGAGCCTTCTTATGCTGATGGGTGGGATGTAAATTGCCAACAGCCACTCTGGAGAAGTGTATGGTGTTTCCTGAAACATCTAAAAAACAAAGCAACACAGCCTAGGGCACTTGCACTTATGGTCCTATAGCTTAGAGAAATTAAAATTAAAAAGACACAGCCACCCCAAAGTTTGGGACGGCTCTGTTTACAAGAACCTCGTTTATGGTACAAGTTCAATATCGCAGAAAGCGAAAAATGGATAAAGAAGTTGTTGTACTAACATACAATGCAATATCACTCAGCAATGAAATCTCTTTCATCAGGCTCATAGCAGCATAATGAGTGGATTCAGGTACGATGGTTCTAAGTGAAATAAGTCACACAGAAAAAGAAACATCATAAGATATCACTAATACACAGAATGTAAACTTGGCTACACAGGAACTGAATTACAAAACAGAATAGGGTCTCAAATGTAGAAAACCAACATATGCTTGCTTAAGGGGAAAGGTGAGTTGGGGTGCTGCATAAAACCAGAGATTCAAATTAGCACAGATACCTTTCCATAAGACAAATATGTAATAGAAAAGAGCTACTCCCTGCTCAACGAAGTGGACTCAACACCCCATATTAAACGCCTAAGAATATACCTGACTAGTAAGAATCTTAAAACCTATGGATTTATATGTCTCTGAAAGAGAATCAAGCGTGTGTACAGCGGCATAAACGCAGCAGTGAAAGGATTGGTGAGGTTCGGTGAGCAAATGCAGACCCTTTGAAGTCATATTGCATGGTACCCATTCCATGGTTCTCAACTCTCCAGGTTTAAGGGATTCTTCCTTCAGCTAAAACATGCATGTGGAACCCAGAGTATGATCCACCGTGTGATCGGGAAATGTGTTCAAATGTGTCTCAGATTTCGTCCCCTGGTACTCGGGTGCAACATTCCAGACGCTTTACTAACACTCTCCCCACATGCAGAGTCAGTGCCTTTAATCTGCTGTTGGGCCCAGTTTGCAATTTCTGCGGAAAATGAACAGGAATAGGGAGAACCAATGAGAGACTAGCTGTAGGTGTCTGGACGGGCAAATTTAACTCTCATTTCCCACCAGGAAGAGGAATTAACCAAAGGCTCAGCGAGCCATGCCGGAACCACACTAGGGCCTGAAGCAATCCTGCAGTGTTGCGGCCAGCTCACAAGAAAGCGAGTTGAAGAAAGGAGCTCAGGGGCCCTGTAATTCACACACCTGCAGAGTTCTAAATGACAGCTATCGTCCAAAAATATATTGAAGTAAGGCTGCCAAGAGGACTTGAAAGCGGGGCAGAATTGCAGGAAACCGATTTCAGGAGGTAGACTGGAATTGCATGTAAAGCATAGGAAAAGAGGCAGAACGTCCACAATGATGCACTTGGCCAAAAAGGGCGTATGCGTTTTTTCCTGAATATATTCAGGAAAAAATGCATACGCACTTTTTGGCCAACCAAGCAAGCTTGCAAAGGAAATCTGCACTACAATGAAGTCTCACTGCCCCCCGGTCAAAAGGGCATTCTGAAAAAAGTGTAAAATCTAGAAAGGCAGGACAGGCCATGGAGAACTGGGAGCCTTGTTATGCTGATGGGCGTGATGTAAATTGCCAACAGCCACTCTGGAGAAGTGTATGGTGTTTCCTGAAACATCTAAAAAACAAAGCAACAGAGCCTAGGGCACTTCCACTTATGGTCCTATAGCTTAGGGAAATTAAAATAAAGACACAGCCACCCCAAAGTTTGGGACAGCTCTGTTTACAAGAACCTCATTTACGGTACAAGTTCAATATCGCAGAAAGCAAAAAATGGATAAAGAAGTTGTGGTACTTACGTACAATGCAATATCAGTCAGCAATGAAATCTATGTCATCAGGCCAGTAGCAGCATAATGAGTGGATTGAGGTACGATGATTCTAAGTGAAATAAGTCACACAGAAAAAGAAACATCATAAGATATCACTAATACACGGAATGTAAACTTGGCTACACAGGAACTGAATTACAAAACAGAATAGGGTCTCAAATGTAGAAAACCAACTTATGCTTGCTTAAGGGGAAAGGTGAGTTGGGGTGCTGCATAAAACCAGAGATGGAAATTAGCACAGATACCTTTCCATAAGCCAAATATGTAATAGACAAGACCTACTGCTTGCTCAACGAAGTGGACTCAACACCCCATATTAAACGCCTAAGAATATACCTGACTAGTAAGAATCTTAAAACCTATGGATTTATATGTCTCCGAAAGAGAATCAAGCGTGTGTACAGCGGCATAAACGCAGCAGTGATAGGATTGGTGAGGTTCGGTGAGCAAATGCAGACCCTTTGAAGTCATATTGCATGGTAACCATTCCATGGTTCTCAACTCTCCAGGTTTAAAGGATTCTTCCTTCAGCTAAAACATGCATGTGGAACCCAGAGTATGATCCACCATGTGATCGGGAAACGTGTTCAAATGTGTCTCAGTTTTCGTCCCCTGGTACTCGGGTGCAACATTCCAGACGCTTTACTAACATTCTCCCCACTTGGAGAGTCAGTGCCTTTAACCTCCTGTTTGGCCCAGTTTGCAATTTCTGCAGAAAATGAACAAGAATAGGGAGAACCAATGAGAGGCTAGCTGGAGGAGTCTGGACGGGCAAATTTAACTCTCATTTCCCACCAGGAAGAGGAAATAACCAAAGGCTCAGCGAGCCATGCCGGAACCACACTAGGGCCTGAAGCAATCCTGCGGTTTTGCGGCCAGCTCACAAGAAAGCGAGTTGAAGAAAGGAGCTCAGGGGCCCTGTAATTCACACACCTGCAGAGTTCTAAATGACAGCTATCGTCCAAAAATATATTGAAGTAAGGTTGCCAAGAGGACTTGAAAGCGGGGCAGAATTGCAGGAAACCGATTTCAGGAGGTAGACTGGAATTGCATGTAAAGCATAGGAAAAGAGGCAGAACGTCCACAATGATGCACTTGGCCAAAAAGGGCGTATGCGTTTTTTCCTGAATATATTCAGGAAAAAACGCATACGCCCTTTTTGGCCAACCAAGCAAGCTTGCAAAGGAAATCTGCACTACAATGAAGTCTCACTGCCCCCCGGTCCAAAGGGCCATCTGAAAAAAGTGTAAAATCCAGAAAGGCAGGACAGGCCATGGAGAACTGGGAGCCTTGTTATGCTGATGGGCGTGATGTAAATTGCCAACAGCCACTCTGGAGAAGTGTATGGTGTTTCCTGAAACATCTAAAAAACAAAGCAACAGAGCCTAGGGCACTTCCACTTATGGTCCTATAGCTTAGGGAAATTAAAATCAAAAAGACACAGCCACCCCAAGGTTTGGGACGGCTCTGTTTACAAGAACCTCGTTTACGGTACAAGTTCAATATCGCAGAAAGCGAAAAATGGATAAAGAATTTGTGGTACTAACGTACAATGCAATATCACTCAGCAATGAAATCTCTTTCATCAGGCACATAGCAGCATAATGAGTGGATTCAGGTACGATGATTCTAAGTGAAATATGTCACACAGAAAAAGAAACATCATAAGATATCACTAATACACGGAATGTAAACTTGGCTACACAGGAACTGAATTACAAAACAGAATAGGGTCTCAAATGTAGAAAACCAACTTATGCTTGCTTAAGGGGAAAGGTGAGTTGGGGTGCTGCATAAAACCAGAGATTGAAATTAGCACAGATACCTTTCCATAAGCCAAATATGTAATAGACAAGAGCTACTGCTTGCTCAACGAAGTGGACTCAACACCCCATATTAAACGCCTAAGAATATACTTGACTAGTAAGAATCTTAAAACCTATGGATTTATATGTCTCCGAAAGAGAATCAAGCGTGTGTACCGTGGCATAAACGCAACAGTGATACGATTGGTGAGGTTCGGTGAGCACATGCAGACCCTTTGAAGTCATATTGCATGGTACCCATTCCATGGGTCTCAACTCTCCAGGTTTAAGGGATTCTTCCTTCAGCTAAAACATGCATGTGGAACCCAGAGGATGATCCACCGTGTGATCGGGAAACGTGTTCAAATGGGTCTCAGTTTTCGTCCCCTGGTACTCGGGTGCAACATTCCAGACGCTTTACTAACACTCTCCCCACTTGGTGAGTCAGTGCCTTTAAACTCCTGTTTGGCCCAGTTTGCAATTTCTGCGGAAAATGAACAGGAATAGGGAGAACCAATGAGAGACTAGCTGGAGGTGTCTGGACAGGTAAATTTAACTCTCATTTCCCACCAAGAAGAGGAATTAACCAAAGGCTCAGCGAGCCATGCTGGAACCACACTAGGGCCTGAAGCAATCCTGCGGTGTTGCGGCCAGCTCACAAGAAAGCGAGTTGAAGAAAGGAGCTCAGGGGCCCTGTAATTCACACACCTGCAGAGTTCTAAATGACAGCTATCGTCCAAAAATATATTGAAGTAAGGCTGCCAAGAGGACTTGAAAGCGGGGCAGAATTGCAGGAAACCGATTTCAGGAGGTAGACTGGAATTGCATGTAAAGCATAGGAAAAGAGGCAGAACGTCCACAATGATGCACTTGGCCAAAAAGGGCGTATGCGTTTTCTCCTGAATATATTCAGGAAAAAACGCATACGCACTTTTTGGCCAACCAAGCAAGCTTGCAAAGGAAATCTGCACTACAATGAAGTCTCACTGCCCCCCGGTCAAAAGGGCCATCTGAAAAAAGTGTAAAATCCAGAAAGGCAGGACAGACCATGGAGAACTGGGAGCCTTGTTATGCTGATGGGCGTGATGCAAATTGCCAACAGCCACTCTGGAGAAGTGTATGGTGTTTCCTGAAACATGTAAAAAACAAAGCAACAGAGCCTAGGGCACTTCCACTTATGGTCCTATAGCTTAGGGAAATTAAAATCAAAAAGACACAGCCACCCCAATGTTTGGGACGGCTCTGTTTACAAGAACCTCATTTACGGTACAAGTTCAATATCGCAGAAAGCGAAAAATGGATAAAGAAGTTGTGGTACTTACGTACAATGCAATATCACTCAGCAATGAAATCTATGTCATCAGGCCCATAGCAGAATAATGAGTGGATTTAGGTACGATGATTCTAAGTGAAATATGTCACACAGAAAAAGAAACATCATAAGATATCACTAATACACGGAATGTAAACTTGGCTACACAGGAACTGAATTACAAAACAGAATAGGTTCTCAAATGTAGAAAACCAACTTATGCTTGCTTAAGGGGAAAGGTGAGTTGGGGTGCTGCATAAAACCAGAGATTGAAATTAGCACAGATACCTATCCATAAGCCAAATATGTAATAGACAAGAGCTACTGCTTGCTCAACGAAGTGGACTCAACACCCCATATTAAACGCCTAAGAATATACCTGACTAGTAAGAATCTTAAAACCTATGGATTTATATGTCTCCGAAAGAGAATCAAGCGTGTGTACAGCGGCATAAACGCAGCAGTGATAGGATTGGTGAGGTTCGGTGAGCAAATGCAGACCCTTTGAAGTCATATTGCATGGTTCCCATTCCATGGGTCTCAACTCTCCAGGTTTAAGGGATTCTTCCTTCAGCTAAAACATGCATGTGGAACCCAGAGTATGATCCACCGTGTGATCGGGAAACGTGTTCAAATATGTCTCAGTTTTCGTCCCCTGGTACTCGGGTGCAACATTCCAGACGCTTTACTAACACTCTCCCCACATGCAGAGTCAGTGCCTTTAAACTGCTGTTGGGCCCAGTTTGCAATTTCTGCGGAAAATGAACAGGAATAGGGAGAACCAATGAGAGACTAGCTGTAGGTGTCTGGACGGGCAAATTTAACTCTCATTTCCCACCAGGAAGAGGAATTAACCAAAGGCTCAGCGAGCCATGCCGGAACCACACTAGGGCCTGAAGCAATCCTGCAGTGTTGCGGCCAGCTCACAAGAAAGCGAGTTGAAGAAAGGAGCTCAGGGGCCCTGTAATTCACACACCTGCAGAGTTCTAAATGACAGCTATCGTCCAAAAATATATTGAAGTAAGGCTGCCAAGAGGACTTGAAAGCGGGGCAGAATTGCAGGAAACCGATTTCAGGAGGTAGACTGGAATTGCATGTAAAGCATAGGAAAAGAGGCAGAACGTCCACAATGATGCACTTGGCCAAAAAGGGCGTATGCGTTTTTTCCTGAATATATTCAGGGAAAAACGCATACGCCCTTTTTGGCCAACCAAGCAAGCTTGCAAAGGAAATCTACACTACAATGAAGTCTCACTGCCCCCCGGTCAAAAGGGCCATCTGAAAAAAGTGTAAAATCCAGAAAGGCAGGACAGTCCATGGAGAACTGGGAGCCTTGTTATGCTGATGGGCGTGATGTAAATTGCCAACAGCCACTCTGGAGAAGTGTATGGTGTTTCCTGAAACATCTAAAAAACAAAGCAACAGAGCCTAGGCCACTTCCACTTATGGTGCTATAGCTTAGGGAAATTAAAATCAAAAAGACACAGCCACCCCAAAGTTTGGGACGGCTCTGTTTACAAGAATCTCGTTTACGGTACAAGTTCAATATCGCAGAAAGCGAAAAATGGATAAAGAAGTTGTTGTACTTACGTACAATGCAATATCACTCAGCAAAGAAATCTATGTCATCAGGCCAGTAGCAGCATAATGAGTGGATTGAGGTACGATGATTCTAAGTGAAATAAGTCACACAGAAAAAGAAACATCATAAGATATCACTAATACACAGAATGTAAACTTGGCTACACAGGAACTGAATTACAAAACAGAATAGGGTCTCAAATGTAGAAAACCAACTTATGCTTGCTTAAGGGGAAAGGTGAGTTGGGGTGCTGCATAAAACCAGAGATTGAAATTAGCACAGATACCTTTCCATAAGACAAATATGTAATAGACAAGAGCTACTCCCTGCTCAACGAAGTGGACTCAACACCCCATATTAAACGCCTAAGAATATGCCTGACTAGTAAGAATCTTAAAACCTATGGATTTATATGTCTCTGAAAGAGAATCAAGCGTGTGTACAGCGGCATAAACGCAGCAGTGATAGGATTGGTGAGGTTCGGTGAGCAAATGAAGACCCTTTGAAGTCATATGGCATGGTACCCATTCATTGGTTCTCAACTCTCCAGGTTTAAGGGATTCTTCCTTCAGCTAAAACATGCATGTGGAACCCAGAGTATGATCCACCGTGTGATCGGGAAACGTGTTCAAATGTGTCTCAGTTTTCGTCCCCTGGTACTCGGGTGCAACTTTCCAGACGCTTTACTAACACTCTCCCCACTTGCAGAGTAAGTGCCTTTAATCTGCTGTTGGGCCCAGTTTGCAATTTCTGCGGAAAATGAACAGGAATAGGGAGAACCAATGAGAGGCTAGCTGGAGGTGTCTTGACGGGCAAATTTAACTCTCATTTCCCACCAGGAAGAGGAATTAACCAAAGGCTCAGCGAGCCATGCCGGAACCACACTAGGGCCTGAAGCAGTCCTGCGGTGTTGCGGCCAGCTCACAAGAAAGCGAGTTGAAGAAAGGAGCTCAGGGGCCCTGTAATTCACACACCTGCAGAGTTCTAAATGACAGCTATCGTCCAAAAATATATTGAAGTAAGGCTGCCAAGAGGACTTGAAAGCGGGGCAGAATTGCAGGAAACCGATTTCAGGAGGTAGACTGGAATTGCATGTAAAGCATAGGAAAAGAGGCAGAACGTCCACAATGATGCACTTGGCCAAAAAGGGCGTATGCGTTTTTTCATGAATATATTCAGGAAAAAACGCATACGCACTTTTTGGCCAACCAAGCAAGCTTGCAAAGGAAATCTGCACTACAATGAAGTCTCACTGCCCCCGGTCAAAAGGGCATTCTGAAAAAATTGTAAAATCTAGAAAGGCAGGACAGGCCATGGAGAACTGGGAGCCTTCTTATGCTGATGGGCGGGATGTAAATTGCCAACAGCCACTCTGGAGAAGTGTATGGTGTTTCCTGAAACATCTAAAAAACAAAGCAACAGAGCCTAGGGCACTTCCACTTATGGTGCTATAGCTTAGGGAAATTAAAATCAAAAAGACACAGCTACCCCAAAGTTTGGGACGGCTCTGTTTACAAGAACCTCGTTTACGGTACAAGTTCAATATCGCAGAAAGCGAAAAATGGATAAAGAAGTTGTGGTACTTACGTACAATGCAATATCACTCAGCAATGAAATCTATGTCATCAGGCCAGTAGCAGCATAATGAGTGGATTGAGGTACGATGATTCTAAGTGAAATAAGTCACACAGAAAAAGAAACATCATAAGATATCACTAATACACAGAATGTAAACTTGGCTACACAGGAACTGAATTACAAAACAGAATAGGGTCTCAAATGTAGAAAACCAACTTATGCTTGCTTAAGGGGAAAGGTGAGTTGGGGTGCTGCATAAAACCAGAGATTGAAATTAACACAGATACCTTTCCATAAGAAAAATATGTAATAGACAAGAGCTACTCCTTGCTCAACGAAGCGGACTCAACACCCGATAATAAACGCCTAAGAATATGCCTGACTAGTAAGAATCTTAAAACCTATGGATATACATGTTTCCGAAAGAGAATCAAGCGTGTGTACAGCGGCATAAACGCAGCAGTGATAGGATTTGTGAGGTTCGGTGAGCAAATGAAGAACCTTTGAAATCATATTGCATGGTACCCATTCCATGGGTCTCAACTCTCCAGGTTTAAGGGATTCTTCCTTCAGCTAAAACATGCATGTGGAACCCAGAGGATGATCCACCGTGTGATCGGGAAACGTGTTCAAATGTGTCTCAGTTTTCGTCCCCTGGTACTCGGGTGCAACATTCCAGATGCTTTACTAACACTCTCCCCACTTGGAGAGTCAGTGCCTTTAACCTCCTGTTTGGCCCAGTTTGCAATTTCTGCAGAAAATGAACAGGAATAGGGAGAACCAATGAGAGACTAGCTGTAGGTGTCTGGACGGGCAAATTTAACTCTCATTTTCCACCAGGAAGAGGAATTAACCAAAGGCTCAGCGAGCCATGCTGGAACCACACTAGGGCCTGAAGCAATCCTGCAGTGTTGCGGCCAGCTCACAAGACAGCGAGTTGAAGAAAGGAGCTCAGGGGCCCTGTAATTCACACACCTGCAGAGTTCTAAATGACAGCTATCGTCCAAAAATATATTGAAGTAAGGCTGCCAAGAGGACTTGAAAGCGGGGCAGAATTGCAGGAAACCGATTTCAGGAGGTAGACTGGAATTGCATGTAAAGCATAGGAAAACAGGTAGAACGTCCAAAATGATGCACTTGGCCAAAAAGGGCGTATGCGTTTTTTCCTGAATATATTCAGGAAAAAATGCATACGCCCTTTTTGGCCAACCAAGCAAGCTTGCAAAGGAAATCTGCACTACAATGAAGTCTCACTGCCCCCGGTCAAAAGGGCATTCTGAAAAAATTGTAAAATCTAGAAAGGCAGGACAGGCCATGGAGAACTGGGAGCCTTCTCATGCTGATGGGCGGGATGTAAATTGCCAACAGCCACTCTGGAGAAGTGTATGGTGTTTCCTGAAACATCTAAAAAACAAAGCAACAGAGCCTAGGGCACTTCCACTTATGGTCCTATAGCTTAGGGAAATTAAAATCAAAAAGACACAGCCACCCCAAAGTTTGGGACGGCTCTGTTTACAAGAACCTCGATAATGGTACAAGTTCAATATCGCAGAAAGCAAAAAATGGATAAAGAAGTTGTGGTACTAACGTACAATGCAATATCACTCAGCAATGAAATCTCTTTCATCAGGCTCACAGCAGCATAATGAGTGGATTCAGGTACGATGATTCTAAGTGAAATACGTCACACAGAAAAAGAAACATCATAAGATATCACTAATACACGGAATGTAAACTTGGCTACACAGGAACTGAATTACAAAACAGAACAGGGTCTCAAATGTAGAAAACCAACTTATGCTTGCTTAAGGGGAAAGGTGAGTTGGGGTGCTGCAGAAAACCAGAGATTGAAATTAACACAGATACCTTTCCATAAGACAAATATGTAATAGACAAGAACTACTCCTTGCTCAACGAAGCGGACTCAACACCCCATATTAAACGCCTAAGAATATACCTGACTAGTAAGAATCTTAAAACTTATGGATTTATATGTCTCCGAAAGAGAATCAAGGGTGTGTACAGCGGCATAAACGCAACAGTGATACGATTGGTGAGGTTCGGTGAGCACATGCAGACCCTTTGAAGTCATATTGCATGGTACCCATTCCATGGGTCTCAACTCTCCAGGTTTAAGGGATTCTTCCTTCAGCTAAAACATGCATGTGGAACCCAGAGGATGATCCACCGTGTGATCGGGAAACGTGTTCAAATGTGTCTCAGTTTTCGTCCCCTGGTACTCGGGTGCAACATTCCAGACGCTTTACTAACACTCTCCCCACTTGGTGAGTCAGTGCCTTTAACCTCCTGTTTGGCCCAGTTTGCAATTTCTGCGGAAAATGAACAGGAATAGGGAGAACCAATGAGAGACTAGCTGGAGGTGTCTGGACGGGCAAATTTAACTCTCATTTCCCACCAAGAAGAGGAATTAAGCAAAGGCTCAGCAAGCCATGCCGGAACCACACTAGGGCCTGAAGCAATCCTGCGGTGTTGCGGCCAGCTCACAAGAAAGCGAGTTGAAGAAAGGAGCTCAGGGGCCCTGTAATTCACACACCTGCAGAGTTATAAATGACAGCTATCGTCCAAAAATATATTGAAGTAAGGGTGCCAAGAGGACTTGAAAGCGGGGCAGAATTGCAGGAAACCGATTTCAGGAGGTAGACTGGAATTGCATGTAAAGCATAGGAAAAGAGGCAGAACGTCCACAATGATGCACTTGGCCAAAAAGGGCGTATGCGTTTTTTCCTGAATATATTCAGGAAAAAACGCATACGCCCTTTTTGGCCAACCAAGCAAGCTTGCAAAGGAAATCTGCACTACAATGAAGTCTCACTGCCCCCCGGTCAAAAGGGCCATCTGAAAAAAGTGTAAAATCCAGAAAGGTAGGACAGGCCATGGAGAAATGGGAGCCTTCTTATGCTGATGGGCGGGATGTAAATTGCCAAGAGCCACTCTGGAGAAGTGTATGGTGTTTCCTGAAACATCTAAAAAACAAAGCAACAGAGCCTAGGGCACTTCCACTTATGGTCCTATAGCTTAGGGAAATTAAAATCAAAAAGACACAGCCACCCCAAAGTTTGGGACGGCTCTGTTTACAAGAACCTCGTTTATGGTACAAGTTCAATATCGCAGAAAGCGAAAAATGGATAAAGAAGTTGTGGTACTTACGTACAATGCAATATCACTCAGCAATGAAATCTATGTCATCAGGCCAGTAGCAGCATAATGAGTGGATTCAGGTACGATGATTCTAAGTGAAATAAGTCACACAGAAAAAGAAACATCATAAGATATCACTAATACACGGAATGTAAACTTGCCTACACAGGAACTGAATTACAAAACAGAATAGGGTCTCAAATGTAGAAAACCAACTTATGCTTGCTTAAGGGGAAAGGTGAGTTGGGGTGCTGCATAAAACCAGAGATTGAAATTAGCACAGATACCTTTCCATAAGCCAAATATGTAATAGACAAGAGCTACTGCTTGCTCAACGAAGTGGACTCAACACCCCATATTAAACGCCTAAGAATATACCTGACTAGTAAGAATCTTAAAACCTATGGATTTATATGTCTCCGAAAGAAAAGGAAGTGTGTGTACAGTGGCATAAACGCAGCAGAGAAAGGGTTGGTGATATTCGGTGAGCAAATGCAGACCCTTTGAAGTCATATTGCATGGTACCCATTCCATGGTTCTCAACTCTCCAGGTTTAAGGGATTCTTCCTTCAGCTAAAACATGCATGTGGAACCCAGAGTATGATCCTCCGTGTGATCGGGAAACGTGTTCAAATGTGTCTCAGTTTTCGTCCCCTGGTACTCGGGTGCAACATTCCAGACGCTTTACTAACACTCTCCCCACTTGGAGAGTCAGTGCCTTTAACCTCCTGTTTGGCCCAGTTTGCAATTTCTGCGGAAAATGAACAGGAATAGGGAGAACCAATGAGAGACTAGCTGGAGGTGTCTGGACGGGCAAATTTAACTCTCATTTCCCAAGAAGAGGAATTAAGCAAAGGCTCAGCGAGCCATGCCGGAACCACACTAGGGCCTGAAGCAATCCTGCGGTGTTGCGGCCAGCTCACAAGAAAGCGAGTTGAAGAAAGGAGCTCAGGGGCCCTGTAATTCACAAACCTGCAGAGTTATACATGACAGCTATCGTCCAAAAATATATTGAAGTAAGGCTGCCAAGAGGACTTGAAAGCGGGGCAGAATTGCAGGAAACCGATTTCAGGAGGTAGACTGGAATTGCATGTAAAGCATAGGAAAAGAGGCAGAACGTCCACAATGATGCACTTGGCCAAAAAGGGCGTATGCGTTTTTTCCTGAATATATTCAGGGAAAAACGCATACGCCCTTTTTGGCCAACCAAGCAAGCTTGCAAAGGAAATCTACACTACAATGAAGTCTCACTGCCCCCCGGTCAAAAGGGCCATCTGAAAAAAGTGTAAAATCCAGAAAGGCAGGACAGTCCATGGAGAACTGGGAGCCTTGTTATGCTGATGGGCGTGATGTAAATTGCCAACAGCCACTCTGGAGAAGTGTATGGTGTTTCCTGAAACATCTAAAAAACAAAGCAACAGAGCCTAGGGCACTTCCACTTATGGTGCTATAGCTTAGGGAAATTAAAATCAAAAAGACACAGCCACCCCAAAGTTTGGGACGGCTCTGTTTACAAGAATCTCGTTTACGGTACAAGTTCAATATCGCAGAAAGCGAAAAATGGATAAAGAAGTTGTTGTACTTACGTACAATGCAATATCACTCAGCAAAGAAATCTATGTCATCAGGCCAGTAGCAGCATAATGAGTGGATTGAGGTACGATGATTCTAAGTGAAATAAGTCACACAGAAAAAGAAACATCATAAGATATCACTAATACACAGAATGTAAACTTGGCTACACAGGAACTGAATTACAAAACAGAATAGGGTCTCAAATGTAGAAAACCAACTTATGCTTGCTTAAGGGGAAAGGTGAGTTGGGGTGCTGCATAAAACCAGAGATTGAAATTAGCACAGATACCTTTCCATAAGACAAATATGTAATAGACAAGAGCTACTCCCTGCTCAACGAAGTGGACTCAACACCCCATATTAAACGCCTAAGAATATACCTGACTAGTAAGAATCTTAAAACCTATGGATTTATATATCTCCGAAAGAGAATCAAGCGTGTGTACAGCGGCATAAACGCAGCAGTGAAAGGATTGGTGAGGTTCGGTGAGCAAATGCAGACCCTTTGAAGTCATATTGCATGGTACCCATTCCATGGTTCTCAACTCTCCAGGTTTAAGGGATTCTTCCTTCAGCTAAAACATGCATGTGGTACCCAGAGTATGATCCACCGTGTGATCGGGAAATGTGTTCAAATGTGTCTCAGATTTCGTCCCCTGGTACTCGGGTGCAACATTCCAGACGCTTTACTAACACTCTCCCCACTTGCAGAGTCAGTGCCTTTAATCTGCTGTTGGGCCCAGTTTGCAATTTCGGCGGAAAATGAACAGGAATAGGGAGAACCAATGAGAGACTAGCTGGAGGTGTCTGGATGGGCAAATTTAACTCTCATTTCTCACCAGGAAGAGGAATTAACCAAAGGCTCAGCATGCCATGCCAGTATCACACTAGGGCCTGAAGCAATCCTGCGGTGTTGCGGCCAGCTCACAAGAAAGCGAGTTGAAGAAAGGAGCTCAGGGGCACTGTAATTCACAAACCTGCAGAGATATAAATGACAGCTATCATCCAAAAATATATTGAAGTAAGGCTGCCAAGAGGACTTGAAAGCGGGGCAGAATTGCAGGAAACCGATTTCAGGAGGTAGACTGGAATTGCATGTAAAGCATAGGAAAAGAGGCAGAACGTCCACAATGATGCACTTGGCCAAAAAGGGCGTATGCGTTTTTTCCTGAATATATTCAGGAAAAAATGCATACGCCCTTTTTGGCCAACCAAGCAAGCTTGCAAAGGAAATCTGCACTAAAATGAAGTCTCACTGCCCCCCGGTCAAAAGGGCATTCTGAAAAAAGTGTAAAATCTAGAAAGGCAGGACAGGCCATGAAGAACTGGGAGCCTTCTTATGCTGATGGGCGGGATGTAAATTGCCAACAGCCACTCTGCAGAAGTGTATGGTGTTTCCTGAAACATCTAAAAAACAAAGCTACAGAGCCTAGTGTACTTCCACTTATGGTCCTATAGCTTAGGGAAATTAAAATCAAAAAGACACAGCCACCCCAATATTGGGGTCGGCTCTGTTTACAGGAACCTCATTTACGGTACAAGTTCAATATCACAGAAAGCGAAAAATGGATAAAGAAGTTGTGGTACTAACGTACAATGCAATATCACTCAGAAATGAAATCTATATCATCAGGCCCATAGCAGGATAATGAGTGAATTCAGGTACGATGATTCTAAGTGAAATAAGTCACACAGAAAAAGAAACATCATAAGATATCACTAATACACGGAATGTAAGCTTGGCTACACAGGAACTGAATTACAAAACAGAACAGGGTCTCAAATGTAGAAAACCAACTTATGCTTGCTTAAGGGGAAAGGTGAGTTGGGGTGCTGCATAAAACCAGAGATTGAAATTAACACAGATACCTTTCCATAAGACAAATATGTAATAGACAAGAGCTACTCCTTGCTCAACGAAGTGGACTCAACACCCCATATTAAACGCCTAAGAATATACCTGACTAGTAAGAATCTTAAAACCTATGGATTTATATGTCTCTGAAAGAGAATCAAGCGTGTGTACAGAGGCATAAAGGCATCAGTGAAAGTATTGGTGAGGTTCTGTGAGCAAATGAAGACCGTTTGAAGTCATATTGCACGGTACCCATTCCATGGTTCTCAACTCTCCAGGTTTAAGGGATTCTTCCTTCACCTAAAACATGCATGTGGAACCCAGAGTATGATCCACCGTGTGATCGGGAAACGTGTTCAAATGTGTCTCAGTTTTCGTCCCCTGGTACTCGGGTGCAACATTCCAGACGCTTTACTAACACTCTCCCCACTTGGAGAGTCAGTGCCTTTAACATCCTGGTTGGCCTAGTTTGCAATTTCTGCAGAAAATGAACAGGAATAGGGAGAACCAATGAGAGACTAGCTGGAGGTGTCTGGACGGGCAAATTTAACTCTCATTTCCCACCAGGAAGAGGAATTAACCAAAGGCTCAGCGAGCCATGCTGGAACCACACTAGGGCCTGAAGCAATCCTGCAGTGTTGCGGCCAGCTCACAAGAAAGCGAGTTGAAGAAAGAGCTAAGGGGCCCTGTAATTCACACACCTGCAGAGTTCTAAATGACAGCTATCATCCAAAAATATATTGAAGTAAGGCTGCCAAGAGGACTTGAAAGCGGGGCAGAATTGCAGGAAACCGATTTCAGGAGGTAGACTGGAATTGCATGTAAAGCATAGGAAAAGAGGCAGAACGTCCACAATGATGCACTTGGCCAAAAAGGGCGTATGCGTTTTTTCCTGAATATATTCAGGAAAAACCGCATACGCCCTTTTTGGCCAACCAAGCAAGCTTGCAAAGGAAATCTGCACTACAATGAAGTCTCACTGCCCCCCGGTCAAAAGGGCATTCTGAAAAAATTGTAAAATCTAGAAAGGCAGGACAGGCCATGGAGAACTGGGAGCCTTCTTATGCTGATGTGCGGGATGTAAATTGCCAACAGCCACTCTGGAGAAGTGTATGGTGTTTCCTGAAACATCTAAAAAACAAAGCAACAGAGCCTAGGGCACTTCCACTTATGGTCCTATAGATTAGGGAAATTAAAATCAAAAAGACACAGCCACCCCAAAGTTTGGGACGGCTCTGTTTACAAGAACCTCGTTTATGGTACAAGTTCAATATCGCAGAAAGCGAAAAATGGATAAAGAAGTTGTGGTACTTACGTACAATGCAATATCACTCAGCAATGAAATCTATGTCATCAGGCCAGTAGCAGCATAATGAGTGGATTCAGGTACGATGATTCTAAGTGAAATAAGTCACACAGAAAAAGAAACATCATAAGATATCACTAATACACGGAATGTAAACTTGGCTACACAGGAACTGAATTACAAAACAGAATAGGGTCTCAAATGTAGAAAACCAACTTATGCTTGCTTAAGGGGAAAGGTGAGTTGGGGTGCTGCATAAAACCAGAGATTGAAATTAGCACAGATACCTTTCCATAAGCCAAATATGTAATAGACAAGAGCTACTGCTTGCTCAACGAAGTGGACTCAACACCCCATATTAAACGCCTAAGAATATACCTGACTAGTAAGAATCTTAAAACCTATGGATTTATATGTCTCCGAAAGAGAAGGAAGTGTGTGTACAGTGGCATAAACGCAGCAGAGAAAGGGTTGGTGATGTTCGGTGAGCAAATGCAGACCCTTTGAAGTCATATTGCATGGTACCCATTCCATGGTTCTCAACTCTCCAGGTTTAAGGGATTCTTCCTTCAGCTAAAACATGCATGTGGAACCCAGAGTATGATCCTCCGTGTGATCGGGAAACGTGTTCAAATGTGTCTCAGTTTTCGTCCCCTGGTACTCGGGTGCAACATTCCAGACGCTTTACTAACACTCTCCCCACTTGGTGAGTCAGTGCCTTTAACCTCCTGTTTGGCCCAGTTTGCAATTTCTGCGGAAAATGAACAGGAATAGGGTGAACCAATGAGAGACTAGCTGGAGGTGTCTGGACGGGCAAATTTAACTCTCATTTCCCACCAGGAAGAGGAATTAACCAAAGGCTCAGCGAGCCATGCCGGAACCACACTAGGGCCTGAAGCAATCCTGCGGTGTTGCGGCCAGCTCACAAGAAAGCGAGTTGAAGAAAGGAGCTCAGGGGCCCTGTAATTCACAAACCTGCAGAGTTATACATGACAGCTATCGTCCAAAAATATATTGAAGTAAGGCTGCCAAGAGGACTTGAAAGCGGGGCAGAATTGCAGGAAACCGATTTCAGGAGGTAGACTGGAATTGCATGTAAAGCATAGGAAAAGAGGCAGAACGTCCACAATGATGCACTTGGCCAAAAAGGGCGTATGCGTTTTTTTCTGAATATATTCAGGGAAAAACGCATACGCCCTTTTTGGCCAACCAAGCAAGCTTGCAAAGGAAATCTACACTACAATGAAGTCTCACTGCCCCCCGGTCAAAAGGGCCATCTGAAAAAAGTGTAAAATCCAGAAAGGCAGGACAGTCCATGGAGAACTGGGAGCCTTGTTATGCTGATGGGCGTGATGTAAATTGCCAACAGCCACTCTGGAGAAGTGTATGGTGTTTCCTGAAACATCTAAAAAACAAAGCAACAGAGCCTAGGGCACTTCCACTTATGGTGCTATAGCTTAGGGAAATTAAAATCAAAAAGACACAGCCACCCCAAAGTTTGGGACGGCTCTGTTTACAAGAATCTCGTTTACGGTACAAGTTCAATATCGCAGAAAGCGAAAAATGGATAAAGAAGTTGTTGTACTTACGTACAATGCAATATCACTCAGCAAAGAAATCTATGTCATCAGGCCAGTAGCAGCATAATGAGTGGATTGAGGTACGATGATTCTAAGTGAAATAAGTCACACAGAAAAAGAAACATCATAAGATATCACTAATACACAGAATGTAAACTTGGCTACACAGGAACTGAATTACAAAACAGAATAGGGTCTCAAATGTAGAAAACCAACTTATGCTTGCTTAAGGGGAAAGGTGAGTTGGGGTGCTGCATAAAACCAGAGATTGAAATTAGCACAGATACCTTTCCATAAGACAAATATGTAATAGACAAGAGCTACTCCCTGCTAAACGAAGTGGACTCAACACCCCATATTAAACGCCTAAGAATATGCCTGACTAGTAAGAATCTTAAAACCTATGGATTTATATGTCTCCGAAAGAGAATCAAGCGTGTGTACAGCGGCATAAACGCAGCAGTGATAGGATTGGTGAGGTTCGGTGAGCAAATGAAGACCCTTTGAAGTCATATGGCATGGTACCCATTCATTGGTTCTCAACTCTCCAGGTTTAAGGGATTCTTCCTTCAGCTAAAACATGCATGTGGAACCCAGAGTATGATCCACCGTGTGATCGGGAAACGTGTTCAAATGTGTCTCAGTTTTCGTCCCCTGGTACTCGGGTGCAACATTCCAGACGCTTTACTAACACTCTCCCCACTTGCAGAGTCAGTGCCTTTAATCTGCTGTTGGGCCCAGTTTGCAATTTCTGCGGAAAATGAACAGGAATAGGGAGAACCAATGAGAGGCTAGCTGGAGGTGTCTGGACGGGCAAATTTAACTCTCATTTCCCACCAGGAAGAGGAATTAACCAAAGGCTCAGCGAGCCATGCCGGAACCACACTAGGGCCTGAAGCAATCTTGCGGTGTTGCGGCCAGCTCACAAGAAAGCGAGTTGAAGAAAGGAGCTCAGGGGCTCTGTAATTCACACACCTGCAGAGTTCTAAATGACAGCTATCGTCCAAAAATATATTGAAGTAAGGCTGCCAAGAGGACTTGAAAGCGGGGCAGAATTGCAGGAAACCGATTTCAGGAGGTAGACTGGAATTGCATGTAAAGCATAGGAAAAGAGGCAGAACGTCCACAATGATGCACTTGGCCAAAAAGGGCGTATGCGTTTTTTCCTGAATATATTCAGGAAAAAACGCATACGCCCTTTTTGGCCAACCAAGCAAGCTTGCAAAGGAAATCTGCACTACAATGAAGTCTCACTGCCCCCCGGTCAAAAGGGCCATCTGAAAAATGTGTAAAATCCAGAAAGGCAGGACAGGCCATGGAGAACTGGGAGCCTTGTTATGCTGATGGGCGTGATGTAAATTGCCAACAGCCACTCTGGAGAAGTGTATGGTGTTTCCTGAAACATCTAAAAAACAAAGCAACAGAGCCTAGGGCACTTCCACTTATGGTCCTATAGCTTAGGGAAATTAAAATCAAAAAGACACAGCCACCCCAAAGTTTGGGACAGCTCTGTTTACAAGAACCTCGTTTACGGTACAAGTTCAATATCGCAGAAAGCGAAAAATGGATAAAGAATTTGTGGTACTAACGTACAATGCAATATCACTCAGCAATGAAATCTCTTTCATCAGGCATATAGCAGCATAATGAGTGGATTCAGGTACGATGATTCTAAGTGAAATACGTCACACAGAAAAAGAAACATCATAAGATATCACTAATACACGGAATGTAAACTTGGCTACACAGGAACTGAATTACAAAACAGAACAGGGTCTCAAATGTAGAAAACCAACTTATGCTTGCTTAAGGGGAAAGGTGAGTTGGGGTGCTGCAGAAAACCAGAGATTGAAATTAACACAGATACCTTTCCATAAGACAAATATGTAATAGACAAGAGCTACTCCTTGCTCAACGAAGCGGACTCAACACCCCATATTAAACGCCTAAGAATATACCTGACTAGTAAGAATCTTAAAACTTATGGATTTATATGTCTCCGAAAGAGAATCAAGGGTGTGTACAGCGGCATAAACGCAACAGTGATACGATTGGTGAGGTTCGGTGAGCACATGCAGACCCTTTGAAGTCATATTGCATGGTACCCATTCCATGGGTCTCAACTCTCCAGGTTTAAGGGATTCTTCCTTCAGCTAAAACATGCATGTGGAACCCAGAGGATGATCCACCGTGTGATCGGGAAACGTGTTCAAATGTGTCTCAGTTTTCGTCCCCTGGTACTCGGGTGCAACATTCCAGACGCTTTACTAACACTCTCCCCACTTGGTGAGTCAGTGCCTTTAACCTCCTGTTTGGCCCAGTTTGCAATTTCTGCGGAAAATGAACAGGAATAGGGAGAACCAATGAGAGACTAGCTGGAGGTGTCTGGACGGGCAAATTTAACTCTCATTTCCCACCAAGAAGAGGAATTAACCAAAGGCTCAGCGAGCCATGCCGGAACCACACTAGGGCCTGAAGCAATCCTGCGGTGTTGCGGCCAGCTCACAAGAAAGCGAGTTGAAGAAAGGAGCTCAGGGTCCCTGTAATTCACACACCTGCAGAGTTCTAAATGACAGCTATCGTCCAAAAATATATTGAAGTAAGGGTGCCAAGAGGACTTGAAAGCGGGGCAGAATTGCAGGAAACCGATTTCAGGAGGTAGACTGGAATTGCATGTAAAGCATAGGAAAAGAGGCAGAACGTCCACAATGATGCACTTGGCCAAAAAGGGCGTATGCGTTTTTTCCTGAATATATTCAGGAAAAAACGCATACGCCCTTTTTGGCCAACCAAGCAAGCTTGCAAAGGAAATCTGCACTACAATGAAGTCTCACTGCCCCCCGGTCAAAAGGGCCATCTGAAAAAAGTGTAAAATCCAGAAAGGCAGGACAGACCATGGAGAACTGGGAGCCTTGTTATGCTGATGGGCGTGATGCAAATTGCCAACAGCCACTCTGGAGAAGTGTATGGTGTTTCCTGAAACATCTAAAAAACAAAGCAACAGAGCCTAGGGCACTTCCACTTATGGTCCTATAGCTTAGGGAAATTAAAATCAAAAAGACACAGCCACCCCAATGTTTGGGACGGCTCTGTTTACAAGAACCTCATTTACGGTACAAGTTCAATATCGCAGAAAGCGAAAAATGGATAAGGAAGTTGTGGTACTAACGTACAATGCAATATCACTCAGCAATGAAATCTCTTTCATCAGGCTCATAGCAGCATAATGAGTGGATTCAGGTACGATGATTCTAAGTGAAATACGTCACACAGAAAAAGAAACATCATAAGATATCACTAATACACGGAATGTAAACTTGGCTACACAGGAATTGAATTACAAAACAGAATAGGGTCTCAAATGTAGAAAACCAACTTATGCTTGCTTAAGGGGAAAGGTGAGTTGGGGTGCTGCATAAAACCAGAGATTGAAATTATCACAGATACCTTTCCATAAGCCAAATATGTAATAGACAAGAGCTACTGCTTGCTCAACGAAGTGGACTCAACACCCCATATTAAACGCCTAAGAATATACCTGACTAGTAAGAATCTTAAAACCTATGGATTTATATGTCTCCGAAAGAGAATCCAGCATGTGTACAGCGGCATAAACGCAGCAGTGATAGGATTGGTGAGGTTCGGTGAGCAAATGCAGACCCTTTGAAGTCATATTGCATGGTACCCATTCCATGGTTCTCAACTCTCCAGGTTTAAGGGATTCTTCCTTCAGCTAAAACATGCATGTGGAACCCAGAGTATGATCCACCGTGTGATCGGGAAACGTGTTGAAATGTGTCTCAGTTTTCGTCCCCTGGTACTCGGGTGCAACATTCCAGACGCTTTACTAACACTCTCCCCACTTGGAGAGTCAGTGCCTTTAACCTCCTGTTTGGCCCAGTTTGCAATTTCTGCGGAAAATGAACAGGAATAGGGAGAACCAATAAGAGACTAGCTGGAGGTGTCTGCACGGGTAAATTTAACTCTCATTTCCCACCAAGAAGAGGAATTAACCAAAGGCTCAGCGAGCCATGCCGGAACCACACTAGGGCCTGAAGCAATCCTGCGGTGTTGCGGCCAGCTCACAAGAAAGCGACTTGAAGAAAGGAGCTCAGGGGCCCTGTAATTCACACACCTGCAGAGTTATAAATGACAGCTATCGTCCAAAAATATATTGAAGTAAGGCTGCCAAGAGGACTTGAAAGCGGGGCAGAATTGCAGGAAACCGATTTCAGGAGGTAGACTGGAATTGCATGTAAAGCATAGGAAAAGAGGCAGAACGTCCACAATGATGCACTTGGCCAAAAAGGGCGTATGCGTTTTTTCCTGAATATATTCAGGAAAAAACGCATACGCCCTTTTTGGCCAACCAAGCAAGCTTGCAAATGAAATCTGCACTACAATGAAGTCTCACTGCCCCCCGGTCAAATGGGACATCTGAAAAAAGTGTAAAATCCAGAAAGGCAGGACAGGCCATGGAGAAATGGGAGCCTTCTTATGCTGATGGGCGGGATGTAAATTGCCAACAGCCACTCTGGAGAAGTGTATGGTGTTTCCTGAAACATCTAAAAAACAAAGCAACAGAGCCTAGGGCACTTCCACTTATGGTCCTATAGCTTAGGGAAATTAAAATCAAAAAGACACAGCCACCCCAAAATTTGGGACGGCTCTGTTTACAAAACCTCGTTTACGGTAAAAGTTCAATATCACAGAAAGCGAAAAATGGATAAAGAAGTTGTGGTACTAATGTACAATGCAATATCACTCAGCAATGAAATCTATGTCATCAGGCCAGTAGCAGCATAATGAGTGGATTCAGGTACGATGATTCTAAGTGAAATAAGTCACACAGAAAAAGAAACATCATAAGATATCACTAATACACGGAATGTAAACTTGCCTACACAGGAACTGAATTACAAAACAGAATAGGGTCTCAAATGTAGAAAACCAACTTATGCTTGCTTAAGGGGAAAGGTGAGTTGGGGTGCTGCATAAAACCAGAGATTGAAATTAGCACAGATACCTTTCCATAAGCCAATTATGTAATAGACAAGAGCTACTGCTTGCTCAACGAAGTGGACTCAACACCCCATATTAAACGCCTAAAAATATACCTGACTAGTAAGAATCTTAAAACCTATGGATTTATATGTCTCCGAAAGAGAATCAAGCGTGTGTACAGCGGCATAAACGCAGCAATGATAGGATTGGTGAGGTTCGGTGAGCAAATGCAGACCCTTTGAAGTCATATTGCATGGTACCCATTCCATGGTTCTCAACTCTCCAGGTTTAAGGGATTCTTCCTTCAGCTAAAACATGCATGTGGAACCAAGAGTATGATCCAACGTGTGATCGGGAAATGTGTTCAAATGTGTCTCAGTTTTCGTCCCCTGGTACTCGGGTGCAACATTACAGACGCTTTACTAACACTCTCCCCACTTGGAGAGTCAGTACCTTTAACCTCCTGTTTGGCCCAGTTTGCAATTTCTGTGGAAAATTAACAGGAATAGGGAGAACCAATGAGAGGCTAGCTGGAGGTGTCTGGTTGGGCAAATTTAACTCTCATTTCCCAACAGGAAGAGGAATTAACCAAAGGGTCAGCGTGCCATGCCGGTACCACACTAGGGCCTGAAGCAATCCTGCAGTGTTGCGACCAGCTCACAAGAAAGCGAGTTGAAGAAAGGAGCTCAGGGGCCCTGTAATTCACAAACCTGCAGAGTTATACATGACAGCTATCGTCCAAAAATATATTGAAGTAAGGCTGCCAAGAGGACTTGAAAGTGGGGCAGAATTGCAGGAAACCGATTTCAGGAGGTAGACTGGAATTGCATGTAAAGCATAGGAAAAGAGGCAGAACGTCCACAATGATGCACTTGGCCAAAAAGTGCGTATGCGTTTTTTCCTGAATATATTCAGGAAAAAACGCATATGCCCTTTTTGGCCAACCAAGCAAGCTTGCAAAGGAAATCTGCACTACAATGAAGTCTCACTGCCCCCCGGTCAAAAGGGCCATCTGAAAAAAGAGTAAAATCCAGAAAGGCAGGACAGGCCATGGAGAACTGGGAGTTTTGTTATGCCAATGGGTGTGATGTAAATTGCCAACAGCCACTCTGGAGAAGTGTATGGTGTTTCCTGAAACATCTAAAAAACAAAGCAACAGAGCCTAGGGCACTTCCACTTATGGTGCTATAGCTTAGGGAAATTAAAATCAAAAAGACACAGCCACCCCAAAGTTTGGGACGGCTCTGTTTACAAGAACCTCGTTTACGGTACAAGTTCAATATCGCAGAAAGCGAAAAATGGATAAAGAAGTTGTTGTACTTACGTACAATGCAATATCACTCAGCAAAGAAATCTATGTCATCAGGCCAGTAGCAGCATAATGAGTGGATTTAGGTACGATGATTCTAACTGAAATAAGTCACACAGAAAAAGAAACATCATAAGATATCACTAATACACAGAATGTAAACTTGGCTACACAGGAACTGAATTACAAAACAGAATAGGGTCTCAAATGTAGAAAACCAACTTATGCTTGCTTAAGGGGAAAGGTGAGTTGGGGTGCTGCATAAAACCAGAGATTGAAATTAGCACAGATACCTTTCCATAAGACAAATATGTAATAGACAAGAGCTACTCCCTGCTCAACGAAGTGGACACAACACCCCATATTAAACGCCTAAGAATATGCCTGACTAGTAAGAATCTTAAAACCTATGGATTTATATGTCTCCGAAAGAGAATCAAGCGTGTGTACAGCGGCATAAACGCAGCAGTGATAGGATTGGTGAGGTTCGGTGAGCAAATGCAGACCCTTTGAAGTCATATGGCATGGTACCCATTCATTGGTTCTCAAATCTCCAGGTTTAAGGGATTCTTCCTTCAGCTAAAACATGCATGTGGAACCCAGAGTATGATCCACCGTGTGATCGGGAAACGTGTTCAAATGTGTCTCAGTTTTCGTCCCCTGGTACTCGGGTGCAACATTCCAGACGCTTTACTAACACTCTCCCCACTTGCAGAGTCAGTGCCTTTAATCTGCTGTTGGGCCCAGTTTGCAATTTCTGCGGAAAATGAACAGGAATAGGGAGAACCAATGAGAGGCTAGCTGGAGGTGTCTGGAAGGGCAAATTTAACTCTCATTTCCCACCAGGAAGAGGAATTAACCAAAGGCTCAGCGAGCCATGCCGGAACCACACTAGGGCCTGAAGCAATCCTGCGGTGTTGCGGCCAGCTCACAAGAAAGCGAGTTGAAGAAAGGAGCTCAGGGGCCCTGTAATTCACACACCTGCAGAGTTCTAAATGACAGCTATCGTCCAAAAATATATTGAAGTAAGGCTGCCAAGAGGACTTGAAAGCGGGGCAGAATTGCAGGAAACCAATTTCAGGAGGTAGACTGGAATTGCATGTAAAGCATAGGAAAAGAGGCAGAACGTCCACAATGATGCACTTGGCCAAAAAGGGCGTATGCGTTTTTTCCTGAATATATTCAGGAAAAAACGCATACGCCCTTTTTGGCCAAACAAGCAAGCTTGCAAAGGAAATCTGCACTACAATGAAGTCTCACTGCTCCCAGGTCAAAAGGGCCATCTGAAAAAAGAGTAAAATCCAGAAAGGCAGGACAGGCCATGGAGAACTGGGAGCCTTGTTATGCTGATGGGCGTGATGTAAATTGCCAACAGCCACTCTGGAGAAGTGTATGGTGTTTCCTGAAACATCTAAAAAACAAAGCAACAGAGCCTAGGGCACTTCCACTTATGGTCCTATAGCTTAGGGAAATTAAAATCAAAAAGACACAGCCACCCCAATGTTTGGGACGGCTCTGTTTACAAGAACCTCTTTTACGGTACAAGTTCAATATCGCAGAAAGCGAAAAATGGATAAAGAATTTGTGGTACTAACGTACAATGCAATATCACTCAGCAATGAAATCTCTTTCATCAGGCACATAGCAGCATAATGAGTGGATTCAGGTACGATGATTCTAAGTGAAATATGTCACACAGAAAAAGAAACATCATAAGATATCACTAATACACGGAATGTAAACTTGGCTACACAGGAACTGAATTACAAAACAGAATAGGGTCTCAAATGTAGAAAACCAACTTATGCTTGCTTAAGGGGAAAGGTGAGTTGGGGTGCTGCATAAAACCAGAGATTGAAATTAGCACAGATACCTTTCCATAAGCCAAATATGTAATAGACAAGAGCTACTGCTTGCTCAACGAAGTGGACTCAACACCCCATATTAAAAGCCTAAGAATATACTTGACTAGTAAAAATCTTAAAACCTATGGATTTATATGTCTCCGAAAGAGAATCAAGCGTGTGTACAGCGGCATAAACGCAACAGTGATATGATTGGTGAGGTTCGGTGAGCACATGCAGACCCTTTGAAGTCATATTGCATGGTACCCATTCCATGGGTCTCAACTCTCCAGGTTTAAGGGATTCTTCCTTCAGCTAAAACATGCATGTGGAACCCAGAGGATGATCCACCGTGTGATCGGGAAACGTGTTCAAATGTGTCTCAGTTTTCGTCCCCTGGTACTCGGGTGCAACATTCCAGACGCTTTACTAACACTCTCCCCACTTGGTGAGTCAGTGCCTTTAACCTCCTGTTTGGCCCAGTTTGCAATTTCTGCGGAAAATGAACAGGAATAGGGAGAACCAATGAGAGACTAGCTGGAGGTGTCTGGACGGGTAAATTTAACTCTCATTTCCCACTAAGAAGAGGAATTAACCAAAGGCTCAGCGAGCCATGCCGGAACCACACTAGGGCCTGAAGCAATCCTGCGGTGTTGCGGCCAGCTCACAAGAAAGCGAGTTGAAGAAAGGAGCTCAGGGGCCCTGTAATTCACACACCTGCAGAGTTCTAAATGACAGCTATCGTCCAAAAATATATTGAAGTAAGGCTGCCAAGAGGACTTGAAAGCGGGGCAGAATTGCAGGAAACCGATTTCAGGAGGTAGACTGGAATTGCATGTAAAGCATAGGAAAAGAGGCAGAACGTCCACAATGATGCACTTGGCCAAAAAGGGCGTATGCGTTTTCTCCTGAATATATTCAGGAAAAAACGCATACGCCCTTTTTGGCCAACCAAGCAAGCTTGCAAAGGAAATCTGCACTACAATGAAGTCTCACTGCCCCCCGGTCAAAAGGGCCATCTGAAAAAAGTGTAAAATCCAGAAAGGCAGGACAGACCATGGAAAACTGGGAGCCCTGTTATGCTGATGGGCGTGATGCAAATTGCCAACAGCCACTCTGGAGAAGTGTATGGTGTTTCCTGAAACATGTAAAAAACAAAGCAACAGAGCCTAGGGCACTTCCACTTATGGTCCTATAGCTTAGGGAAGTTAAAATCAAAAAGACACAGCCACCCCAATGTTTGGGACGGCTCTGTTTACAAGAACCTCGTTTACGGTACAAGTTCAATATCGCAGAAAGCGAAAAATGGATAAAGAAGTTGTGGTACTTACGTACAATGCAATATCACTCAGCAATGAAATCTATGTCATCAGGCCCATAGCAGAATAATGAGTGGATTTAGGTACGATGATTCTAAGTGAAATATGTCACACAGAAAAAGAAACATCATAAGATATCACTAATACACGGAATGTAAACTTGGCTACACAGGAACTGAATTACAAAACAGAATAGGGTCTCAAATGTAGAAAACCAACTTATGCTTGCTTAAGGGGAAAGGTGAGTTGGGGTGCTGCATAAAACCAGAGATTGAAATTAGCACAGATACCTATCCATAAGCCAAATATGTAATAGACAAGAGCTACTGCTTGCTCAATGAAGTGGACTCAACACCCCATATTAAACGCCTAAGAATATACCTGACTAGTAAGAATCTTAAAACCTATGGATTTATATGTCTCCGAAAGAGAATCAAGCGTGTGTACAGCGGCATAAACGCAGCAGTGAAAGGATTGGTGAGGTTCGGTGAGCAAATGCAGACCCTTTGAAGTCATATTGCATGGTACCCATTCCATGGTTCTCAACTCTCCAGGTTTAAGGGATTCTTCCTTCAGCTAAAACATGCATGTGGAACCCAGAGTATGATCCACCGTGTGATCGGGAAACGTGTTCAAATGTGTCTCAGATTTCGTCCCCTGGTACTCGGGTGCAACATTCCAGACGCTTTACTAACACTCTCCCCACATGCAGAGTCAGTGCCTTTAATCTGCTGTTGGGCCCAGTTTGCAATTTCTGCGGAAAATGAACAGGAATAGGGAAAACCAATGAGAGACTAGCTGTAGGTGTCTGGACGGGCAAATTTAACTCTCATTTCCCACCAGGAAGAGGAATTAACCAAAGGCTCAGCGAGCCATGCCGGAACCACACTAGGGCCTGAAGCAATCCTGCAGTGTTGCGGCCAGCTCACAAGAAAGCGAGTTGAAGAAAGGAGCTCAGGGGCCCTGTAATTCACACACCTGCAGAGTTCTAAATGACAGCTATCGTCCAAAAATATATTGAAGTAAGGCTGCCAAGAGGACTTGAAAGCGGGGCAGAATTGCAGGAAACCGATTTCAGGAGGTAGACTGGAATTGCATGTAAAGCATAGGAAAAGAGGCAGAACGTCCACAATGATGCACTTGGCCAAAAAGGGCGTATGCGTTTTTTCCTGAATATATTCAGGAAAAAATGCATACGCACTTTTTGGCCAACCAAGCAAGCTTGCAAAGGAAATCTGCACTACAATGAAGTCTCACTGCCCCCCGGTCAAAAGGGCATTCTGAAAAAAGTGTAAAATCTAGAAAGGCAGGACAGGCCATGGAGAACTGGGAGCCTTGTTATGCTGATGGGCGTGATGTAAATTGCCAACAGCCACTCTGGAGAAGTGTATGGTGTTTCCTGAAACATCTAAAAAACAAAGCAACAGAGCCTAGGGCACTTCCACTTATGGTCCTATAGCTTAGGGAAATTAAAATAAAGACACAGCCACCCCAAAGTTTGGGACAGCTCTGTTTACAAGAACCTCGTTTACGGTACAAGTTCAATATCGCAGAAAGCAAAAAATGGATAAAGAAGTTGTGGTACTTACGTACAATGCAATATCAGTCAGCAATGAAATCTATGTCATCAGGCCAGTAGCAGCATAATGAGTGGATTCAGGTACGATGATTCTAAGTGAAATAAGTCACACAGAAAAAGAAACATCATAAGATATCACTAATACACGGAATGTAAACTTGGCTACACAGGAACTGAATTACAAAACAGAATAGGGTCTCAAATGTAGAAAACCAACTTATGCTTGCTTAAGGGGAAAGGTGAGTTGGGGTGCTGCATAAAACCAGAGATGGAAATTAGCACAGATACCTTTCCATAAGCCAAATATGTAATAGACAAGACCTACTGCTTGCTCAACGAAGTGGACTCAACACCCCATATTAAACGCCTAAGAATATACCTGACTAGTAAGAATCTTAAAACCTATGGATTTATATGTCTCCGAAAGAGAATCAAGCGTGTGTACAGCGGCATAAACGCAGCAGTGATAGGATTGGTGAGGTTCGGTGAGCAAATGCAGACCCTTTGAAGTCATATTGCATGGTAACCATTCCATGGTTCTCAACTCTCCAGGTTTAAAGGATTCTTCCTTCAGCTAAAACATGCATGTGGAACCCAGAGTATGATCCACCGTGTGATCGGGAAACGTGTTCAAATGTGTCTCAGTTTTCGTCCCCTGGTACTCGGGTGCAACATTCCAGACGCTTTACTAACACTCTCCCCACTTGGAGAGTCAGTGCCTTTAACCTCCTGTTTGGCCCAGTTTGCAATTTCTGCAGAAAATGAACAAGAATAGGGAGAACCAATGAGAGGCTAGCTGGAGGAGTCTGGACGGGCAAATTTAACTCTCATTTCCCACCAGGAAGAGGAATTAACCAAAGGCTCAGCGAGCCATGCCGGAACCACACTAGGGCCTGAAGCAATCCTGCGGTTTTGCGGCCAGCTCACAAGAAAGCGAGTTGAAGAAAGGAGCTCAGGGGCCCTGTAATTCACACACCTGCAGAGTTCTAAATGACAGCTATCGTCCAAAAATATATTGAAGTAAGGTTGCCAAGAGGACTTGAAAACGGGGCAGAATTGCAGGAAACCGATTTCAGGAGGTAGACTGGAATTGCATGTAAAGCATAGGAAAAGAGGCAGAACGTCCACAATGATGCACTTGGCCAAAAAGGGCGTATGCGTTTTTTCCTGAATATATTCAGGAAAAAACGCATACGCCCTTTTTGGCCAACCAAGCAAGCTTGCAAAGGAAATCTGCACTACAATGAAGTCTCACTGCCCCCCGGTCAAAAGGGCCATCTGAAAAAAGTGTAAAATCCAGAAAGGCAGGACAGGCCATGGAGAACTGGGAGCCTTGTTATGCTGATGGGCGTGATGTAAATTGCCAACAGCCACTCTGGAGAAGTGTATGGTGTTTCCTGAAACATGTAAAAAACAAAGCAACAGAGCCTAGGGCACTTCCACTTATGGTCCTATAGCTTAGGGAAATTAAAATCAAAAAGACACAGCCACCCCAAAGTTTGGGACGGCTCTGTTTACAAGAACCTCGTTTACGGTACAAGTTCAATATCGCAGAAAGCGAAAAATGGATAAAGAATTTGTGGTACTAACGTACAATGCAATATCACTCAGCAATGAAATCTCTTTCATCAGGCACATAGCAGCATAATGAGTGGATTCAGGTACGATGATTCTAAGTGAAATATGTCACACAGAAAAAGAAACATCATAAGATATCACTAATACACGGAATGTAAACTTGGCTACACAGGAACTGAATTACAAAACAGAATAGGGTCTCAAATGTAGAAAACCAACTTATGCTTGCTTAAGGGGAAAGGTGAGTTGGGGTGCTGCATAAAACCAGAGATTGAAATTAGCACAGATACCTTTCCATAAGCCAAATATATAATAGACAAGAGCTACTGCTTGCTCAACGAAGTGGACTCAACACCCCATATTAAACGCCTAAGAATATACTTGACTAGTAAGAATCTTAAAACCTATGGATTTATATGTCTCCGAAAGAGAATCAAGCGTGTGTACAGTGGCATAAACGCAGCAGTGATAGGATTGGTGAGGTTCGGTGAGCAAATGAAGACCCTTTGAAGTCATATGGCATGGTACCCATTCATTGGTTCTCAACTCTCCAGGTTAAAGGGATTCTTCCTTCAGCTAAAACATGCATGTGGAACCCAGAGTATGATCCACCGTGTGATCGGGAAACGTGTTCAAATGTGTCTCAGTTTTCGTCCCCTGGTACTCGGGTGCAACATTCCAGACGCTTTACTAACACTCTCCCCACTTGCAGAGTAAGTGCCTTTAATCTGCTGTTGGGCCCAGTTTGCAATTTCTGCGGAAAATGAACAGGAATAGGGAGAACCAATGAGAGGCTAGCTGGAGGTGTCTGGACGGGCAAATTTAACTCTCATTTCCCACCAGGAAGAGGAATTAACCAAAGGCTCAGCGAGCCATGCCGGAACCACACTAGGGCCTGAAGCAATCCTGCGGTGTTGCGGCCAGCTCACAAGAAAGCGAGTTGAAGAAAGGAGCTCAGGGGCCCTGTAATTCACACACCTGCAGAGTTCTAAATGACAGCTATCGTCCAAAAATATATTGAAGTAAGGCTGCCAAGAGGACTTGAAAGCGGGGCAGAATTGCAGGAAACCAATTTCAGGAGGTAGACTGGAATTGCATGTAAAGCATAGGAAAAGAGGCAGAACGTCCACAATGATGCACTTGGCCAAAAAGGGCGTATGCGTTTTTTCATGAATATATTCAGGAAAAAACGCATACGCACTTTTTGGCCAACCAAGCAAGCTTGCAAAGGAAATCTGCACTACAATGAAGTCTCACTGCCCCCGGTCAAAAGGGCCATCTGAAAAAATTGTAAAATCTAGAAAGGCAGGACAGGCCATGGAGAACTGGGAGCCTTGTTATGCTGATGGGCGGGATGTAAATTGCCAACAGCCACTCTGGAGAAGTGTATGGTGTTTCCTGAAACATCTAAAAAACAAAGCAACAGAGCCTAGGGCACTTCCACTTATGGTGCTATAGCTTAGTGAAATTAAAATCAAAAAGACACAGCTACCCCAAAGTTTGGGACGGCTCTGTTTACAAGAACCTCGTTTACGGTACAAGTTCAATATCGCAGAAAGCGAAAAATGGATAAAGAAGTTGTGGTACTTACGTACAATGCAATATCACTCAGCAATGAAATCTATGTCATCAGGCCAGTAGCAGCATAATGTGTGGATTGAGGTACGATGATTCTAAGTGAAATAAGTCACACAGAAAAAGAAACATCATAAGATATCACTAATACACAGAATGTAAACTTGGCTACACAGGAACTGAATTACAAACCAGAATAGGGTCTCAAATGTAGAAAACCAACTTATGCTTGCTTAAGGGGAAAGGTGAGTTGGGGTGCTGCATAAAACCAGAGATTGAAATTAACACAGATACCTTTCCATAAGAAAAATATGTAATAGACAAGAGCTACTCCTTGCTCAACGAAGCGGACTCAACACCCGATAATAAACGCCTAAGAATATGCCTGACTAGTAAGAATCTTAAAACATATGGATATACATGTCTCCGAAAGAGAATCAAGCGTGTGTACAGCGGCATAAACGCAGCAGTGATAGGATTTGTGAGGTTCGGTGAGCAAATGAAGACCCTTTGAAATCATATTGCATGGTACCCATTCCATGGTTCTCAACTCTCCAGGTTTAAGGGATTCTTCCTTCAGCTAAAACATGCATGTGGAACCCAGAGGATGATCCACCGTGTGATCGGGAAACGTGTTCAAATGTGTCTCAGTTTTCGTCCCCTGGTACTCGGGTGCAACATTCCAGATGCTTTACTAACACTCTCCCCACTTGGAGAGTCAGTGCCTTTAACCTCCTGTTTGGCCCAGTTTGCAATTTCTGCAGAAAATGAACAGGAATAGGGAGAACCAATGAGAGACTAGCTGTAGGTGTCTGGACGGGCAAATTTAACTCTCATTTCCCACCAGGAAGAGGAATTAACCAAAGGCTCAGCGAGCCATGCCGGAACCACACTAGGGCCTGAAGCAATCCTGCAGTGTTGCGGCCAGCTCACAAGACAGCGAGTTGAAGAAAGGAGCTCAGGGGCCCTGTAATTCACACACCTGCAGAGTTCTAAATGACAGCTATCGTCCAAAAATATATTGAAGTAAGGCTGCCAAGAGGACTTGAAAGCGGGGCAGAATTGCAGGAAACCGATTTCAGGAGGTAGACTGGAATTGCATGTAAAGCATAGGAAAACAGGTAGAACGTCCAAAATGATGCACTTGGCCAAAAAGGGCGTATGCGTTTTTTCCTGAATATATTCAGGAAAAAATGCATACGCCCTTTTTGGCCAACCAAGCAAGCTTGCAAAGGAAATCTGCACTAAAATGAAGTCTCACTGCCCCCCGGTCAAAAGGGCATTCTGAAAAAAGTGTAAAATCTAGAAAGGCAGGACAGGCCATGAAGAACTGGAAGCCTTCTTATGCTGATGGGCGGGATGTAAATTGCCAACAGCCACTCTGCAGAAGTGTATGGTGTTTCCTGAAACATATAAAAAACAAAGCTACAGAGCCTAGTGTACTTCCACTTATGGTCCTATAGCTTAGGGAAATTAAAATCAAAAAGACACAGCCACCCCAAAATTGGGGTCGGCTCTGTTTACAGGAACCTCATTTACGGTACAAGTTCAATATCACAGAAAGCGAAAAATGGATAAAGAAGTTGTGGTACTAACGTACAATGCAATATCACTCAGAAATGAAATCTATATCATCAGGCCCATAGCAGGATAATGAGTGAATTCAGGTACGATGATTCTAAGTGAAATAAGTCACACAGAAAAAGAAATATCATAAGATATCACTAATACACGGAATGTAAGCTTGGCTACACAGGAACTGAATTACAAAACAGAACAGGGTCTCAAATGTAGAAAACCAACTTATGCTTGCTTAAGGGGAAAGGTGAGTTGGGGTGCTGCATAAAACCAGGGATTGAAATTAACACAGATACCTTTCCATAAGACAAATATGTAATAGACAAGAGCTACTGCTTGCTCAACGAAGTGGACTCAACACCCCATATTAAACGCCTAAGAATATACTTGACTAGTAAGAATCTTAAAACCTATGGATTTATATGTCTCTGAAAGAGAATCAAGCGTGTGTACAGCGGCATAAAGGCAGCAGTGAAAGTATTGGTGAGGTTCTGTGATCAAATGAAGACCGTTTGAAGTCATATTGCATGGTACCCATTCCATGGTTCTCAACTCTCCAGGTTTAAGGGATTCTTCCTTCACCTAAAACATGCATGTGGAACCCAGAGTATGATCCACCGTGTGATCGGGAAACGTGTTCAAATAAGTCTCAGTTTTCGTCCCCTGGTACTCGGGTGCAACATTCCAGACGCTTTACTAACACTCTCCCCACTTGGAGAGTCAGTGCCTTTAACCTCCTGTTTGGCCCAGTTTGCAATTTCTGCGGAAAATGAACAGGAATAGGGAGAACCAATGAGAGACTAGCTGGAGGTGTCTGCCCGGGTAAATTTAACTCTCATTTCCCACCAAGAAGAGGAATTAACCAAAGGCTCAGCGAGCCATGCCGGAACCACACTAGGGCCTGAAGCAATCCTGCGGTGTTGCGGCCAGCTCACAAGAAAGCGAGTTGAAGAAAGGAGCTCAGGGGCCCTGTAATTCACACACCTGCAGAGTTCTAAATGACAGCTATCGTCCAAAAATATATTGAAGTAAGGCTGCCAAGAGGACTTGAAAGCGGGGCAGAATTGCAGGAAACCGATTTCAGGAGGTAGACTGGAATTGCATGTAAAGCATAGGAAAAGAGGCAGAACGTCCACAATGATGCACTTGGCCAAAAAGGGCGTATGTGTTTTTTCATGAATATATTCAGGAAAAAACGCATACGCCCTTTTTGGCCAACCAAGCAAGCTTGCAAAGGAAATCTGCACTACAATGAAGTCTCACTGCCCCCCGGTCAAAAGGGACATCTGAAAAAAGTGTAAAATCCAGAAAGGCAGGACAGGCCATGAAGAACTGGGAGCCTTCTTATGCTGATGGGTGGGATGTAAATTGCCAACAGCCACTCTGGAGAAGTGTATGGTGTTTCCTGAAACATCTAAAAAACAAAGCAACACAGCCAAGGGCACTTGCACTTATGGTCCTATAGTTTAGGGAAATTAAAATTAAAAAGACACAGCCACCCCAAAGTTTGGGACGGCTCTGTTTACAAGAACCTCGTTTACGGTACAAGTTCAATATCGCAGAAAGCGAAAAATGGATAAAGAAGTTGTGGTACTAACGTACAATGCAATATCACTCAGCAATGAAATCTCTTTCATCAGGCTCACAGCAGCATAATGAGTGGATTCAGGTACGATGATTCTAAGTGAAATAAGTCACACAGAAAAAGAAACATCATAAGATATCACTAATACACGGAATGTAAACTTGGCTACAGAGGAACTGAATTACAAAACAGAATAGGGTCTCAAATGTAGAAAACCAACTTATGCTTGCTTAAGGGGAAAGGTGAGTTGGGGTGCTGCAGAAAACCAGAGATTGAAATTAACACAGATACCTTTCCATAAGACAAATATGTAATAGACAAGAACTACTCCTTGCTCAACGAAGCGGACTCAACACCCCATATTAAACGCCTAAGAATATACCTGACTAGTAAGAATCTTAAAACTTATGGATTTATATGTCTCCGAAAGAGAATCAAGGGTGTGTACAGCGGCATAAACGCAACAGTGATACGATTGGTGAGGTTCGGTGAGCACATGCAGACCCTTTGAAGTCATATTGCATGGTACCCATTCCATGGGTCTCAACTCTCCAGGTTTAAGGGATTCTTCCTTCAGCTAAAACATGCATGTGGAACCCAGAGGATGATCCACCGTGTGATCGGGAAACGTGTTCAAATGTGTCTCAGTTTTCGTCCCCTGGTACTCGGGTGCAACATTCCAGACGCTTTACTAACACTCTCCCCACTTGGTGAGTCAGTGCCTTTAACCTCCTGTTTGGCCCAGTTTGCAATTTCTGCGGAAAATGAACAGGAATAGGGAGAACCAATGAGAGACTAGCTGGAGGTGTCTGGACGGGCAAATTTAACTCTCATTTCCCACCAAGAAGAGGAATTAACCAAAGGCTCAGCGAGCCATGCCGGAACCACACTAGGGCCTGAAGCAATCCTGCGGTGTTGCGGCCAGCTCACAAGAAAGCGAGTTGAAGAAAGGAGCTCAGGGGCCCTGTAATTCACACACCTGCAGAGTTCTAAATGACAGCTATCGTCCAAAAATATATTGAAGTAAGGCTGCCAAGAGGACTTGAAAGCGGGGCAGAATTGCAGGAAACCGATTTCAGGAGGTAGACTGGAATTACATGTAAAGCATAGGAAAAGAGGCAGAACGTCCACAATGATGCACTTGGCCAAAAAGGGCGTATGCGTTTTTTCCTGAATATATTCAGGAAAAAACGCATACGCCCTTTTTGGCCAACCAAGCAAGCTTGCAAAGGAAATCTGCACTACAATGAAGTCTCACTGCCCCCCTGTCAAAAGGGCCATCTGAAAAAAGTGTAAAATCCAGAAAGGCAGGACAGACCATGGAGAACTGGGAGCCTTGTTATGCTGATGGGCGTGATGCAAATTGCCAACAGCCACTCTGGAGAAGTGTATGGTGTTTCCTGAAACATGTAAAAAACAAAGCAACAGAGCCTAGGGCACTTCCACTTATGGTCCTATAGCTTAGGGAAATTAAAATCAAAAAGACACAGCCACCCCAATGTTTGGGACGGCTCTGTTTACAAGAACCTCGTTTACGGTACAAGTTCAATATCGCAGAAAGCGAAAAATGGATAAAGAAGTTGTGGTACTAACGTACAATGCAATATCACTCAGCAATGAAATCTCTTTCATCAGGCTCATAGCAGCATAATGAGTGGATTCAGGTACAATGATTCTAAGTGAAATACGTCACACAGAAAAAGAAACATCATAAGATATCACTAATACACGGAATGTAAACTTGGCTACACAGGAACTGAATTACAAAACAGAATAGGGTCTCAAATGTAGAAAACCAACTTATGCTTGCTTAAGGGGAAAGGTGAGTTGGGGTGCTGCATAAAACCAGAGATTGAAATTAGCACAGATACCTTTCCATAAGCCAAATATGTAATAGACAAGAGCTACTGCTTGCTCAACGAAGTGGACTCAACACCCCATATTAAACGCCTAAGAATATACCTGACTAGTAAGAATCTTAAAACCTATGGATTTATATGTCTCCGAAAGAGAATCAAGCATGTGTACAGCGGCATAAACGCAGCAGTGATAGGATTGGTGAGGTTCGGTGAGCAAATGCAGACCCTTTGAAGTCATATTGCATGGTACCCATTCCATGGTTCTCAACTCTCCAGGTTTAAGGGATTCTTCCTTCAGCTAAAACATGCATGTGGAACCCAGAGTATGATCCACCGTGTGATCAGGAAACGTGTTCAAATGTGTCTCAGTTTTCGTCCCCTGGTACTCGGGTGCAACATTCCAGACGCTTTACTAACACTCTCCCCACTTGGAGAGTCAGTGCCTTTAACCTCCTGTTTGGCCCAGTTTGCAATTTCTGCGGAAAATGAACAGGAATAGGGAGAACCAATAAGAGACTAGCTGGAGGTGTCTGCACGGGTAAATTTAACGCTCATTTCCCACCAAGAAGAGGAATTAACCAAAGGCTCAGCGAGCCATGCCGGAACCACACTAGGGCCTGAAGCAATCCTGCGGTGTTGCGGCCAGCTCACAAGAAAGCGACTTGAAGAAAGGAGCTCAGGGGCCCTGTAATTCACACACCTGCAGAGTTATAAATGACAGCTATCGTCCAAAAATATATTGAAGTAAGGGTGCCAAGAGGACTTGAAAGCGGGGCAGAATTGCAGGAAACCGATTTCAGGAGGTAGACTGGAATTGCATGTAAAGCATAGGAAAAGAGGCAGAACGTCCACAATGATGCACTTGGCCAAAAAGGGCGTATGCGTTTTTTCCTGAATATATTCAGGAAAAAACGCATACCCCCTTTTTGGCCAACCAAGCAAGCTTGCAAATGAAATCTGCACTACAATGAAGTCTCACTGCCCCCCGGTCAAAAGGGCCATCTGAAAAAAGTGCAAAATCCAGAAAGGTAGGACAGGCCATGGAGAAATGGGAGCCTTCTTATGCTGATGGGCGGGATGTAAATTGCCAACAGCCACTCTGGAGAAGTGTATGGTGTTTCCTGAAACATCTAAAAAACAAAGCAACAGAGCCTAGGGCACTTCCACTTATGGTCCTATAGCTTAGGGAAATTAAAATCAAAAAGACACAGCCACCCCAAAGTTTGGGACGGCTCTGTTTACAAGAACCTCGTTTATGGTACAAGTTCAATATCGCAGAAAGCGAAAAATGGATAAAGAAGTTGTGGTACTTACGTACAATGCAATATCACTCAGCAATGAAATCTATGTCATCAGGCCAGTAGCAGCATAATGAGTGGATTCAGGTACGATGATTCTAAGTGAAATAAGTCACACAGAAAAAGAAACATCATAAGATATCACTAATACACGGAATGTAAACTTGCCTACACAGGAACTGAATTACAAAACAGAATAGGGTCTCAAATGTAGAAAACCAACTTATGCTTGCTTAAGGGGAAAGGTGAGTTGGGGTGCTGCATAAAACCAGAGATTGAAATTAGCACAGATACCTTTCCATAAGCCAAATATGTAATAGACAAGAGCTACTGCTTGCTCAACGAAGTGGACTCAACACCCCATATTAAACGCCTAAGAATATACCTGACTAGTAAGAATCTTAAAACCTATGGATTTATATGTCTCCGAAAGAAAAGGAAGTGTGTGTACAGTGGCATAAACGCAGCAGAGAAAGGGTTGGTGATATTCGGTGAGCAAATGCAGACCCTTTGAAGTCATATTGCATGGTACCCATTCCATGGTTCTCAACTCTCCAGGTTTAAGGGATTCTTCCTTCAGCTAAAACATGCATGTGGAACCCAGAGTATGATCCACCGTGTGATCGGGAAATGTGTTCAAATGTGTCTCAGATTTCGTCCCCTGGTACTCGGGTGCAACATTCCAGACGCTTTACTAACACTCTCCCCACTTGCAGAGTCAGTGCCTTTAATCTGCTGTTGGGCCCAGTTTGCAATTTCGGCGGAAAATGAACAGGAATAGGGAGAACCAATGAGAGACTAGCTGGAGGTGTCTGGATGGGCAAATTTAACTCTCATTTCTCACCAGGAAGAGGAATTAACCAAAGGCTCAGCATGCCATGCCAGTATCACACTAGGGCCTGAAGCAATCCTGCAGTGTTGCGGCCAGCTCACAAGAAAGCGAGTTGAAGAAAGGAGCTCAGGGGCACTGTAATTCACAAACCTGCAGAGATATAAATGACAGCTATCGTCCAAAAATATATTGAAGTAAGGTTGCCAAGAGGACTTGAAAGAGGGGCAGAATTGCAGGAAACCGATTTCAGGAGGTAGACTGGAATTGCATGTAAAGCATAGGAAAAGAGGCAGAACGTCCACAATGATGCACTTGGCCAAAAAGGGCGTATGCGTTTTTTCCTGAATATATTCAGGAAAAAATGCATACGCCCTTTTTGGCCAACCAAGCAAGCTTGCAAAGGAAATCTGCACTAAAATGAAGTCTCACTGCCCCCCGGTCAAAAGGGCATTCTGAAAAAAGTGTAAAATCTAGAAAGGCAGGACAGGCCATGAAGAACTGGGAGCCTTCTTATGCTGATGGGCGGGATGTAAATTGCCAACAGCCACTCTGCAGAAGTGTATGGTGTTTCCTGAAACATATAAAAAACAAAGCTACAGAGCCTAGTGTACTTCCACTTATGGTCCTATAGCTTAGGGAAATTAAAATCAAAAAGACACAGCCACCCCAAAATTGGGGTCGGCTCTGTTTACAGGAACCTCATTTACGGTACAAGTTCAATATCACAGAAAGCGAAAAATGGATAAAGAAGTTGTGGTACTAACGTACAATGCAATATCACTCAGAAATGAAATCTATATCATCAGGCCCATAGCAGGATAATGAGTGAATTCAGGTACGATGATTCTAAGTGAAATAAGTCACACAGAAAAAGAAACATCATAAGATATCACTAATACACGGAATGTAAGCTTGGCTACACAGGAACTGAATTACAAAACAGAACAGGGTCTCAAATGTAGAAAACCAACTTATGCTTGCTTAAGGGGAAAGGTGAGTTGGGGTGCTGCATAAAACCAGAGATTGAAATTAACACAGATACCTTTCCATAAGACAAATATGTAATAGACAAGAGCTACTCCTTGCTCAACGAAGTGGACTCAACACCCCATATTAAACGCCTAAGAATATACCTGACTAGTAAGAATCTTAAAACCTATGGATTTATATGTCTCTGAAAGAGAATCAAGCGTGTGTACAGCGGCATAAAGGCATCAGTGAAAGTATTGGTGAGGTTCTGTGAGCAAATGAAGACCGTTTGAAGTCATATTGCACGGTACCCATTCCATGGTTCTCAACTCTCCAGGTTTAAGGGATTCTTCCTTCACCTAAAACATGCATGTGGAACCCAGAGTATGATCCACCGTGTGATCGGGAAACGTGTTCAAATGTGTCTCAGTTTTCGTCCCCTGGTACTCGGGTGCAACATTCCAGACGCTTTACTAACACTCTCCCCTCTTGGAGAGTCAGTGCCTTTAACATCCTGGTTGGCCTAGTTTGCAATTTCTGCAGAAAATGAACAGGAATAGGGAGAACCAATGAGAGACTAGCTGGAGGTGTCTGGACGGGCAAATTTAACTCTCATTTCCCACCAGGAAGAGGAATTAACCAAAGGCTCAGCGAGCCATGCTGGAACCACACTAGGGCCTGAAGCAATCCTGCAGTGTTGCGGCCAGCTCACAAGAAAGCGAGTTGAAGAAAGAGCTAAGGGGCCCTGTAATTCACACACCTGCAGAGTTCTAAATGACAGCTATCATCCAAAAATATATTGAAGTAAGGCTGCCAAGAGGACTTGAAAGCGGGGCAGAATTGCAGGAAACCGATTTCAGGAGGTAGACTGGAATTGCATGTAAAGCATAGGAAAAGAGGCAGAACGTCCACAATGATGCACTTGGCCAAAAAGGGCGTATGCGTTTTTTCCTGAATATATTCAGGAAAAACCGCATACGCCCTTTTTGGCCAACCAAGCAAGCTTGCAAAGGAAATCTGCACTACAATGAAGTCTCACTGCCCCCGGTCAAAAGGGCATTCTGAAAAAATTGTAAAATCTAGAAAGGCAGGACAGGCCATGGAGAACTGGGAGCCTTCTTATGCTGATGGGCGGGATGTAAATTGCCAACAGCCACTCTGGAGAAGTGTATGGTGTTTCCTGAAACATCTAAAAAACAAAGCAACAGAGCCTAGGGCACTTCCACTTATGGTCCTATAGATTAGGGAAATTAAAATCAAAAAGACACAGCCACCCCAAAGTTTGGGACGGCTCTGTTTACAAGAACCTCGTTTATGGTACAAGTTCAATATCGCAGAAAGCGAAAAATGGATAAAGAAGTTGTGGTACTTACGTACAATGCAATATCACTCAGCAATGAAATCTATGTCATCAGGCCAGTAGCAGCATAATGAGTGGATTCAGGTACGATGATTCTAAGTGAAATAAGTCACACAGAAAAAGAAACATCATAAGATATCACTAATACACGGAATGTAAACTTGGCTACACAGGAACTGAATTACAAAACAGAATAGGGTCTCAAATGTAGAAAACCAACTTATGCTTGCTTAAGGGGAAAGGTGAGTTGGGGTGCTGCATAAAACCAGAGATTGAAATTAGCACAGATACCTTTCCATAAGCCAAATATGTAATAGACAAGAGCTACTGCTTGCTCAACGAAGTGGACTCAACACCCCATATTAAACGCCTAAGAATATACCTGACTAGTAAGAATCTTAAAACCTATGGATTTATATGACTCCGAAAGAGAAGGAAGTGTGTGTACAGTGGCATAAACGCAGCAGAGAAAGGGTTGGTGATGTTCGGTGAGCAAATGCAGACCCTTTGAAGTCATATTGCATGGTACCCATTCCATGGTTCTCAACTCTCCAGGTTTAAGGGATTCTTCCTTCAGCTAAAACATGCATGTGGAACCCAGAGTATGATCCTCCATGTGATCGGGAAACGTGTTCAAATGTGTCTCAGTTTTCGTCCCCTGGTACTCGGGTGCAACATTCCAGACGCTTTACTAACACTCTCCCCACTTGGTGAGTCAGTGCCTTTAACCTCCTGTTTGGCCCAGTTTGCAATTTCTGCGGAAAATGAACAGGAATAGGGAGAACCAATGAGAGACTAGCTGGAGGTGTCTGGACGGGCAAATTTAACTCTCATTTCCCACCAGGAAGAGGAATTAACCAAAGGCTCAGCGAGCCATGCCGGAACCACACTAGGGCCTGAAGCAATCCTGCGGTGTTGCGGCCAGCTCACAAGAAAGCGAGTTGAAGAAAGGAGCTCAGGGGCCCTGTAATTCACAAACCTGCAGAGTTATACATGACAGCTATCGTCCAAAAATATATTGAAGTAAGGCTGCCAAGAGGACTTGAAAGCGGGGCAGAATTGCAGGAAACCGATTTCAGGAGGTAGACTGGAATTGCATGTAAAGCATAGGAAAAGAGGCAGAACGTCCACAATGATGCACTTGGCCAAAAAGGGCATATGCGTTTTTTTCTGAATATATTCAGGGAAAAACGCATACGCCCTTTTTGGCCAACCAAGCAAGCTTGCAAAGGAAATCTACACTACAATGAAGTCTCACTGCCCCCCGGTCAAAAGGGCCATCTGAAAAGAGTGTAAAATCCAGAAAGGCAGGACAGTCCATGGAGAACTGGGAGCCTTGTTATGCTGATGGGCGTGATGTAAATTGCCAACAGCCACTCTGGAGAAGTGTATGGTGTTTCCTGAAACATCTAAAAAACAAAGCAACAGAGCCTAGGGCACTTCCACTTATGGTGCTATAGCTTAGGGAAATTAAAATCAAAAAGACACAGCCACCCCAAAGTTTGGGACGGCTCTGTTTACAAGAATCTCGTTTACGGTACAAGTTCAATATCACAGAAAGCGAAAAATGGATAAAGAAGTTGTTGTACTTACGTACAATGCAATATCACTCAGCAAAGAAATCTATGTCATCAGGCCAGTAGCAGCATAATGAGTGGATTGAGGTACGATGATTCTAAGTGAAATAAGTCACACAGAAAAAGAAACATCATAAGATATCACTAATACACAGAATGTAAACTTGGCTACACAGGAACTGAATTACAAAACAGAATAGGGTCTCAAATGTAGAAAACCAACTTATGCTTGCTTAAGGGGAAAGGTGAGTTGGGGTGCTGCATAAAACCAGAGATTGAAATTAGCACAGATACCTTTCCATAAGACAAATATGTAATAGACAAGAGCTACTCCCTGCTCAACGAAGTGGACTCAACACCCCATATTAAACGCCTAAGAATATGCCTGACTAGTAAGAATCTTAAAACCTATGGATTTATATGTCTCCGAAAGAGAATCAAGCGTGTGTACAGCGGCATAAACGCAGCAGTGATAGGATTGGTGAGGTTCGGTGAGCAAATGAAGACCCTTTGAAGTCATATGGCATGGTACCCATTCATTGGTTCTCAACTCTCCAGGTTTAAGGGATTCTTCCTTCAGCTAAAACATGCATGTGGAACCCAGAGTATGATCCACCGTGTGATCGGGAAACGTGTTCAAATGTGTCTCAGTTTTCGTCCCCTGGTACTCGGGTGCAACATTCCAGACGCTTTACTAACACTCTCCCCACTTGCAGAGTCAGTGCCTTTAACCTCCTGTTTGGCCCAGTTTGCAATTTCTGCGGAAAATGAACAGGAATAGGGAGAACCAATGAGAGACTAGCTGGAGGTGTCTGGACGGGCAAATTTAACTCTCATTTCCCACCAAGAAGAGGAATTAACCAAAGGCTCAGCGAGCCATGCCGGAACCACACTAGGGCCTGAAGCAATCCTGCGGTGTTGCGGCCAGCTCACAAGAAAGCGAGTTGAAGAAAGGAGCTCAGGGTCCCTGTAATTCACACACCTGCAGAGTTCTAAATGACAGCTATCGTCCAAAAATATATTGAAGTAAGGGTGCCAAGAGGACTTGAAAGCGGGGCAGAATTGCAGGAAACCGATTTCAGGAGGTAGACTGGAATTGCATGTAAAGCATAGGAAAAGAGGCAGAACGTCCACAATGATGCACTTGGCCAAAAAGGGCGTATGCGTTTTTTCCTGAATATATTCAGGAAAAAACGCATACGCACTTTTTGGCCAACCAAGCAAGCTTGCAAAGGAAATCTGCACTACAATGAAGTCTCACTGCCCCCCGGTCAAAAGGGCCATCTGAAAAAAGTGTAAAATCCAGAAAGGCAGGACAGACCATGGAGAACTGGGAGCCTTGTTATGCTGATGGGCGTGATGCAAATTGCCAACAGCCACTCTGGAGAAGTGTATGGTGTTTCCTGAAACATGTAAAAAACAAAGCAACAGAGCCTAGGGCACTTCCACTTATGGTCCTATAGCTTAGGGAAATTAAAATCAAAAAGACACAGCCACCCCAATGTTTGGGACGGCTCTGTTTACAAGAACCTCATTTACGGTACAAGTTCAATATCGCAGAAAGCGAAAAATGGATAAAGAAGTTGTGGTACTAACGTACAATGCAATATCACTCAGCAATGAAATCTCTTTCATCAGGCTCATAGCAGCATAATGAGTGGATTCAGGTACGATGATTCTAAGTGAAATACGTCACACAGAAAAAGAAACATCATAAGATATCACTAATACACGGAATGTAAACTTGGCTACACAGGAACTGAATTACAAAACAGAATAGGGTCTCAAATGTAGAAAACCAACTTATGCTTGCTTAAGGGGAAAGGTGAGTTGGGGTGCTGCATAAAACCAGAGATTGAAATTATCACAGATACCTTTCCATAAGCCAAATATGTAATAGACAAGAGCTACTGCTTGCTCAACGAAGTGGACTCAACACCCCATATTAAACGCCTAAGAATATACCTGACTAGTAAGAATCTTAAAACCTATGGATTTATATGTCTCCGAAAGAGAATCAAGCATGTGTACAGCGGCATAAACGCAGCAGTGATAGGATTGGTGAGGTTCGGTGAGCAAATGCAGACCCTTTGAAGTCATATTGCATGGTACCCATTCCATGGTTCTCAACTCTCCAGGTTTAAGGGATTCTTCCTTCAGCTAAAACATGCATGTGGAACCCAGAGTATGATCCACCGTGTGATCGGGAAACGTGTTCAAATGTGTCTCAGTTTTCGTCCCCTGGTACTCGGGTGCAACATTCCAGACGCTTTACTAACACTCTCCCCACTTGGAGAGTCAGTGCCTTTAACCTCCTGTTTGGCCCAGTTTGCAATTTCTGCGGAAAATGAACAGGAATAGGGAGAACCAATAAGAGACTAGCTGGAGGTGTCTGCACGGGTAAATTTAACTCTCATTTCCCACCAAGAAGAGGAATTAACCAAAGGCTCAGCGAGCCATGCCGGAACCACACTAGGGCCTGAAGCAATCTGGCGGTGTTGCGGCCAGCTCACAAGAAAGCGACTTGAAGAAAGGAGCTCAGGGGCCCTGTAATTCACACACCTGCAGAGTTATAAATGACAGCTATCGTCCAAAAATATATTGAAGTAAGGGTGCCAAGAGGACTTGAAAGCGGGGCAGAATTGCAGGAAACCGATTTCAGGAGGTAGACTGGAATTGCATGTAAAGCATAGGAAAAGAGGCAGAACGTCCACAATGATGCACTTGGCCAAAAAGGGCGTATGCGTTTTTTCCTGAATATATTCAGGAAAAAACGCATACACCCTTTTTGGCCAACCAAGCAAGCTTGCAAATGAAATCTGCACTACAATGAAGTCTCACTGCCCCCCGGTCAAATGGGACATCTGAAAAAAGTGTAAAATCCAGAAAGGCAGGACAGGCCATGGAGAAATGGGAGCCTTCTTATGCTGATGGGCGGGATGTAAATTGCCAACAGCCACTCTGGAGAAGTGTATGGTGTTTCCTGAAACATCTAAAAAACAAAGCAACAGAGCCTAGGGCACTTCCACTTATGGTCCTATAGCTTAGGGAAATTAAAATCAAAAAGACACAGCCACCCCAAAATTTGGGACGGCTCTGTTTACAAAACCTCGTTTACGGTAAAAGTTCAATATCACAGAAAGCGAAAAATGGATAAAGAAGTTGTGGTACTAATGTACAATGCAATATCACTCAGCAATGAAATCTATGTCATCAGGCCAGTAGCAGCATAATGAGTGGATTCAGGTACGATGATTCTAAGTGAAATAAGTCACACAGAAAAAGAAACATCATAAGATATCACTAATACACGGAATGTAAACTTGCCTACACAGGAACTGAATTACAAAACAGAATAGGGTCTCAAATGTAGAAAACCAACTTATGCTTGCTTAAGGGGAAAGGTGAGTTGGGGTGCTGCATAAAACCAGAGATTGAAATTAGCACAGATACCTTTCCATAAGCCAATTATGTAATAGACAAGAGCTACTGCTTGCTCAACGAAGTGGACTCAACACCCCATATTAAACGCCTAAAAATATACCTGACTAGTAAGAATCTTAAAACCTATGGATTTATATGTCTCCGAAAGAGAATCAAGCGTGTGTACAGCGGCATAAACGCAGCAATGATAGGATTGGTGAGGTTCGGTGAGCAAATGCAGACCCTTTGAAGTCATATTGCATGGTACCCATTCCATGGTTCTCAACTCTCCAGGTTTAAGGGATTCTTCCTTCAGCTAAAACATGCATGTGGAACCCAGAGGATGATCCACCGTGTGATCGGGAAACGTGTTCAAATGTGTCTCAGTTTTCGTCCCCTGGTACTCGGGTGCAACATTCCAGACGCTTTACTAACACTCTCCCCACTTGGTGAGTCAGTGCCTTTAACCTCCTGTTTGGCCCAGTTTGCAATTTCTGCGGAAAATGAACAGGAATAGGGAGAACCAATGAGAGACTAGCTGGAGGTGTCTGGACGGGCAAATTTAACTCTCATTTCCCACTAAGAAGAGGAATTAACCAAAGGCTCAGCGAGCCATGCCGGAACCACACTAGGGCCTGAAGCAATCCTGCGGTGTTGCGGCCAGCTCACAAGAAAGCGAGTTGAAGAAAGGAGCTCAGGGGCCCTGTAATTCACACACCTGCAGAGTTCTAAATGACAGCTATCGTCCAAAAATATATTGAAGTAAGGCTGCCAAGAGGACTTGAAAGCGGGGCAGAATTGCAGGAAACCGATTTCAGGAGGTAGACTGGAATTGCATGTAAAGCATAGGAAAAGAGGCAGAACGTCCACAATGATGCACTTGGCCAAAAAGGGCGTATGCGTTTTCTCCTGAATATATTCAGGAAAAAACGCATACGCACTTTTTGGCCAACCAAGCAAGCTTGCAAAGGAAATCTGCACTACAATGAAGTCTCACTGCCCCCCGGTCAAAAGGGCCATCTGAAAAAAGTGTAAAATCCAGAAAGGCAGGACAGACCATGGAAAACTGGGAGCCCTGTTATGCTGATGGGCGTGATGCAAATTGCCAACAGCCACTCTGGAGAAGTGTATGGTGTTTCCTGAAACATGTAAAAAACAAAGCAACAGAGCCTAGGGCACTTCCACTTATGGTCCTATAGCTTAGGGAAGTTAAAATCAAAAAGACACAGCCACCCCAATGTTTGGGACGGCTCTGTTTACAAGAACCTCGTTTACGGTACAAGTTCAATATCGCAGAAAGCGAAAAATGGATAAAGAAGTTGTGGTACTTACGTACAATGCAATATCACTCAGCAATGAAATCTATGTCATCAGGCCCATAGCAGAATAATGAGTGGATTTAGGTACGATGATTCTAAGTGAAATATGTCACACAGAAAAAGAAACATCATAAGATATCACTAATACACGGAATGTAAACTTGGCTACACAGGAACTGAATTACAAAACAGAATAGGGTCTCAAATGTAGAAAACCAACTTATGCTTGCTTAAGGGGAAAGGTGAGTTGGGGTGCTGCATAAAACCAGAGATTGAAATTAGCACAGATACCTATCCATAAGCCAAATATGTAATAGACAAGAGCTACTGCTTGCTCAACGAAGTGGACTCAACACCCCATATTAAACGCCTAAGAATATACCTGACTAGTAAGAATCTTAAAACCTATGGATTTATATGTCTCCGAAAGAGAATCAAGCGTGTGTACAGCGGCATAAACGCAGCAGTGATAGGATTGGTGAGGTTCGGTGAGCAAATGCAGACCCTTTGAAGTCATATTGCATGGTACCCATTCCATGGGTCTCAACTCTCCAGGTTTAAGGGATTCTTCCTTCAGCTAAAACATGCATGTGGAACCCAGAGTATGATCCACCGTGTGATCGGGAAACGTGTTCAAATATGTCTCAGTTTTCGTCCCCTGGTACTCGGGTGCAACATTCCAGACGCTTTATTAACACTCTCCCCACTTGGAGAGTCAGTGCCTTTAACCTCCTGTTTGGCCCAGTTTGCAATTTCTGCGGAAAATGAACAGGAATAGGGAGAACCAATGAGAGACTAGCTGGAGGTGTCTGCCCGGGTAAATTTAACTCTCATTTCCCACCAAGAAGAGGAATTAACCAAAGGCTCAGCGAGCCATGCCGGAACCACACTAGGGCCTGAAGCAATCCTGCGGTGTTGCGGCCAGCTCACAAGAAAGCGAGTTGAAGAAAGGAGCTCAGGGGCCCTGTAATTCACACACCTGCAGAGTTCTAAATGACAGCTATCGTCCAAAAATATATTGAAGTAAGGCTGCCAAGAGGACTTGAAAGCGGGGCAGAATTGCAGGAAACCGATTTCAGGAGGTAGACTGGAATTGCATGTAAAGCATAGGAAAAGAGGCAGAACGTCCACAATGATGCCCTTGGCCAAAAAGGGCGTATGCGTTTTTTCATGAATATATTCAGGAAAAAACGCATACGCCCTTTTTGGCCAACCAAGCAAGCTTGCAAAGGAAATCTGCACTACAATGAAGTCTCACTGCCCCCCGGTCAAAAGGGACATCTGAAAAAAGTGTAAAATCCAGAAAGGCAGGACAGGCCATGGAGAACTGGGAGCCTTCTTATGCTGATGGGCGGGATGTAAATTGCCAACAGCCACTCTGGAGAAGTGTATGGTGTTTCCTGAAACATCTAAAAAACAAAGCAACACAGCCTAGGGCACTTGCACTTATGGTCCTATAGCTTAGGGAAATTAAAATTAAAAAGACACAGCCACCCCAAAGTTTGGGACGGCTCTGTTTACAAGAAACTCGTTTACGGTACAAGTTCAATATCGCAGAAAGCGAAAAATGGATAAAGAAGTTGTGGTACTAACGTACAATGCAATATCACTCAGCAATGAAATCTCTTTCATCAGGCTCACAGCAGCATAATGAGTGGATTCAGGTACGATGATTCTAAGTGAAATACGTCACACAGAAAAAGAAACATCATAAGATATCACTAATACACGGAATGTAAACTTGGCTACACAGGAACTGAATTACAAAACAGAACAGGGTCTCAAATGTAGAAAACCAACTTATGCTTGCTTAAGGGGAAAGGTGAGTTGGGGTGCTGCAGAAAACCAGAGATTGAAATTAACACAGATACCTTTCCATAAGACAAATATGTAATAGACAAGAGCTACTCCTTGCTCAACGAAGCGGACTCAACACCCCATATTAAACGCCTAAGAATATACCTGACTAGTAAGAAACTTAAAACCTATGGATTTATATGTCTCCGAAAGAGAATCAAGCATGTGTACAGCGGCATAAACGCAGTAGTGATAGGATTGGTGAGGTTCGGTGAGCAAATGCAGACCCTTTGAAGTCATATTGCATGGTACCCATTCCATGGTTCTCAACTCTCCAGGTTTAAGGGATTCTTCCTTCAGCTAAAACATGCATGTGGAACCCAGAGTATGATCCACCGTGTGATCGGGAAACGTGTTCAAATGTGTCTCAGTTTTCGTCCCCTGGTACTCGGGTGCAACATTCCAGACGCTTTACTAACACTCTCCCCACTTGGAGAGTCAGTGCCTTTAACCTCCTGTTTGGCCCAGTTTGCAATTTCTGCGGAAAATGAACAGGAATAGGAAGAACCAATAAGAGACTAGCTGGAGGTGTCTGCACGGGTAAATTTAACGCTCATTTCCCACCAAGAAGAGGAATTAACCAAAGGCTCAGCGAGCCATGCCGGAACCACACTAGGGCCTGAAGCAAACCTGCGGTGTTGCGGCCAGCTCACAAGAAAGCGAGTTGAAGAAAGGAGCTCAGGGGCCCTGTAATTCACAAACCTGCAGAGTTATACATGACAGCTATCGTCCAAAAATATATTGAAGTAAGGCTGCCAAGAGGACTTGAAAGCGGGGCAGAATTGCAGGAAACCGATTTCAGGAGGTAGACTGGAATTGCATGTAAAGCATAGGAAAAGAGGCAGAACGTCCACAATGATGCACTTGGCCAAAAAGGGCGTATGCGTTTTTCCTGAATATATTCAGTGAAAAACGCATACGCCCTTTTTGGCCAACCAAGCAAGCTTGCAAAGGAAATCTACACTACAATGAAGTCTCACTGCCCCCCGGTCAAAAGGGCCATCTGAAAAAAGTGTAAAATCCAGAAAGGCAGGACAGTCCATGGAGAACTGGGAGCCTTGTTATGCTGATGGGCGTGATGTAAATTGCCAACAGCCACTCTGGAGAAGTGTATGGTGTTTCCTGAAACATCTAAAAAACAAAGCAACAGAGCCTTGGGTACTTCCACTTATGGTCCTATAGCTTAGGGAAATTAAAATCAAAAAGACACAGCCACCCCAAAATTGGGGACGGCTCTGTTTACAGGAACCTCATTTACGATACAAGTTCAATATCACAGAAAGCGAAAAATGGATAAAGAAGTTGTGGTACTAATGTACAATGCAATATCACTCAGCAATGAAATCTATGTCATCAGGCCAGTAGCAGCATAATGAGTGGATTCAGGTACGATGATTCTAAGTGAAATAAGTCCCACAGAAAAAGAAACATCATAAGATATCACTAATACACGGAAGGTAAACTTGGCTACACAGGAACTGAATTACAAAACAGAATAGGGTCTCAAATGTAGAAAACCAACTTATGCTTGCTTAAGGGGAAAGGTGAGTTGGGGTGCTGCATAAAACCAGAGATTGAAATTAGCACAGATACCTTTCCATAAGCCAAATATGTAATAGACAAGAGCTACTGCTTGCTCAACAAAGTGGACTCAACACCCCATATTAAACGCCTAAGAATATACCTGACTAGTAAGAATCTTAAAACCTATGGATTGATATGTCTCCGAAAGAGAACCAAGCGTGTGTACAGCAGCATAAACGCAGCAGTGATAGGATTGGTGAGGTTCGGTGAGCAAATGCAAACCCTTGGAAGTCATATTGCATGGTAACCATTCCATGGTTCTCAACTCTCCAGGTTTAAGGGATTCTTCCTTCAGCTAAAACATGCATGTGGAACCCAGAGTATGATCCACCGTGTGATCGGGAAACGTGTTCAAATGTGTCTCAGTTTTCGTCCCCTGGTACTCGGGTGCAACATTCCAGACGCTTTACTAACACTCTCCCCACTTGGAGAGTCAGTGCCTTTAACCTCCTGTTTGTCCCAGTTTGCAATTTCTGTGGAAAATGAACAGGAATAGGGAGAACCAATGAGAGACTAGCTGAAAGTGTCTGGACGGGCAAATTTAACTCTCATTTCCCACCAGGAAGAGGAATTAACCAAAGGCTCAGCGAGCCATGCCGGAACCACACTAGGGCCTGAAGCAATCCTGCAGTGTTGTGGCCAGCTCACAAGAAAGCGAGTTGAAGAAAGGAGCTCAGGGGCACTGTAATTCACAAACCTGCAGAGTTATAAATGACAGCTATCGTCCAAAAATATATTGAAGTAAGGCTGCCAAGAGGACTTGAAAGCGGGGCAGAATTGCAGGAAACCGATTTCAGGAGGTAGACTGGAATTGGATGTAAAGCATAGGAAAAGAGGCAGAACGTCCACAATGATGCACTTGGCCAAAAAGGGCGTATGCGTTTTTTCCTGAATATATTCAGGAAAAAACGCATACGCCCTTTTTGGCCAACCAAGCAAGCTTGCAAAGAAATCTGCACTACAATGAAGTCTCACTGCCCCCCGGTCAAAAGGGCCATCTGAAAAAAGTGTAAAATCCAGAAAAGCAGGACAGGCCATGGAGAACTGGGAGCCTTGTTATGCTGATGGGTGGGATGTAAATTGCCAACAGCCACTCTGGAGAAGTGTATGGTGTTTCCTGAAACATCTAAAAAACAAAGCAACAGAGCCTAGGGCACTTCCACTTATGGTCCTATAGATTACGGAAATTAAATTCAAAAAGACACAGCCACCCCAAAGTTTGGGACGGCTCTGTTTACAAGAACCTCATTTACGGTACAAGTTCAATATCGCAGAAAGCGAAAAATGGATAAAGAAGTTGTGGTACTTACGTACAATGCAATATCACTCAGCAATGAAATCTATGTCATCAGGCCAGTAGCAGCATAATGAGTGGATTCAGGTACGATGATTCTAAGTGAAATAAGTCACACAGAAAAAGAAACATCATAAGGTATCACTAATACACGGAATGTAAACTTGGCTACACAGGAACTGAATTACAAAACAGAATAGGGTCTCAAATGTAGAAAACCAACTTATGCTTGCTTAAGGGGAAAGGTGAGTTGGGGTGCTGCATAAAACCAGAGATTGAAATTAACACAGATACCTTTCCATAAGCCAAATATGTAACAGACAAGAGCTACTGCTTGCTCAACGAAGTGGACTCAACACCCCATATTAAACGCCTAAGAATATACCTGACTAGAAAGAATCTTAAAATCTATGGATTTATATGTCTCCGAAAGAGAATCCAGCGTGTGTACAGGGAATAAACGCAGCAGTGATAGGATTGGTGAGGTTCGGTGAGCAAATGCAGACCCTTGGAAGTCATATTGCATGGTACCCATTCCATGGGTCTCAACTCTCCAGGTTTAAGGGATTCTTCCTTCAGCTAAAACATGCATGTGGAACCAAGAGTATGATCCACCATGTGATCAGGAAACGTGTTCAAATGTGTCTCAGTTTTCGCGCCCTGGTACTCGGGTGCAACATTCCAGACGCTTTACTAACACTCTCCCCACTTGGAGAGTCAGCGCCTTTAACCTCCTGTTTGGCCCAGTGTGCAATTTCTGCGGAAAATGAACAGGAATAGGGAGAACCAATGAGAGACTAGCTGGAGGTGTCTGGACGGGCAAATTTAACTCTCATTTCCCACCAGGAAGAGGAATTAACCAAAGGCTCAGCGAGCCATGCCGGAACCACACTAGGGCCTGAAGCAATCCTACAGTGTTGCGGCCAGCTCACAAGAAAGCGAGTTGAAGAAAGAAGCTCAGGGGCACTGTAATTCACAAACCTTCAGAGTTCTAAATGACAGCTATCGTCCAAAAATATATTGAAGTAAGGCTGCCAAGAGGACTTCAAAGCGGGGCCGAATTGCAGGAAACCGTTTTCAGGAGGTAGACTGGAATTGCATGTAAAGCATAGGAAAAGAGGCAGAACGTCCACAATGATGCACTTGGCCAAAACGGGCATATGCGTTTTTTCCTGAATATATTCAGGAAAAAACGCATACGCCCTTTTTGGCCAACCAAGCAAGCTTGCAAAGGAAATCTGCACTACAATGAAGTCTCACTGCCCCCCGGTCAAAAGGGCCATCTGAAAAAAGTGTAAAATCCAGAAAGGCAGGACAGGCCATGGAGAACTGGGAGCCTACTTAGGCTGATGGGTGGGATGTAAATTGCCAACAGCCACTGTGGAGAAGTGTATGGTGTTTCCTGAAACATCCGAAAAACAAAGCAACAGAGCCTAGGGCACTTCATTTTTGGTCCTATAGATTAGGGAAATTAAAATCAAAAAGACACAGCCACCCCAAAGTTTGGGACGGCTCTGTTTACAAGAACCTCGTTTACGGTACAAGTTCAATATTGCAGAAAGCGAAAAATGGATAAAGAAGTTGTGGTACTTACGTACAATGCAATATCACTCAGCAATGAAATCTATGTCATCAGGCCAGTAGCAGCATAATGAGTGGATTCAGGTACGATGATTCTAAGTGAAATAAGTCACACAGAAAAAGAAACATCATAAGATATCAATAATACACGGAATGTAAAGTTGCCTACACAGGAACTGAATTACAAAACAGAATAGGGTCTCAAATGTAGAAAACCAACTTATGCTTGCTTAAGGGGAAAGGTGAGTTGGGGTGCTGCATAAAACCAGAGATTGAAATTAACACAGATACCTTTCCATAAGCCAAATATGTAATAGACAAGAGCTACTGCTTGCTCAACGAAGTGGACTCAACACCCCACATTAAACGCCTAAGAATATACCTGACTAGTAAGAATCTTAAAACCTATGGATTTATATGTCTCCGAAAGAGAATCCAGGGTGTGTACAGCGGCATAAACGCAGCAGTGATAGGATTGGTGAGGTTCGGTGAGCAAATGCAGACCCTTTGAAGTCATATTGCATGGTACCCATTCCATGGGTCTCAACTCTCCAGGTTTAAGGGATTCTTCCTTCAGCTAAAACATGCATGTGTAACCCAGAGTATGATCCACCGTGTGATCGGGAAACGTGTTCAAATGTGTCTCAGTTTTCGTCCCCTGATACTCGGGTGCAACATTCCAGACGCTTTACTAACACTCTCCCCACTTGGAGAGTCAGTGCCTTTAACCTCCTGTTTGGCCCAGTTTGCAATTTCTGTGGAAAATTAACAGGAATAGGGAGAACCAATGAGAGACTAGCTGGAGGAGTCTGGAGGGGCAAATTTAACTCTCATTTCCCACCAGGAAGAGGAATTAACCAAAGGCTCAGCGAGCCATGCCGGAACCACACTAGGGCCTGAAGCAATCCTGCGGTGTTGCGGCCAGCTCACAAGAAAGCCAGTTGAAAATAGGAGCTCAGGGGCACTGTAATTCACATACCTGCAGAGTTATAAATGACAGCTATCATCCAAAAATATATTGAAGTAAGGCTGCCAAGAGGACTTGAAAGCGGGGCAGAATTGCAGGAAACAGATTTGAGGAGGTAGACTGGAATTGCATGAAAAGCATAGGAAAAGAGGCAGAACGTCCACAATGATGCACTTGGCCAAAAAGGGCGTATGCGTTTTTTCCTGAATATATTCAGGAAAAAACGCATACGCCCTTTTTGGCCAACCAAGCAAGCTTGCAAAGGAAATCTGCACTACAATGAAGTCTCACTGCCCCCCGGTCAAAAGGGCCATCTGAAAAAAGTGTAAAATCCAGAAAGGCAGGAGAGGCCATGGAGAACTGGGAGCCTTCTTATGCTGATGGGCGGGATGTAAATTGCCAACAGCCACTCTGGAGAAGTGTATGGTGTTTCCTGAAACATCTAAAAAACAAAGCAACAGAGCCTAGGGCACTTCCACTTATGGTCCTATAGATTAGGGAAATTAAAATCAAAAAGACACAGCCACCCCAAAGTTTGGGACGGCTCTGTTTACAAGAACCTCATTTACGGTACAAGTTCAATATTGCAGAAAGCGAAAAATGGATAAAGAAGTTGTGGTACTTACGTACAATGCAATATCACTCAGCAATGAAATCTATGTCATCAGGCCAGTAGCAGCATAATGAGTGGATTCAGGTACGATGATTGTAAGTGAAATAAGTCACACAGAAAAAGAAACATCATAAGATATCACTAATACACGGAATGTAAACTTGCCTACACAGGAACTGAATTACAAAACAGAATAGGGTCTCAAATGTAGAAAACCAACTTATGCTTGCTTAAGGGGAAAGGTGAGTTGGGGTGCTGCATAAAACCAGAGATTGAAATTAGCACAGATACCTTTCCATAAGCCAAATATGTAATAGACAAGAGCTACTGCTTGCTCAACGAAGTGGACTCAACACCCCATATTAAACGCCTAAGAATATACCTGACTAGTAAGAATCTTAAAGCCTATGGATTTATATGTCTCCGAAAGAGAATCAAGCGTGTGTACAGCGGCATAAACGCAGCAGTGATAGGATTGGTGAGGTTCGGTGAGCAAATGCAGACCCTTTGAAGTCATATTGCATGGTACCCATTCCATGCGTCTCAACTCTCCAGGTAAGGGATTCTTCCTTCAGCTAAATCATGCATGTGGAACCCAGAGTATGATCCACCGTGTGATCGGGAAACGTGTTCATATGTGTCTCAGTTTTCGTCCCCTGGTACTCGGGTGCAACATTCCAGACGCTTTACTAACACTCTCCCCACTTGGAGAGTCAGTGCCTTTAACCTCCTGTTTGGCCCAGTTTGCAATTTCTTTGGAAAATTAACAGGAATAGGGAGAACCAATGACAGACTAGCTGGAGGTGTCTGGACTGGCAAATTTAACTCTCATTTCCCACCAGGAAGAGGAATTAACCAAAGGCTCAGCGAGCCATGCCGAAAATACATTAGGGCTTGAAGCAATCCTGCGGTGTGGCGCCCAGCTCACAAGAAAGCGAGTTGAAGAAAGAAGCTCAGGGGCACTGTAATTCACATACCTGCAGAGTTATAAATGACAGCTATCATCCAAAAATATATTGAAGTAAGGCTGCCAAGAGGACTTGAAAGCGGGGCAGAATTGCAGGAAACCGATTTCAGGAGGTAGACTGGAATTGCATGAAAAGCATAGGAAAAGAGGCAGAACGTCCACAATGATGCACTTGGCCAAAAAGGGCGTATGCGTTTTTTCCTGAATATATTCAGGAAAAAACGCATACGCCCTTTTTGGCCAACCAAGCAAGCTTGCAAAGGAAATCTGCACTACAATGAAGTCTCACTGCCCCCCGGTCAAAAGGGCCATCTGAAAAAAGTGTAAAATCCAGAAAGGCAGGACAGGCCATGGAGAACTGGGAGCCTTCTTATGCTGATGGGCGGGATGTAAATTGCCAACAGCCACTCTGGAGAAGTGTATGGTGTTTCCTGAAACATCTAAAAAACAAAGCAACAGAGCCTAGGGCACTTCCACTTATGGTCCTATAGATTAGGGAAATTAAAATCAAAAAGACACAGCCACCCCAAAGTTTGGGACGGCTATGTTTACAAGAACCTCATTTACGGTACAAGTTCAATATCGCAGAAAGCGAAAAATGGATAAAGAAGTTGTGGTACTTACGTACAATGCAATATCACTCAGCAATGAAATCTATGTCATCAGGCCAGTAGCAGCATAATGAGTGAATTCAGGTACGATGATTCTAAGTAAAATAAGTCACACAGAAAAAGAAACCTCATAAGGTATCACTAATACACGGAATGTAAACTTGGCTACACAGGAACTGAATTACAAAACAGAATAGGGTCTCAAATGTAGAAAACCAACTTATGCTTGCTTAAGGGGAAAGGTGAGTTGGGGTGCTGCATAAAACCAGAGATTGAAATTAGCACAGATACATTTCCATAAGTCAAATATGTAATAGACCAGAGCTACTGCTTGCTCAACGAAGTGGACTCAACACCACATATTAAACGCCTAAGAATATACCTGACTAGTAAGAATCTTAAAACCTATGGATTTATATGTCTCCGAAAGAGAATCCAGCGTGTGTACAGCGGCATAAACGCAGCAGTGATAGGATTGGTGAGGTTCGGTGAGCAAATGCAGACCCTTTGAAGTCATATTGCATGGTACCCATTCCATGGTTCTCAACTCTCCAGGTTTAAGGGATTCTTCCTTCAGCTAAAACATGCATGTGGAACCCAGAGTATGATCCACCATGTGATCGGGAAACGTGTTCAAATGTGTCTCAGTTTTCATCCCCTGGTACTCGGGTGCAACATTCCAGACGCTTTACTAACACTCTCCCCACTTGGAGAGTCAGCGCCTTTATCCTCCTGTTTAGCCCAGTGTGCAATTTCTGCGGAAAATGAACAGGAATAGGGAGAACCAATGAGAGACTAGCTGGAGGTGTCTGGACGGGCAAATTTAACTCTCATTTCCCACCAGGAAGAGGAATTAACCAAAGGCTCAGCGAGCCATGCCGGAACCACACTAGGGCCTGAAGCAATCCTGCGGTGTTGCGGCCAGCTCACAAGAAAGCCAGTTGAAAATAGGAGCTCAGGGGCACTGTAATTCACATACCTGCAGAGTTATAAATGACAGCTATCATCCAAAAATATATTGAAGTAAGGCTGCCAAGAGGACTTGAAAGCGGGGCAGAATTGCAGGAAACAGATTTGAGGAGGTAGACTGGAATTGCATGAAAAGCATAGGAAAAGAGGCAGAACGTCCACAATGATGCACTTGGCCAAAAAGGGCGTATGCGTTTTTTCCTGAATATATTCAGGAAAAAACGCATACGCCCTTTTTGGCCAACCAAGCAAGCTTTCAAAGGAAATCTGCACTACAATGAAGTCTCACTGCCCCCCGGTCAAAAGGGCCATCTGAAAAAAGTGTAAAATCCAGAAAGGCAGGACAGGCCATGGAGAACTGGGAGCCTTCTTATGCTGATGGGCGGGATGTAAATTGCCAACAGCCACTCTGGAGAAGTGTATGGTGTTTCCTGAAACATCTAAAAAACAAAGCAACAGAGCCTAGGGCACTTCCACTTATGGTCCTATAGATTAGGGAAATTAAAATCAAAAAGACACAGCCACCCCAAAGTTTGGGACGGCTCTGTTTACAAGAACCTCATTTACGGTACAAGTTCAATATTGCAGAAAGCGAAAAATGGATAAAGAAGTTGTGGTACTTACGTACAATGCAATATCACTCAGCAATGAAATCTATGTCATCAGGCCAGTAGCAGCATAATGAGTGGATTCAGGTACGATGATTCTAAGTGAAATAAGTCACACAGAAAAAGAAACATCATAAGATATCACTAATACACGGAATGTAAACTTGCCTACACAGGAACTGAATTACAAAACAGAATAGGGTCTCAAATGTAGAAAACCAACTTATGCTTGCTTAAGGGGAAAGGTGAGTTGGGGTGCTGCATAAAACCAGAGATTGAAATTAGCACAGATACCTTTCCATAAGCCAAATATGTAATAGACAAGAGCTACTGCTTGCTCAACGAAGTGGACTCAACACCCCATATTAAACGCCTAAGAATATACCTGACTAGTAAGAATCTTAAAGCCTATGGATTTATATGTCTCCGAAAGAGAATCAAGCGTGTGTACAGCGGCATAAACGCAGCAGTGATAGGATTGGTGAGGTTCGGTGAGCAAATGCAGACCCTTTGAAGTCATATTGCATGGTACCCATTCCATGCGTCTCAACTCTCCAGGTAAGGGATTCTTCCTTCAGCTAAATCATGCATGTGGAACCCAGAGTATGATCCACCGTGTGATCGGGAAACGTGTTCATATGTGTCTCAGTTTTCGTCCCCTGGTACTCGGGTGCAACATTCCAGACGCTTTACTAACACTCTCCCCACTTGGAGAGTCAGTGCCTTTAACCTCCTGTTTGGCCCAGTTTGCAATTTCTTTGGAAAATTAACAGGAATAGGGAGAACCAATGACAGACTAGCTGGAGGTGTCTGGACTGGCAAATTTAACTCTCATTTCCCACCAGGAAGAGGAATTAACCAAAGGCTCAGCGAGCCATGCCGAAAATACATTAGGGCTTGAAGCAATCCTGCGGTGTGGCGCCCAGCTCACAAGAAAGCGAGTTGAAGAAAGAAGCTCAGGGGCACTGTAATTCACATACCTGCAGAGTTATAAATGACAGCTATCATCCAAAAATATATTGAAGTAAGGCTGCCAAGAGGACTTGAAAGCGGGGCAGAATTGCAGGAAACCGATTTCAGGAGGTAGACTGGAATTGCATGAAAAGCATAGGAAAAGAGGCAGAACGTCCACAATGATGCACTTGGCCAAAAAGGGCGTATGCGTTTTTTCCTGAATATATTCAGGAAAAAACGCATACGCCCTTTTTGGCCAACCAAGCAAGCTTGCAAAGGAAATCTGCACTACAATGAAGTCTCACTGCCCCCCGGTCAAAAGGGCCATCTGAAAAAAGTGTAAAATCCAGAAAGGCAGGACAGGCCATGGAGAACTGGGAGCCTTCTTATGCTGATGGGCGGGATGTAAATTGCCAACAGCCACTCTGGAGAAGTGTATGGTGTTTCCTGAAACATCTAAAAAACAAAGCAACAGAGCCTAGGGCACTTCCACTTATGGTCCTATAGATTAGGGAAATTAAAATCAAAAAGACACAGCCACCCCAAAGTTTGGGACGGCTATGTTTACAAGAACCTCATTTACGGTACAAGTTCAATATCGCAGAAAGCGAAAAATGGATAAAGAAGTTGTGGTACTTACGTACAATGCAATATCACTCAGCAATGAAATCTATGTCATCAGGCCAGTAGCAGCATAATGAGTGAATTCAGGTACGATGATTCTAAGTAAAATAAGTCACACAGAAAAAGAAACCTCATAAGGTATCACTAATACACGGAATGTAAACTTGGCTACACAGGAACTGAATTACAAAACAGAATAGGGTCTCAAATGTAGAAAACCAACTTATGCTTGCTTAAGGGGAAAGGTGAGTTGGGGTGCTGCATAAAACCAGAGATTGAAATTAGCGCAGATACATTTCCATAAGTCAAATATGTAATAGACAAGAGCTACTGCTTGCTCAACGAAGTGGACTCAACACCCCATATTAAACGCCTAAGAATATACCTGACTAGTAAGAATCTTAAAGCCTATGGATTTATATGTCTCCGAAAGAGAATCAAGCGTGTGTACAGCGGCATAAACGCAGCAGTGATAGGATTGGTGAGGTTCGGTGAGCAAATGCAGACCCTTTGAAGTCATATTGCATGGTACCCATTCCATGGTTCTCAACTCTCCAGGTTTAAGGGATTCTCCTTTCAGCTAAAACATGCATGTGGAACCCAGAGTATGATCCACCGTGTTATCGGGAAATGTGTTCAAATGTGTCTCAGTTTTCGTCCCCTGGTACTCGGGTGCAACATTCCAGACGCTTTACTAACACTCTCCCCACTTGGAGAGTCAGTGCCTTTAACCTCCTGTTTGGCCCAGTTTGCAATTTCTGTGGAAAATGAACAGGAATAGGGAGAACCAATGAGAGACTAGCTGGAGGTGTCTGGACGGGCAAATTTTACTCTCATTTCCCACCAGAAAGAGGAATTAACCAAAGGCTCAGCGAGCCGTGCCGGAACCACACTAGGGCCTGAAGCAATCCTGCGGTGTTGCGGCCAGCTCACAAGAAAGCGAGTTGATGAAAGGAGCTCAGGGGCACTGTAATTCACAAACCTGCAGAGTTCTAAATGACAGCTATCGTCCAAAAATATATTGAAGTAAGGTTGCTAAGAGGACTTGAAAGTGGGGCAGAATTGCAGGAAACCGTTTTCAGGAGGTAGACTGGAATTGCATGTAAAGCATAGGAAAAGAGGCAGAACGTCCACAATGATGCACTTGGCCAAAAAGGGCGTATGCGTTTTTTCCTGAATATATTCAGGAAAAAACGCATACGCCCTTTTTGGCCAACCAAGCAAGCTTGCAAAGGAAATCTGCACTACAATGAAGTCTCACTGCCCCCCGGTCAAAAGGGCCATATGAAAAAAGTGTAAAATCCAGAAAGGCAGGACAGACCATGGAGAACTGGGAGCCTACTTAGGCAGATGGGCGTGATGCAAATTGCCAACAGCCACTCTGGAGAAGTGTATGGTGTTTCCTGAAACATCTGAAAAACAAAGCAACAGAGCCTAGGGCACTTCCATTTTTGGTCCTATAGATTAGGGAAATTAAAATCAAAAAGACACAGCCACCCCAAAGTTTGGGACGGCTCTGTTTACAAGAACCTCATTTATGATAAAAGTTCAATATCGCAGAAAGCGAAAAATGGATAAAGAAGTTGTGGTACTTACGTACAATGCAATATCACTCAGCAATGAAATCTATGTCATCAGGCCAGTAGCAGCATAATGAGTGGATTCAGGTACGATGATTCTAAGTAAAATAAGTCACACAGAAAAAGAAACATCATAAGGTATCACTAATACACGGAATGTAAACTTGGCTACACAGGAACTGAATTACAAAACAGAATAGGGTCTCAAATGTAGAAAACCAACTTATGCTTGCTTAAGGGGAAAGGTGAGTTGGGGTGCTGCATAAAACCAGAGATTGAAATTAGCACAGATACCTTTCCATAAGCCAAATATGTAATAGACAAGAGCTACTGCTTGCTCAACGAAGTGGACTCAACACCCCATATTAAACGCCTAAGAATATACCTGACTAGTAAGAATCTTAAAGTCTATGGATTTATATGTCTCCGAAAGAGAATCAAGCGTGTGTACAGCGGCATAAACTCAGCAGTGATAGGATTGGTGAGGTTCGGTGAGCAAATGCAGACCCTTTGAAGTCATATTGCATGGTACCCATTCCATGCGTCTCAACTCTCCAGGTAAGGGATTCTTCCTTCAGCTAAAACATGCATGTGGAACCCAGAGTATGATCCACCTTGTGATCGGGAAACGTGTTCATATGTGTCTCAGTTTTCGTCCCCTGGTACTCGGGTGCAACATTCCAGACGCTTTACTAACACTCTCCCCACTTGGAGAGTCAGTGCCTTTAACCTCCTGTTTGGCCCAGTTTGCAATTTCTGTGGAAAATTAACAGGAATAGGGAGAACCAATGACACACTAGCTGGAGGTGTCTGGACGGGCAAATTTAACTCTCATTTCCCACCAGGAAGAGGAATTAACCAAAGGCTCAGCGAGCCATTCCGAAACTACACTAGGGCTTGAAGCAATCCTGCGGTGTTGCGGCCAGCTCACAAGAAAGCGAGTTGAAGAAAGAAGCTCAGGGGCACTGTAATTCACAAACCTTCAGAGTTATAAATGACAGCTATCATTCAAAATATATTGAAGTAAGGCTGCCAAGAGGACTTGAAAGCGGGGCAGAATTGCAGGAAACCGATTTCAGGAGGTAGACTGGAATTGCATGTAAAGCATAGGAAAAGAGGCAGAACGTCCACAGTGATGCACTTGGCCAAAAAGGGCGTATGCGTTTTTTCCTGAATATATTCAGGAAAAAACGCATACGCCCTTTTTGGCTAACCAAGCAGGCTTGCAAATGAAATCTGCACTACAATGAAGTCTCACTGCCCCCCGGTCAAAAGGGCCATCTGAGAAAAGTGTAAAATCCAGAAAGGCAGGACAGGCCATGGAGAACTGGGAGCCTTGTTATGCTGATGGGCGGGATGTAAATTGCCAACAGCCACTCTGGAGAAGTGTATGGTGTTTCCTGAAACATCTAAAAAACAAAGCAACACAGCCTAGGGCACTTCTACTTATGGTCCTATAGCTTAGGGAAATTAAAATCAAAAAGACACAGCCACCCCAAAGTTTGGGACGGCTCTGTTTACAAGAACGTCATTTACGGTACAAGTTCAATATTGCAGAAAGGGAAAAATGGATAAAGAAGTTGTGGTACTAACGTACAATGCAATATCACTCAGCAATGAAATCTATGTCATCAGGCCAGTAGCAGCATAATGAGTGGATTCAGGTACGATGATTCTAAGTGAAATAAGTCACACAGAAAAAGAAACATCATAAGATATCACTAATACACGGAATGTAAACTTGCCTACACAGGAACTGAATTACAAAACAGAATAGGGTCTCAAATGTAGAAAACCAACTTATGCTTGCTTAAGGGGAAAGGTGAGTTGGGGTGCTGCATAAAACCAGAGATTGAAATTAGCGCAGATACCTTTCCATAAGCCAAATATGTAATAGACAAGAGCTACTGCTTGCTCAACGAAGTGGACTCAACACCCCATATTAAACGCCTAAGAATATACCTGACTAGTAAGAATCTTAAAGCCTATGGATTTATATGTCTCCGAAAGAGAATCAAGCGTGTGTACAGCGGCATAAACGCAGCAGTGATAGGATTGGTGAGGTTCGGTGAGCAAATGCAGACCCTTTGAAGTCATATTGCATGGTACCCATTCCATGGTTCTCAACTCTCCAGGTTTAAGGGATTCTTCCTTCAACTAAAACATGCATGTGGAACCCAGAGTATGATCCACCGTGTGATCGGGAAACGTGTTCAAATGTGTCTCAGTTTTCGTCCCCTGGTACTCGGGTGCAACATTCCAGACGCTTTACTAACACTCTCCCCACTTGGAGAGTCAGTGCCTTTAACCTCCTGTTTGGCCCAGTTTGCAATTTCTGCGGAAAATGAACAGGAATAGGGAGAACCAATGAGAGACTAGCTGGAGGTGTCTGGACGGGCAAATTTTACTGTCATTTCCCACCAGAAAGAGGAATTAACCAAAGGCTCAGCGAGCCATGCCGGAACCACACTAGGGCCTGAAGCAATCCTGCGGTGTTGCGGCCAGCTCACAAGAAAGCGAGTTGAAGAAAGGAGCTCAGGGGCCCTGTAATTCACACACCTGCAGAGTTATAAATGACAGCTATCGTCCAAAAATATATTGAAGTAAGGCTGCCAAGAGGACTTGAAAGCGGGGCAGAATTGCAGGAAACCGATTTCAGGAGGTAGACTGGAATTGCATGTAAAGCATAGGAAAAGAGGCAGAACGTCCACAATGATGCACTTGGCCAAAAAGGGCGTATGCGTTTTTTCCTGAATATATTCAGGAAAAAACGCATACGCCCTTTTTGGCCAACCAAGCAAGCTTGCAAAGGAAATCTGCACTACAATGAAGTCTCACTGCCCCCCGGTCAAAAGGGACATCTGAAAAAAGTGTAAAATCCAGAAAGGCAGGACAGGCCATGGAGAACTGGGAGCCTTCTTATGCTGATGGGCGGGATGTTAATTGCCAACAGCCACTCTGGAGAAGTGTATGGTGTTTCCTGAAACATCTAAAAAACAAAGCAACAGAGCCTAGGGCACTTCCACTTATGGTCCTATAGCTTAGGGAAATTAAAATCAAAAAGACACAGCCACCCCAAAGTTTGGGATGGCTCCGTTTACAAGAACCTCGTTTACGGTACAAGTTCAATATCGCAGAAAATGAAAAATGGATAAAGAATTTGTGGTACTTACGTACAATGCAATATCACTCAGCAATGAAATCTATGCCATCAGGCCAGTAGCAGCATAATGAGTGGATTCAGGTACGATGATTCTAAGTGAAATAAGTCACACATAAAAAGAAGCATCATAAGATATCACTAATACACGGAATGTAAACATGGCTACACAGGAACTGAATTACAAAACAGAATAGGGTCTCAAATGTAGAAAACCAACTTATGCTTGCTTAAGGGGAAAGGTGAGTTGGGGTGCTGCATAAAACCAGAGATTGAAATTAGCACAGATACCTTTCCATAGCCAAATATGTAATAGACAAGAGCTACTGCTTGCTCAAAGAAGTGGACTCAACACCCCATATTAAACGCCTAAGAATATACCTGACTAGTAAGAATCTTAAAACCTATGGATTTATATGTCTCCGAAAGAGAATCAAGCGTGTGTACAGTGGCATAAACGCAGCAGTGATAGGATTGGTGAGGTTCGGTGAGCAAATGCAGACCCTTTGAAGTCATATTGCATGGTACCCATTCCATGGTTCTCAACTCTCCAGGTTTAAGGGATTCTTCCTTCAGCTAAAACATGCATGTGGAACCCAGAGTATGATCCACCATGTGATCGGGAAACGTGTTCAAATGTGTCTCAGTTTTCGTCCCCTGGTACTCGGGTGCAACATTCCAGATGCTTTACTAACACTCTCCCCACTTGGATAGTCACTGCCTTTAAACTCCTGTTTGGCCCAGTTTGCAATTTCTGCGGAAAATGAACAGGAATAGGGAGAACCAATGACAGACTAGCTGCAGGTGTCTGGACGGGCAAATTTAACTCTCATTTCCCAACAGGAAGAGGAATTAACCAAAGGCTCAGCGAGCCATGCCGGAACAACACTAGGGCCTGAAGCAATCCTGCGGTGTTGCTGCCAGCTCACAAGAAAGCGAGTTGAAGACAGGAGCTCAGGGGCACTGTAATTTACAAACCTGCAGAGTTCTAAATGACAGCTATCGTCCAAAAATATATTGAAGTAAGGCTGCCAAGAGGACTTGAAAGCGGAGCAGAATTGCAGGAAACCGATTTCAGGAGGTAGACTGGAATTGCATGTAAAGCATAGGAAAAGAGGCAGAACGTCCACAATGATGCACTTGGCCAAAAAGGGCGTATGCGTTTTTTCCTGAATATATTCAGGAAAAAACGCATACGTCCTTTTTGGCCAACCAAGCAAGCTTGCAAAGGAAATCTGCACTACAATGAAGTCTCACTGCCCCCTGGTCAAAAGGGCCATCTGAAAAAAGTGTAAAATCCAGAAAGGCAGGACAGGCCATGGAGAACTGGGAGCCTTCTTATGCTGATGGGCGGGATGTTAATTGCCAACAGCCACTCTGGAGAAGTGTATGGTGTTTCCTGAAACATCTAAAAAACAAAGCAACAGAGTCTAGGGCACTTCCACTTATGGTCCTATAGATTAGGGAAATTAAAATCAAAAAGACACAGCCACCCCAAAATTTGGGATGGCTCTGTTTACAAGAACCTCGTTTACGGTACAAGTTCAATATCGCAGAAAGCGAAAAATGGATAAAGAAGTTGTGGTACTTACGTACAATGCAATACCACTCAGCAATGAAATCTATGTCATCAGGCCAGTAGCAGCATAATGAGTGGATTCAGGTACGATGATTCTAAGTGAAATAAGTCACACAGAAAAAGAAACATCATAAGATATCACTAATACATGGAATGTAAACTTGGCTACACAGGAACTGAATTACAAAACAGAATAGGGTCTCAAATGTAGAAAACCAACTTATGCTTGCTTAAGGGGAAAGGTGAGTTGGGGTGCTGCATAAAACCAGAGATTGAAATTAGCACAGATACCTTTCCATAAGCCAAATATGTAATAGACAAGAGCTACTGCTTGCTCAACGAAGTGGACTCAACACCCCATATTAAACGCCTAAGAATATACCTGACTAGTAAGAATCTTAAAACCTATGGATTGATATGTCTACGAAAGAGAATCAAGCGTGTGTACAGCGGCATAAACGCAGCAGTGATAGGATTGGTGAGGTTCGGTGAGCAAATGCAGACCCTTTGAAGTCATATTGCATGGTACCCATTCCATGGTTCTCAACTCTCCAGGTTTAAGGGATTCTTCCTTCAGCTAAAACATGCATGTGGAACCCAGAGTATGATCCACCGTGTGATCGGGAAACGTGTTCAAATGTGTCTCAGTTTTCGTCCCCTGGTACTCGGGTGCAACATTCCAGATGCTTTACTAACACTCTCCCCACTTGGAGAGTCAGTGCCTTTAAACTCCTGTTTGGCCCAGTTTGCAATTTCTGCGGAAAATGAACAGGAATAGGGAGAACCAATGACAGACTAGCTGGAGGTGTCTGGACGGGCAAATTTAACTCTCATTTCCCACCAGAAAGAGGAATTAACCAAAGGCTCAGCGAGCCGTGCCTGAACCACACTAGGGCCTGAAGCAATCCTGCGGTGTTGCGGCCAGCTCACAAGAAAGCGAGTTGAAGAAAGTAGCTCAGGGGCACTGTAATTCACAAACCTTCAGAGTTCTAAATGCCAGCTATCGTCCAAAAATATATTGAAGTAAGGCTGCCAAGAGGACTTGAAAGCGGGGCAGAATTGCAGGAAACCGTTTTCAGGAGGTAGACTGGAATTGCATGTAAAGCATAGGAAAAGAGGCAGAACGTCCACAATGATGCACTTGGCCAAAAAGGACGTATGCGTTTTTTCCTGAATATATTCAGGAAAAAACGCATACGCCCTTTTTGGCCAACCAAGCAAGCTTGCAAAGGAAATCTGCACTACAATGAAGTCTCACTGCCCCCCGGTCAAAAGGGCCATGTGAAAAAAGTGTAAAATCCAGAAAGGCAGGACAGGCCATGGAGAACTGGGAGCCTACTTATGCTGATGGGCGGGATGTTAATTGCCAACAGCCACTCTGGAGAAGTGTATGGTGTTTCCTGAAACATCTAAAAAACAAAGCAACAGAGCCTAGGGCACTTCCACTTATGGTCCTATAGCGTAGGGAAATTAAAATCAAAAAGACACAGCCACGCCAATGTTTGGGATGGCTCTGTTTACAAGAACCTCATTTACGGTACAAGTTCAATATCGCAGAAAGCGAAAAATGGATAAAGAAGTTGTGGTACTTACGTACAATGCAATATCACTCAGCAATGAAATCTATGTCATCAGGCCAGTAGCAGCATAATGAGTGGATTCAGGTACGATGATTCTAAGTGAAATAAGTCACACAGAAAAAGAAACATCATAAGATATCACTAATACACGGAATGTAAACTTGGCTACACAGGAACTGAATTACAAAACAGAATAGGGTCTCAAATGTAGAACACCAACATATGCTTGCTTAAGGGGAAAGGTGAGTTGGGGTGCTGCATAAAACCAGAGATTGAAATTAGCGCAGATACCTTTCCATAAGCCAAATATGTAATAGACAAGAGCTACTGCTTGCTCAACGAAGTGGACTCAACACCCCATATTAAACGCCTAAGAATATACCTGACTAGTAAGAATCTTAAAACCAATGGATTTATATGTCTCCGAAAGAGAATCAAGCGTGTGTACAGCGGCATAAACGCAGCAGTGATAGGATTGGTGAGGTTCGGTGAGCAAATGCAGACCCTTTGAAGTCATATTGCATGGTACCCATTCCATGGTTCTCAACTCTCCAGGTTTAAGGGATTCTTCCTTCAGCTAAAACATGCATGTGGAACCCAGAGTATGATCCACCGTGTGATCAGGAAACGTGTTCAAATGTGTCTCAGTTTTCGTCCCCTGGTACTCGGGTGCAACATTCCAGAAGCTTTACTAACACTCTCCCCACTTGGAGAGTCAGTGCCTTTAACCTCCTGTTTGGCCCAGTTTGCAATTTCTGCGGAAAATGAACAGGAATAGGGAGAACCAATGAGAGACTAGCTGGAGGTGTCTGGACGGGTAAATTGAACTCTCATTTCCCGCCAGGAAGAGGAATTAACCAAAGGCTCAGCGAGCCATGCCAGAATCACACTAGGGCCTGAAGAAATCCTGCGGTGTTGCGGCCAGCTCACAAGAAAGCCAGTTGAAGAAAGGAGCTCAGGGGCCCTGTAATTCACACACCTGCAGAGTTCTAAATGACAGCGATCATCCAAAAATATATTGAAGTAAGGCTGCCAAGAGGACTTGAAAGCGGGGCAGAATTGCAGGAAACCGATTTCAGGAGGTAGACTGGAATTGCATGTAAAGCATAGGAAAAGAGGCAGAACGTCCACAATGATGCACTTGGCCAAAAAGGGCGTATGCGTTTTTTCCTGAATATATTCAGGAAAAAACGCATACGCCCTTTTTGGCCAACCAAGCAAGCTTGCAAAGGAAATCTGCACTACAATGAAGTCTCACTGCCCCCCGGTCAAAAGGGCCATCTGAAAAAAGTGTAAAATCCAGAAAGGCAGGACAGGTCATGGAGAACTGGGAGCCTTCTTATGCTGATGGGCGGGATGTAAATTTCCAACAGCCACTCTGGAGAAGTGTATGGTGTTTCCTGAAACATCTAAAAAACAAAGCAACAGAGCCTAGGGCACTTCCACTTATGTTCCTATAGCTTAGGGAAATTAAAATCAAAAAGACACAGCCACCCCAAAGTTTGGGACGGCTCTGTTTACAGGAACCTCGTTTACGGTACAAGTTCAATATCGCAGAAAGCGAAAAATGGATAAAGAAGTTGTGGTACTAACGTACAATGCAATATCACTCAGCAATGAAATCTCTGTCATCAGGCCCATAGCAGCATAATGAGTGGATTCAGGTACGATGATTCTAAGTGAAATATGTCACACAGAAAAAGAAACATCATAAGATATCACTAATACACGGAATGTAAACTTGGCTACACAGGAACTGAATTACAAAACAGAATAGGGTCTCAAATGTAGAAAACCAACTTATGCTTGCTTAAGGGGAAAGGTGAGTTCGGGTGCTGCATAAAACCAGAGATTGAAATTAGCACAGATACCTTTCCATAAGACAAATATGTAATAGACAAGAGCTACTGCTTGCTCAACGAAGTGGACTCAACACCACATATTAAACGCCTAAGAATATACCTGACTAGTAAGAATCTTAAAACCTATGGATTGATATGTCTCCGAAAGAGAATCAAGCGTGTGTACAGCGGCATAAACGCAGCAGTGATAGGATTGGTGAGGTTCGGTGAGCAAATGCAGACCCTTTGAAGTCATATTGCATGGTACCCATTCCATGGTTCTCAACTCTCCATGTTTAAGGGATTCTTCCTTCAGCTAAAACATGCATGTGGAACCCAGAGTATGATCCACCGTGTGATCGGGAAACGTGTTCAAATGTGTCTCAGTTTTCGTCCCCTGGTACTCGGGTGCAACATTCCAGACGCTTTACTAACACTCTCCCCACTTGGAGAGTCAGTGCCTTTAACCTCCTGTTTGGCCCAGTTTGCAATTTCTGCGGAAAATGAACAGGAATAGGGAGAACCAATGAGAGACTAGCTGGAGGTGTCTGGACGGGCAAATTTAACTCTCATTTCCCAACAGGAAGAGGAATTAACCAAAGGCTCAGCGAGCCATGCCAAAACTACACTAGGGCTTGAAGCAATCCTGCGGTGTTGCGGCCAGCTCACAAGAAAGCGAGTTGAAGAAAGAAGCTCAGGGGCACTGTAATTCACAAACCTGCAGAGTTATAAATGACAGCTATCATCCAAAAATATATTGAAGTAAGGCTGCCAAGAGGACTTGAAAGCGGGTCAGAATTGCAGGAAACCGATTTCAGGAGGTAGACTGGAATTGCATGTAAAGCATAGGAAAAGAGGCAGAACGTCCACAATGATGCACTTGGCCAAAAAGGGCGTATGCGTTTTTTCCTGAATATACTCCTGAATATATTCAGGAAAAAACGCATACGCCCTTTTTGGCCAACCAAGCAAGCTTGCAAAGGAAATCTGCACTACAGTGAAGTCTCACTGCCTCCCGGTCAAAAGGGCCATCTGAAAAAAGTGTAAAATCCAGAAACGCAGGACAGGCCATGGAGAACTGGGAGCCTTCTTATGCTGATGGGCGGGATGTAAATTGCCAACAGCCACTCTGGAGAAGTGTATGGTGTTTCCTGAAACATCTAAAAAACAAAGCAAGAGAGCCTAGGGCACTTCCACTTATGGTCCTATAGCTTAGGGAAATTAAAATCAAAAAGACACAGCCACCCCAAAGTTCGGGACGGCTCTGTTTACAAGAACCTCGTTTACGGTACAAGTTCAATATCGCAGAAAGCGAAAAATGGATAAAGAAGTTGTGGTACTTACGTACAATGCAATATCACTCAGCAATGAAATCTATGTCATCAGGCCAGTAGCAGCATAATGAGTGGATTCAGGTACGATGATTCTAAGTGAAATAAATCACACAGAAAAAGAAACATCATAAGGTATCACTAATACACGGAATGTAAACATGGCTACACAGGAACTGAATTACAAAACAGAATAGGGTCTCAAATGAAGAAAACCAACTTACGCTTCCTTAAGAGGAAAGGTTAGTTGGGGTGCTGCATAAAACCAGAGATTGAAATTAACACAGATACCTTTCCATAAGCCAAATATGTAATAGACAAGAGCTACTGCTTGCTCAACGAAGTGGACTCAACACCACATATTAAACGCCTAAGAATATACCTGACTAGTAAGAATCTTAAAACCTATGGATTGATATGTCTCCGAAAGAGAATCAAGCGTGTGTACAGCGGCATAAACGCAGCAGTGATAGGATTGGTGAGGTTCGGTGAGCAAATGCAGACCCTTTGAAGTCATATTGCATGGTACCCATTCCATGGTTCTCAACTCTCCAGGTTTAAGGGATTCTTCCTTCAGCTAAAACATGCATGTGGAACCCAGAGTATGATCCACCATGTGATCGGGAAATGTGTTCAAATGTGTCTCAGTTTTCATCCCCTGGTACTCGGATGCAACATTCCAGACGCTTTACTAACACTCTCCCCACTTGGAGAGTCAGTGCCTTTAACCTCCTGTTTGGCCCAGTTTGCAATTTCTGCGGAAAATGAACAGGAATAGGGAGAACCAATGAGAGACTAGCTGGAGGTGTCTGGACGGGCAAATTTAACTCTCATTTCCCACCAGGAAGAGGAATTAACCAAAGGCTCAGCGAGCCATGCCGAAACCACCCTAGGGCCTGAAGCAATCCTGCGGTGTTGCGGCCAGCTCACAAGAAAGCGAGTTGAAGAAAGGAGCTCAGGGGCCCTGTAATTCACAAACCGGCAGAGTTATAAATGACAGCTATCGTCCAAAAATATATTGAAGTAAGGCTGCCAAGAGGACTTGAAAGTGGGGCAGAATTGCAGGAAACCGATTTCAGGAGGTAGACTGGAATTGCATGTAAAGCATAGGAAAAGAGGCAGAACGTCCACAATGATGCACTTGGCCAAAACGGACTTATGCGTTTTTTCCTGAATATATTCAGGAAAAAACGCATACGCCCTTTTTGGCCAACCAAGCAAGCTTGCAAAGGAAATCTGCACTACAATGAAGTCTCACTGCCCCCCGGTCAAAAGGGCCATCTGAAAAAAGTGTAAAATCCAGAAAGGCAGGACAGGCCATGGAGAACTGGGAGCCTAGTTAGACTGATGGGCGGGATGTAAATTTCCAACAGCCACTCTGGAGAAGTGTATGGTGTTTCCTGAAACATCTAAAAAACAAAGCAACAGAGCCTAGGGCACTTCCACTTATGGTCCTATAGATTAGGGAAATTAAAATCAAAAAGACACAGCCACCCCAAAGTTTGGGACGGCTCTGTTTACAAGAACCTCATTTACGGTACAAGTTCAATATCGCAGAAAGCAAAAAATGGATAAAGAAGTTGTGGTACTTACGTACAATGCAATATCACTCAGCAATGAAATCTATGTCATCAGGCCAGTAGCAGCATAATGAGTGGATTCAGGTACGATGATTCTAAGTGAAATAAGTCACACAGAAAAAGAAACATCATAAGATATCACTAATACACGGAATGTAAACTTGGCTACACAGGAACTGAATTACAAAACAGAATAGGGTCTCAAATGTAGAAAACCAACTTATGCTTGCTTAAGGTGAAAGGTGAGTTGGGGTGCTGCATAAAACCAGAGATTGAAATTAGCACAGATACCTTTCCATAAGCCAAATATGTAATAGACAAGAGCTACTGCTTGCTCAACGAAGTGGACTCAACACCCCATATTAAACGCCTAAGAATATACCTGACTAGTAAGAATCTTAAAACCTATGGATTGATATGTCTCCGAAAGAGAATCCAGCGTGTGTACAGCGGCATAAACGCAGCAGTGATAGGATTGGTGAGGTTCGGTGAGCAAATGCAGACCCTTTGAAGTCATATTGCATGGTACCCATTCCATGGTTCTCAACTCTCCAGGTTTAAGGGATTCTTCCTTCAGCTAAAACATGCATGTGGAACCCAGAGTATGATCCACCGTGTGATCGGGAAACGTGTTCATATGTGTCTCAGTTTTCGTCCCCTGGTACTCGGGTGCAACATTCCAGACGCTTTACTAACACTCTCCCCACTTGGAGAGTCAGTGCCTTTAACCTCCTGTTTGGCCCAGTTTGCAATTTCTGTGGAAAATGAACAGGAATAGGGAGAACCAATGAGAGACTAGCTGGAGGTGTCTGGACGGGCAAATTTAACTCTCATTTCCCACCAGGAAATGGAATTAACCAAAGGCTCAGCGAGCCATGCCGAAACTACACTAGTGCTTGAAGCAATACTGCGGTGTTGCGGCCAGCTCACAAGAAAGCGAGTTGAAGAAAGAAGCTCAGGGGCACTGTAATTCACAAAACTGCAGAGTTCTAAATGACAGCTATCGTCCAAAAATATATTGAAGTAAGGCTGCCAAGAGGACTTGAAAGCGGGGCAGAATTGCAGGAAACCGATTTCAGGAGGTAGACTGGAATTGCATGAAAAGCATAGGAAAAGAGGCAGAACGTCCACAATGATGCACTTGGCCAAAAAGGGCGTATGCGTTTTTTCCTGAATATATTCAGGAAAAAACGCATACGCCCTTTTTGGCCAACCAAGCAAGCTTGCAAAGGAAATCTGCACTACAATGAAGTCTCACTGCCCCCCAGTCAAAAGGGCCATCTGACAAAAGTGTAAAATCCAGAAAAGCAGGAGAGGCCATGGAGAACTGGGAGCCTTGTTATGCTGATGGGCAGGATGTAAATTGCCAACAGCCACTCTGGAGAAGTGTATGGTGTTTCCTGAAACATCTAAAAAACAAAGCAACAGAGCCTAGGGCACTTCCACTTATGGTCCTATAGATTAGGGAAATTAAAATCAAAAAGACACAGCCACCCCAAAGTTCGGGACGGCTCTGTTTACAAGAACCTCGTTTACGGTACAAGTTCAATATCGCAGAAAGCGAAAAATAGATAAAGAAGTTGTGGTACTTACGTACAATGCAATATCACTCAGCAATGAAATCTATGTCATCAGGCCAGTAGCAGCATAATGAGTGGATTCAGGTACGATGATTCTAAGTGAAATAAATCACACAGAAAAAGAAACATCATAAGGTATCACTAATACACGGAATGTAAACATGGCTACACAGGAACTGAATTACAAAACAGAATAGGGTCTCAAATGAAGAAAACCAACTTACGCTTGCTTAAGAGGAAAGGTTAGTTGGGGTGCTGCATAAAACCAGAGATTGAAATTAACACAGATACCTTTCCATAAGCCAAATATGTAATAGACAAGAGCTACTGCTTGCTCAACGAAGTGGACTCAACACCCCATATTAAACGCCTAAGTATATACCTGACGAGTAAGAATCTTAAAACCTATGGATTGATATGTCTACGAAAGAGAATCAAGCGTGTGTACAGCGGCATAAACGCAGCAGTGATAGGATTGGTGAGGTTCGGTGAGCAAATGCAGACCCTTTGAAGTCATATTGCATGGTACCCATTCCATGGTTCTCAACTCTCCAGGTTTAAGGGATTCTTCCTTCAGCTAAAACATGCATGTGGAACCCAGAATATGATCCACCGTGTGATCGGGAAATGTGTTCAAATGTGTCTCAGTTTTCGTCCCCTGGTACTCGGGTGCAACATTCCAGATGCTTTACTAACACTCTCCCCACTTGGAGAGTCAGTGCCTTTAACCTCCTGTTTGGCCCAGTTTGCAATTTCTGTGGAAAATTAACAGGAATAGGGAGAACCAATGAGAGACTAGCTGGAGGTGTCTGGACGGGCAAATTTAACTCTCATTTCCCACCAGGAAGAGGAATTAACCAAAGGCTCAGCGAGCCATGCCGGAACCACATTAGGGCCTGAAGCAATCCTGCGGTGTTGCGGCCAGCTCACAAGAAAGCCAGTTGAAAAAAGGAGCTCAGGGGCAGTATAATTCACAAACCTTCAGAGTTATAAATGACAGCTATCGTCCAAAAATATATTGAAGTAAGGCTGCCAAGAGGAATTGAAAGCGGGGCAGAATTGCAGGAAACCGATTTCAGGAGGTAGACTGGAATTGCATGTAAAGCATAGGAAAAGAGGCAGAACGTCCACAATGATGCACTTGGCCAAAAAGGGCGTATGCGTTTTTTCCTGAATATATTCCTGAATATATTCAGGAAAAAACGCATACGCCCTTTTTGGCCAACCAAGCAAGCTTGCAAAGGAAATCTGCACTACAATGAAGTCTCACTGCCCCCCGGTCAAAAGGGCCATCTGAAAAAAGTGTAAAATCCAGAAAGGCAGGACAGGCCATGGAGAACTGGGAGCCTTCTTATGCTGATGGGCGGGATGTAAATTGCCAACAGCCACTCTGGAGAAGTGTATGGTGTTTCCTGAAACATCTAAAAAACAAAGCAACAGAGCCTAGGGCACTTCCACTTATGGTCCTATAGATTAGGGAAATTAAAATCAAAAAGACACAGTCACCCCAAAGTTTGGGATGGCTATGTTTACAAGAACCTCATTTACAGTACAAGTTCAATATCGCAGAAAGCGAAAAATGGATAAAGAAGTTGTGGTACTTACGTACAATGCAATATCACTCAGCAATGAAATCTATGTCATCAGGCCAGTAGCAGCATAATGAGTGAATTCAGGTACGATGATTCTAAGTAAAATAAGTCACACAGAAAAAGAAACATCATAAGGTATCACTAATACACGGAATGTAAACTTGGCTACACAGGAACTGAATTACAAAACAGAATAGGGTCTCAAATGTAGAAAACCAACTTATGCTTGCTTAAGGGGAAAGGTGAGTTGGGGTGCTGCATAAAACCAGAGATTGAAATTAGCACAGATACATTTCCATAAGTCAAATATGTAATAGACAAGAGCTACTGCTTGCTCAACGAAGTGGACTCAACACCCCATATTAAACGCCTAAGAATATACCTGACTAGTAAGAATCTTAAAGCCTATGGATTTATATGTCTCCGAAAGAGAATCCAGCGTGTGTACAGCGGCATAAACGCAGCAGTGATAGGATTGGTGAGGTTCGGTGAGCAAATGCAGACCCTTTGAAGTCATATTGCATGGTACCCATTCCATGCGTCTCAACTCTCCAGGTAAGGGATTCTTCCTTCAGCTAAAACATGCATGTGGAACCCAGAGTATGATCCACCATGTGATCGGGAAACGTGTTCATATGTGTCTCAGTTTTCGTCCCCTGGTACTCGGGTGCAACATTCCAGACGCTTTACTAACACTCTCCCCACTTGGAGAGTCAGTGCCTTTAACCTCCTGTTTGGCCCAGTTTGCAATTTCTGTGGAAAATTAACAGGAATAGAGAGAACCAATGACAGACTAGCTGGAGGTGTCTGGACGGGCAAATTTAACTCTCATTTCCCACCAGGAAGAGGAATTAACCAAAGGCTCAGCGAGCCATGCCGAAACTACACTAGGGCCTGAAGCAATCCTGCGGTGTTGCGGCCAGCTCACAAGAAAGCGAGTTGAAGAAAGAAGCTCAGGGGCACTGTAATTCACAAACCTGCAGAGTTATAAATGACAGCTATCATCCAAAAATATATTGAAGTAAGGCTGCCAAGAGGACTTGAAAGCGGGGCAGAATTGCAGGAAACCGATTTCAGGAGGTAGACTGGAATTGCATGAAAAGCATAGGAAAAGAGGCAGAACGTCCACAATGATGCACTTGGCCAAAAAGGGCGTATGCGTTTTTTCCTGAATGTATTCAGGAAAAAACGCATACGCCCTTTTTGGCCAACCAAGCAAGCTTGCAAAGGAAATCTGCACTACAATGAAGTTTCACTGCCCCGCAGTCAAAAGGGCCATCTGAAAAAAGTGTAAAATCCAGAAAGGCAGGACAGGCCATGGAGAACTGGGAGCCTTCTTATGCTGATGGGCGGGATGTAAATTGCAAACAGCCACTCTGGAGAAGTGTATGGTGTTTCCTGAAACATCTAAAAAACAAAGCAACAGAGCCTAGGGCACTTCCACTTATGGTGCTATAGCTTAGGGAAATTAAAATAAAAAAGACACAGCCACCCCAAAATTTGGGACGGCTCTGTTTACAAAACCTCGTTTACGGTAAAAGTTCAATATCAAAGAAAGCGAAAAATGGATAAAGAAGTTGTGGTACTTACGTACAATGCAATATCACTCAGCAATGAAATCTATGTCATCAGGCCAGTAGAAGCATAATGAGTGGATTCAGGTACGATGATTCTAAGTGAAATAAGTCACACAGAAAAAGAATCATCATAAGGTATCACTAATACACAGAATGTAAACTTGGCTACACAGGAACTGAATTACAAAACAGAATAGGGTCTCAAATGTAGAAAACCAACTTATGCTTGCTTAAGGGGAAAGGTGAGTTGGGGTGCTGCATAAAACCAGAGATTGAAATTAGCATAGATACCTTTCCATAAGTCAAATATGTAATAGACAAGAGCTACTGCTTGCTCAACGAAGTGGACTCAACACCCCATATTAAACGCCTAATAATATACCTGACTAGTAAGAATCTTAAAACCTATGGATTTATATGTCTCCGAAAGAGAATCCAGCGTGTGTACAGCGGCATAAACGCAGCAGTGATAGGATTGGTGAGGTTCGGTGAGCAAATGCAGACCCTTTGAAGTCATATTGCATGGTACCCATTCCATGGTTCTCAACTCTCCAGGTTTAAGGGATTCTTCCTTCAGCTAAAACATGCATGTGGAACCCAGAGTATGATCCACCGTGTGATCGGGAAACGTGTTCAAATGTGTCTCAGTTTTCGTCCCCTGGTACTCGGGTGCAACATTCCAGACGCTTTACTAACACTCTCCCCACTTGGAGAGTCAGCGCCTTTAACCTCCTGTTTGGCCCAGTGTGTAATTTCTGCGGAAAATGAACAGGAATAGGGAGAACCAATGAGAGACTACCTGGAGGTGTCTGGACGGGCAAATTTAACTCTCATTTCCCACCAGGAAGAGGAATTAACCAAAGGCTCAGCGAGCCATGCCGGAACCACATTAGGGCCTGAAGCAATCCTGCGGTGTTGCGGCCAGCTCACAAGAAAGCCAGTTGAAAAAAGGAGCTCAGGGGCACTGTAATTCACAAACCTTCAGAGTTATAAATGACAGCTATCGTCCAAAAATATATTGAAGTAAGGCTGCCAAGAGGACTTGAAAGCGGGGCAGAATTGCAGGAAACCGATTTCAGGAGGTAGACTGGAATTGCATGTAAAGCATAGGAAAAGAGGCAGAACGTCCACAATGATGCACTTGGCCAAAAAGGGCGTATGCGTTTTTTCCTGAATATATTCCTGAATATATTCAGGAAAAAACGCATACGCCCTTTTTGGCCAACCAAGCAAGCTTGCAAAGGAAATCTGCACTACAATGAAGTCTCACTGCCCCCCGGTCAAAAGGGCCATCTGACAAAAGTGTAAAATCCAGAAAGGCAGGACAGGCCATGGAGAACTGGGAGCCTTGTTATGCTGATGGGCGGGATGTAAATTGCCAACAGCCACTCTGGAGAAGTGTATGGTGTTTCCTGAAACATCTAAAAAACAAAGCAACAGAGCCTAGGGCACTTCCACTTATGGTCCTATAGATTAGGGAAATTAAAATCAAAAAGACACAGCCACCCCAAAGTTTGGGACGGCTCTGTTTACAAGAACCTCATTTACGGTACAAGTTCAATATCGCAGAAAGCGAAAAATGGATAAAGAAGTTGTGGTACTTACGTACAATGCAATATCACTCAGCAATGAAATCTATGTCATCAGGCCAGTAGCAGCATAATGAGTGGATTCAGGTACGATGATTCTAAGTAAAATAAGTCACACAGAAAAAGGAACATCATAAGGTATCACTAATACACGGAATGTAAACTTGGCTACACAGGAATTGAATTACAAAACAGAATAGGGTCTCAAATGTAGAAAACCAACTTATGCTTGCTTAAGGGGAAAGGTGAGTTGGGGTGCTGCATAAAACCAGAGATTGAAATTAGCACAGATACCTTTCCATAAGTCAAATATGTAATAGACAAGAGCTACTGCTTGCTCAATGAAGTGGACTCAACACCCCATATTAAACGCCTAAGAATATACCTGACTAGTAAGAATCTTAAAGCCTATGGATTTATATGTCTCCGAAAAAAAACCAAGCGTGTGTACAGCAGCATAAACGCAGCAGTGATAGGATTGGTGAGGTTCGGTGAGCAAATGCAGACCCTTTGAAGTCATATTGCATGGTACCCATTCCATGCGTCTCAACTCTCCAGGTAAGGGATTCTTCCTTCAGCTAAAACATGCATGTGGAACCCAGAGTATGATCCACCGTGTGATCGGGAAACGTGTTCATATGTGTCTCAGTTTTCGTCCCCTGGTACTCGGGTGCAACATTCCAGATGCTTTACTAACACTCTCCCCACTTGGAGAGTCAGTGCCTTTAACCTCCTGTTTGGCCCAGTTTGCAATTTCTGTGGAAAATTAACAGGAATAGGGAGAACCAATGACAGACTAGCTGGAGGTGTCTGGACGGGCAAATTTAACTCTCATTTCCCACCAGGAAGAGGAATTAACCAAAGGCTCAGCGAGCCATACCGAAACTACACTAGGGCTTGAAGCAATCCTGCGGTGTTGCGGCCAGCTCACAAGAAAGCGAGTTGAAGAAAGAAGCTCAGGGGCACTGTAATTCACAAACCTGCAGAGTTATAAATGACAGCTATCATCCAAAAATTTATTGAAGTAAGGCTGCCAAGAGGACTTGAAAGCGGGGCAGAATTGCAGGAAACCGATTTCAGGAGGTAGACTGGAATTGCATGTAAAGCATAGGAAAAGAGGCAGAACGTCCACAATGATGCACTTGGCCAAAAAGGGCGTATGCGTTTTTTCCTGAATATATTCAGGAAAAAACGCATACGCCCTTTTTGGCCAACCAAGCAAGCTTGCCAAGGAAATCTGCACTACAATGAAGTCTCACTGCCCCCCGGTCAAAAGGGCCATCTGACAAAAGTGTAAAATCCAGAAAAGCAGGACAGGCCATGGAGAACTGGGAGCCTTGTTATGCTGATGGGCGGGATGTAAATTGCCAACAGCCACTCTGGAGAAGTGTATGGTGTTTCCTGAAACATCTAAAAAACAAAGCAACAGAGCCTAGGGCACTTCCACTTATGGTCCTATAGATTAGGGAAATTAAAATCAAAAAGACACAGTCACCCCAAAGTTTGGGACGGCTCTGTTTACAAGAACCTCATTTACGGTACAAGTTCAATATCGCAGAAAGCGAAAAATGGATAAAGGAGTTGTGGTACTTACGTACAATGCAATATCACTCAGCAATGAAATCTACGTCATCAGGCCAGTAGAAGCATAATGAGTGGATTCAGGTACGATGATTCTAAGTGAAATAAGTCACACAGAAAAAGAAACATCATAAGATATCACTAATACACGGAATGTAAACTTGGCTACACAGGAACTGAATTACAAAACAGAATAGGGTCTCAAATGTAGAAAACCAACTTATGCTTGCTTAAAGGGAAAGGTGAGTTGGGGTGCTGCATAAAACCAGAGATTTAAATTAGCATAGATACCTTTCCATAAGTCAAATATGTAATAGACAAGAGCTACTGCTTGCTCAACGAAGTGGACTCAACACCCCATATTAAACGCCTAAGAATATACCTGACTAGTAAGAATCTTAAAACCTATGGATTTATATGTCTCTGAAAGAGAATCCAGCGTGTGTACAGCGGCATAAACGCAGCAGTGATAGGATTGGTGAGGTTCGGTGAGCAAATGCAGACCCTTTGAAGTCATATTGCATGGTACCCATTCCATGGTTCTCAACTCTCCAGGTTTAAGGGATTCTTCCTTCAGCTAAAACATGCATGTGGAACCCAGAGTATGATCCACCGTGTGATCGGGAAACGTGTTCAAATGTGTCTCAGTTTTCGTCCCCTGGTACTTGGGTGCAACATTCCAGACGCTTTACTAACACTCTCCCCACTTGGAGAGTCAGCGCCTTTAACCTCCTGTTTGGCCCAGTGTGCAATTTCTGCGGAAAATGAACAGGAATAGGGAGAACCAATGACAGACTAGCTGGAGGTGTCTGGATGGGCAAATTTAACTCTCATTTCCCACCAGGAAGAGGAATTAACCAAAGGCTCATCGAGCCATGCCGGAACCACACTAGGGCCTGAAGCAATCCTGCGGTGTTGCGGCCAGCTCACAAGAAAGCCAGTTGAAAAAAGGAGCTCAGGGGCACTGTAATTCACAAAACTTCAGAGTTATAAATGACAGCTATTGTCCAAAAATATATTGAAGGAAGGCTGCCAAGAGGACTTGAAAGCGGGGCAGAATTGCAGGAAACCGATTTCAGGAGGTAGACTGGAATTGCATGTAAAGCATAGGAAAAGAGGCAGAATGTCCACAATGATGCACTTGGCCAAAAAGGGCGTATGCGTTTTTTCCTGAATATATTCCTGAATATATTCAGGAAAAAACGCATACGCCCTTTTTGGCCAACCAAGCAAGCTTGCAAAGGAAATCTTCACTACAATGAAGTCTCACTGCCCCCCGGTCAAAAGGGCCATCTGAAAAAACTGTAAAATCCAGAAAGGCAGGACAGGCCATGGAGAACTGGGAGCCTTGTTATGCTGATGGGCGGGATGTAAATTGCCAACAGCCACTCTGGAGAAGTGTATGGTGTTTCCTGAAACATCTAAAAAACAAAGCAACAGAGCCTAGGGCACTTCCACTTATGGTCCTATAGATTAGGGAAATTAAAATCAAAAAGACACAGTCACCCCAAAGTTTGGGATGGCTATGTTTACAAGAACCTCATTTACGGTACAAGTTCAATATCGCAGAAAGCGAAAAATGGATCAAGAAGTTGTGGTACTTACGTACAATGCAATATCACTCAGCAATGAAATCTATGTCATCAGGCCAGTAGCAGCATAATGAGTGAATTCAGGTACGATGATTCTAAGTAAAATAAGTCACACAGAAAAAGAAACATCATAAGGTATCACTAATACACAGAATGTAAACTTGGCTACACAGGAACTGAATTACAAAACAGAATAGGGTCTCAAATGTAGAAAACCAACTTATGCTTGCTTAAGGGGAAAGGTGAGTTGGGGTGCTGCATAAAACCAGAGATTGAAATTAGCACAGATACATTTCCATAAGTCAAATATGTAATAGACAAGAGCTACTGCTTGCTCAACGAAGTGGACTCAACACCCCATATTAAACGCCTAAGAATATACCTGACTAGTAAGAATCTTAAAGCCTATGGATTTATATGTCTCCGAAAGAGAATCAAGCGTGTGTACAGCGGCATAAACGCAGCAGTGATAGGATTGGTGAGGTTCGGTGAGCAAATGCAGACCCTTTGAAGTCATATTGCATGGTACCCATTCCATGCGTCTCAACTCTCCAGGTAAGGGATTCTTCCTTCAGCTAAAACATGCATGTGAAACCCAGAGTATGATCCACCGTGTGATCGAGAAACGTGTTCAAATGTGTCTCAGTTTTCGTCCCCTGGTACTCGGGTGCAACATTCCAGACGCTTTACTAACACTCTCCCCACTTGGAGAGTCAGTGCCTTTAACCTCCTGTTTGGCCCAGTTTGCAATTTTTGTGGAAAATGAACAGGAATAGGGAGAACCAATGAGAGACTAGCTGGAGGTGTCTGGACGGGCAAATTTAACTCTCATTTCCCACCAGGAAGAGGAATTAACAAAAGGTTCAGCGAGCCATGCCGGAACCACACTAGGGCCTGAAGCAATTCTGCGGTGTTGTGGCCAGCTCAAAAGAAAGCGAGTTGAAGAAAGGAGCTCAGGGCACTGTAATTCACAAACCTGCAGAGTTATAAATGACAGCTATCGTCCAAAAATATATTGAAGTAAGGCTGCCAAGAGGACTTGAAAGCGGGGCAGAATTGCAGGAAACCGATTTCAGGAGGTAGACTGGAATTGCATGTAAAGCATAGGAAAAGAGGCAGAACGTCCACAATGATGCACTTGGCCAAAAAGGGCGTATGCGTTTTTTCCTGAATATATTCAGGAAAAAACGCATACGCCCTTTTTGGCCAACCAAGCAAGCTTGCAAAGGAAATCTGCACTACAATGAAGTCTCACTGCCCCCCGGTCAAAAGGGCCATCTGACAAAAGTGTAAAATCCAGAAAAGCAGGACAGGCCATGGAGAACTGGGAGCCTTGTTATGCTGATGGGCGGGATGTAAATTGCCAACAGCCACTCTGGAGAAGTGTATGGTGTTTCCTGAAACATCTAAAAAACAAAGCAACAGAGCCTAGGGCACTTCCACTTATGGTCCTATAGATTAGGGAAATTAAAATCAAAAAGACACAGCCACCCCAAAGTTTGGGACGGCTCTGTTTACAAGAACCTCATTTACGGTACAAGTTCAATATCGCAGAAAGCGAAAAATGGATAAAGAAGTTGTGGTACTTACGTACAATGCAATATCACTCAGCAATGAAATCTATGTCATCAGGCCAGTAGCAGCATAATGAGTGGATTCAGGTACGATGATTCTAAGTAAAATAAGTCACACAGAAAAAGGAACATCATAAGGTATCACTAATACACGGAATGTAAACTTGGCTACACAGGAATTGAATTACAAAACAGAATAGGGTCTCAAATGTAGAAAACCAACTTATGCTTGCTTAAGGGGAAAGGTGAGTTGGGGTGCTGCATAAAACCAGAGATTGAAATTAGCACAGATACCTTTCCATAAGTCAAATATGTAATAGACAAGAGCTACTGCTTGCTCAATGAAGTGGACTCAACACCCCATATTAAACGCCTAAGAATATACCTGACTAGTAAGAATCTTAAAGCCTATGGATTTATATGTCTCCGAAAAAAAATCAAGCGTGTGTACAGCAGCATAAACGCAGCAGTGATAGGATTGGTGAGGTTCGGTGAGCAAATGCAGACCCTTTGAAGTCATATTGCATGGTACCCATTCCATGGTTCTCAACTCTCCAGGTAAGGGATTCTTCCTTCAGCTAAAACATGCATGTGGAACCCAGAGTATGATCCACCGTGTGATCGGGAAACGTGTTCAAATGTGTCTCAGTTTTCGTCCCCTGGTACTCGGGTGCAACATTCCAGACGCTTTACTAACACTCTCCTCACTTGGAGAGTCAGCGACTTTAAACTCCTGTTTGGCCCAGTGTGTAATTTCTGCGGAAAATGAACAGGAATAGGGAGAACCAATGAGAGACTAGCTGGAGGTGTCTGGACGGGCAAATTTAACTCTCATTTCCCACCAGGAAGAGGAATTAACCAAAGGCTCAGCGTGCCATGCTGGAACCACACTAGGGCCTGAAGCAATCCTGCGGTGTTGCGGCGAGCTCACAAGAAAGCGAGTTGAAGAAAGGAGCTCAGGGGCACTGTAATTCACACACCTGCAGAATTATAAATGACAGCTATCGTCCAAAAATATATTGAAGTAAGGCTGCCAAGAGGACTTGAAAGTGGGGCAGAATTGCAGGAAACTAATTTCAGGAGGTAGACTGGAATTGCATGTAAAGCATAGGAAAAGAGGCAGAACGTCCACAATGATGCACTTGGCCAAAAAGGGCGTATGCGTTTTTTCCTGAATATATTCAGGAAAAAACGCATACGCCCTTTTTGGCCAACCAAGCAAGCTTGCAAAGGAAATCTGCACTACAAAGAAGTCTCACTGCCCCCCGGTCAAAAGGGCCATCTGAAAAAAGTGTAAAATCCAGAAAGGCAGGACAGGCCATGGAGAACTGGGAGCCTTGTTATGCTGATGGCCGTGATGTAAATTGCCAACAGCCACTCTGGAGAAGTGTATGGTGTTTCCTGAAACATCTAAAAAACAAAGCAACAGAGCCTAGGGCACTTCCACTTATGGTCCTATAGCTTAGGGAAATTAAAATCAAAAAGACACAGCCACCCCAAAGTTTGGGACGGCTTTGTTTAGAAGAACCTCGTTTCCGGTACAAGTTCAATATCGCAGAAAGCGAAAAATGGATAAAGAAGTTGTGGTACTAACGTACAATGCAATATCACTCAGCAATGAAATCTCTGTCATCAGGCCCATAGCAGCATAATGAGTGGATTCAGGTACGATGATTCTAAGTGAAATAAGTCACACAGAAAAAGAAACATCATAAGATATCACTAATACACGGAATGTAAACTTGGCTACACAGGAACTGAATTACAAAACAGAATAGGGTCTCAAATGTAGAAAACCAACTTATGCTTGCTTAAGGGGAAAGGTGAGTTGGGGTGCTGCATAAAACCAGAGATTGAAATTAGCACAGATACCTTTCCATAAGCCAAATATGTAATAGCCAAGAGCTACTGCTTGCTCAACGAAGTGGACACAACACCCCATATTAAACGCCTAAGAATATACCTGACTAGTAAGAAACTTAAAACCTATGGATTTATATGTCTCCGAAAGAGAATCAAACATGTGTACAGCGGCATAAACGCAGCAGTGATAGGATTGGTGAGGTTCAGTGAGCAAATGCAGACCCTTTGAAGTCATATTGCATGGTACCCATTCCATGGGTCTCAACTCTCCAGGTTTAAGGGATTCTTCCTTCAGCTAAAACATGCATGTGGAACCCAGAGGATGATCTACCGTGTGATCGGGAAACGTGTTCAAATGTGTCTCAGTTTTCGTCCCCTGGTACTCGGGGGCAACATTCCAGACGCTTTACTAACACTCTCCCCACTTGGAGAGTCAGTGCCTTTAACCTCCTGTTTGGCCCAGTTTGCAATTTCTGCGGAAAATGAACAGGAATAGGGAGAACCAATGAGAGACTAGCTGGAGGTGTCTGGACGGGCAAATTTAACTCTCATTTCCCACCAGGAAGAGGAATTAACCAAAGGCTCAGCGAGCCATGCCGGAACCACACTAGGGCCTGAAGCAATCCTGCGGTGTTGCGGCCAGCTCACAAGAAAGCGAGTTGAAGAAAGGAGCTCAGGGGCCCTGTAATTCACACACCTGCAGAGTTCTAAATGACAGCTATCGTCCAAAAATATATTGAAGTAAGGCTGCCAAGAGGACTTGAAAGCGGGGCAGAATTGCAGGAAACCGATTTCAGGAGGTAGACTGGAATTGCATGTAAAGCATAGGAAAAGAGGCAGAACGTCCACAATGATGCACTTGGCCAAAAAGGGCGTATGCGTTTTTTCCTGAATATATTCAGGAAAAAACGCATACGCCCTTTTTGGCCAACCAAGCAAGCTTGCAAAGGAAATCTGCACTACAATGAAGTCTCACTGCCCCCCGGTCAAAAGGGCCATCTGAAAAAAGTGTAAAATCCAGAAAGGCAGGACAGGCCATGGAGAACTGGGAGCCTTGTTATGCTGATGGGCATGATGTAAATTGCCAACAGCCACTCTGGAGAAGTGTATGGTGTTTCCTGAATCATCTAAAAAACAAAGCAACAGAGCCTAGGGCACTTCCACTTATGGTCCTATAGATTAGGGAAATTAAAATCAAAAAGACACAGCCACCAGTAAGTTTGGGACGGCTCTGTTTACAAGAACCTCGTTTACGGTACAAGTTCAATATCGCAGAAAGCAAAAAATGGATAAAGAAGTTGTGGTACTTACGTACAATGCAATATCACTCAGCAATGAAATCTATGTCATCAGGCCAGTAGCAGCATAATGAGTGGATTCAGGTACGATGATTCTAAGTGAAATAAGTCACACAGAAAAAGAAACATCATAAGATATCACTAATACACGGAATGTAAACTTGGCTACACAGGAACTGAATTACAAAACAGAATAGAGTCTCAAATGTAGAAAACCAACTTATGCTTGCTTAAGGGGAAAGGTGAGTTGGGGTGCTGCAGAAAACCAGAGATTGAAATTAGCACAGATACCTTTCCATAAGCCAAATATGTAATAGACAAGAGCTACTGCTTGCTCAACGAAGTGGACTCAACACCCCATATTAAACGCCTAAGAATATACCTGACTAGTAAGAATCTTAAAACCTATGGATTTATATGTCTCCGAAAGAGAATCAAGCGTGTGTACAGCGGCATAAACGCAGCAGTGATAGGATTGGTGAGGTTCGGTGAGCAAATGCAGACCCTTTGAAGTCATATTGCATGGTACCCATTCCATGGTTCTCAACTCTCCATGTTTAAGGGATTCTTCCTTCAGCTAAAACATGCATGTGGAACCCAGAGTATGATCCACCGTGTGATCGGGAAACGTGTTCAAATGTGTCTCAGTTTTCGTCCCCTGGTACTCGGGTGCAACATTCCAGACGCTTTACTAACACTCTCCCCACTTGGAGAGTCAGTGCCTTTAACCTCCTGTTTGGCCCAGTTTGCAATTTCTGCGGAAAATGAACAGGAATAGGGAGAACCAATGAGAGACTAGCTGGAGGTGTCTGGACGGGCAAATTTAACTCTCATTTCCCAACAGGAAGAGGAATTAACCAAAGGCTCAGCGAGCCATGCCAAAACTACACTAGGGCTTGAAGCAATCCTGCGGTGTTGCGGCCAGCTCACAAGAAAGCGAGTTGAAGAAAGAAGCTCAGGGGCACTGTAATTCACAAACCTGCAGAGTTATAAATGACAGCTATCATCCAAAAATATATTGAAGTAAGGCTGCCAAGAGGACTTGAAAGCGGGTCAGAATTGCAGGAAACCGATTTCAGGAGGTAGACTGGAATTGCATGTAAAGCATAGGAAAAGAGGCAGAACGTCCACAATGATGCACTTGGCCAAAAAGGGCGTATGCGTTTTTTCCTGAATATACTCCTGAATATATTCAGGAAAAAACGCATACGCCCTTTTTGGCCAACCAAGCAAGCTTGCAAAGGAAATCTGCACTACAGTGAAGTCTCACTGCCTCCCGGTCAAAAGGGCCATCTGAAAAAAGTGTAAAATCCAGAAACGCAGGACAGGCCATGGAGAACTGGGAGCCTTCTTATGCTGATGGGCGGGATGTAAATTGCCAACAGCCACTCTGGAGAAGTGTATGGTGTTTCCTGAAACATCTAAAAAACAAAGCAAGAGAGCCTAGGGCACTTCCACTTATGGTCCTATAGCTTAGGGAAATTAAAATCAAAAAGACACAGCCACCCCAAAGTTCGGGACGGCTCTGTTTACAAGAACCTCGTTTACGGTACAAGTTCAATATCGCAGAAAGCGAAAAATGGATAAAGAAGTTGTGGTACTTACGTACAATGCAATATCACTCAGCAATGAAATCTATGTCATCAGGCCAGTAGCAGCATAATGAGTGGATTCAGGTACGATGATTCTAAGTGAAATAAATCACACAGAAAAAGAAACATCATAAGGTATCACTAATACACGGAATGTAAACATGGCTACACAGGAACTGAATTACAAAACAGAATAGGGTCTCAAATGAAGAAAACCAACTTACGCTTCCTTAAGAGGAAAGGTTAGTTGGGGTGCTGCATAAAACCAGAGATTGAAATTAACACAGATACCTTTCCATAAGCCAAATATGTAATAGACAAGAGCTACTGCTTGCTCAACGAAGTGGACTCAACACCACATATTAAACGCCTAAGAATATACCTGACTAGTAAGAATCTTAAAACCTATGGATTGATATGTCTCCGAAAGAGAATCAAGCGTGTGTACAGCGGCATAAACGCAGCAGTGATAGGATTGGTGAGGTTCGGTGAGCAAATGCAGACCCTTTGAAGTCATATTGCATGGTACCCATTCCATGGTTCTCAACTCTCCAGGTTTAAGGGATTCTTCCTTCAGCTAAAACATGCATGTGGAACCCAGAGTATGATCCACCATGTGATCGGGAAATGTGTTCAAATGTGTCTCAGTTTTCATCCCCTGGTACTCGGATGCAACATTCCAGACGCTTTACTAACACTCTCCCCACTTGGAGAGTCAGTGCCTTTAACCTCCTGTTTGGCCCAGTTTGCAATTTCTGCGGAAAATGAACAGGAATAGGGAGAACCAATGAGAGACTAGCTGGAGGTGTCTGGACGGGCAAATTTAACTCTCATTTCCCACCAGGAAGAGGAATTAACCAAAGGCTCAGCGAGCCATGCCGAAACCACCCTAGGGCCTGAAGCAATCCTGCGGTGTTGCGGCCAGCTCACAAGAAAGCGAGTTGAAGAAAGGAGCTCAGGGGCCCTGTAATTCACAAACCGGCAGAGTTATAAATGACAGCTATCGTCCAAAAATATATTGAAGTAAGGCTGCCAAGAGGACTTGAAAGTGGGGCAGAATTGCAGGAAACCGATTTCAGGAGGTAGACTGGAATTGCATGTAAAGCATAGGAAAAGAGGCAGAACGTCCACAATGATGCACTTGGCCAAAACGGACTTATGCGTTTTTTCCTGAATATATTCAGGAAAAAACGCATACGCCCTTTTTGGCCAACCAAGCAAGCTTGCAAAGGAAATCTGCACTACAATGAAGTCTCACTGCCCCCCGGTCAAAAGGGCCATCTGAAAAAAGTGTAAAATCCAGAAAGGCAGGACAGGCCATGGAGAACTGGGAGCCTAGTTAGACTGATGGGCGGGATGTAAATTTCCAACAGCCACTCTGGAGAAGTGTATGGTGTTTCCTGAAACATCTAAAAAACAAAGCAACAGAGCCTAGGGCACTTCCACTTATGGTCCTATAGATTAGGGAAATTAAAATCAAAAAGACACAGCCACCCCAAAGTTTGGGACGGCTCTGTTTACAAGAACCTCATTTACGGTACAAGTTCAATATCGCAGAAAGCAAAAAATGGATAAAGAAGTTGTGGTACTTACGTACAATGCAATATCACTCAGCAATGAAATCTATGTCATCAGGCCAGTAGCAGCATAATGAGTGGATTCAGGTACGATGATTCTAAGTGAAATAAGTCACACAGAAAAAGAAACATCATAAGATATCACTAATACACGGAATGTAAACTTGGCTACACAGGAACTGAATTACAAAACAGAATAGGGTCTCAAATGTAGAAAACCAACTTATGCTTGCTTAAGGTGAAAGGTGAGTTGGGGTGCTGCATAAAACCAGAGATTGAAATTAGCACAGATACCTTTCCATAAGCCAAATATGTAATAGACAAGAGCTACTGCTTGCTCAACGAAGTGGACTCAACACCCCATATTAAACGCCTAAGAATATACCTGACTAGTAAGAATCTTAAAACCTATGGATTGATATGTCTCCGAAAGAGAATCCAGCGTGTGTACAGCGGCATAAACGCAGCAGTGATAGGATTGGTGAGGTTCGGTGAGCAAATGCAGACCCTTTGAAGTCATATTGCATGGTACCCATTCCATGGTTCTCAACTCTCCAGGTTTAAGGGATTCTTCCTTCAGCTAAAACATGCATGTGGAACCCAGAGTATGATCCACCGTGTGATCGGGAAACGTGTTCATATGTGTCTCAGTTTTCGTCCCCTGGTACTCGGGTGCAACATTCCAGACGCTTTACTAACACTCTCCCCACTTGGAGAGTCAGTGCCTTTAACCTCCTGTTTGGCCCAGTTTGCAATTTCTGTGGAAAATGAACAGGAATAGGGAGAACCAATGAGAGACTAGCTGGAGGTGTCTGGACGGGCAAATTTAACTCTCATTTCCCACCAGGAAGAGGAATTAACCAAAGGCTCAGCGAGCCATGCCGAAACTACACTAGTGCTTGAAGCAATACTGCGGTGTTGCGGCCAGCTCACAAGAAAGCGAGTTGAAGAAAGAAGCTCAGGGGCACTGTAATTCACAAAACTGCAGAGTTCTAAATGACAGCTATCGTCCAAAAATATATTGAAGTAAGGCTGCCAAGAGGACTTGAAAGCGGGGCAGAATTGCAGGAAACCGATTTCAGGAGGTAGACTGGAATTGCATGAAAAGCATAGGAAAAGAGGCAGAACGTCCACAATGATGCACTTGGCCAAAAAGGGCGTATGCGTTTTTTCCTGAATATATTCAGGAAAAAACGCATACGCCCTTTTTGGCCAACCAAGCAAGCTTGCAAAGGAAATCTGCACTACAATGAAGTCTCACTGCCCCCCAGTCAAAAGGGCCATCTGACAAAAGTGTAAAATCCAGAAAAGCAGGACAGGCCATGGAGAACTGGGAGCCTTGTTATGCTGATGGGCAGGATGTAAATTGCCAACAGCCACTCTGGAGAAGTGTATGGTGTTTCCTGAAACATCTAAAAAACAAAGCAACAGAGCCTAGGGCACTTCCACTTATGGTCCTATAGATTAGGGAAATTAAAATCAAAAAGACACAGCCACCCCAAAGTTCGGGACGGCTCTGTTTACAAGAACCTCGTTTACGGTACAAGTTCAATATCGCAGAAAGCGAAAAATAGATAAAGAAGTTGTGGTACTTACGTACAATGCAATATCACTCAGCAATGAAATCTATGTCATCAGGCCAGTAGCAGCATAATGAGTGGATTCAGGTACGATGATTCTAAGTGAAATAAATCACACAGAAAAAGAAACATCATAAGGTATCACTAATACACGGAATGTAAACATGGCTACACAGGAACTGAATTACAAAACAGAATAGGGTCTCAAATGAAGAAAACCAACTTACGCTTGCTTAAGAGGAAAGGTTAGTTGGGGTGCTGCATAAAACCAGAGATTGAAATTAACACAGATACCTTTCCATAAGCCAAATATGTAATAGACAAGAGCTACTGCTTGCTCAACGAAGTGGACTCAACACCCCATATTAAACGCCTAAGTATATACCTGACGAGTAAGAATCTTAAAACCTATGGATTGATATGTCTACGAAAGAGAATCAAGCGTGTGTACAGCGGCATAAACGCAGCAGTGATAGGATTGGTGAGGTTCGGTGAGCAAATGCAGACCCTTTGAAGTCATATTGCATGGTACCCATTCCATGGTTCTCAACTCTCCAGGTTTAAGGGATTCTTCCTTCAGCTAAAACATGCATGTGGAACCCAGAATATGATCCACCGTGTGATCGGGAAATGTGTTCAAATGTGTCTCAGTTTTCGTCCCCTGGTACTCGGGTGCAACATTCCAGATGCTTTACTAACACTCTCCCCACTTGGAGAGTCAGTGCCTTTAACCTCCTGTTTGGCCCAGTTTGCAATTTCTGTGGAAAATTAACAGGAATAGGGAGAACCAATGAGAGACTAGCTGGAGGTGTCTGGACGGGCAAATTTAACTCTCATTTCCCACCAGGAAGAGGAATTAACCAAAGGCTCAGCGAGCCATGCCGGAACCACATTAGGGCCTGAAGCAATCCTGCGGTGTTGCGGCCAGCTCACAAGAAAGCCAGTTGAAAAAAGGAGCTCAGGGGCAGTATAATTCACAAACCTTCAGAGTTATAAATGACAGCTATCGTCCAAAAATATATTGAAGTAAGGCTGCCAAGAGGAATTGAAAGCGGGGCAGAATTGCAGGAAACCGATTTCAGGAGGTAGACTGGAATTGCATGTAAAGCATAGGAAAAGAGGCAGAACGTCCACAATGATGCACTTGGCCAAAAAGGGCGTATGCGTTTTTTCCTGAATATATTCCTGAATATATTCAGGAAAAAACGCATACGCCCTTTTTGGCCAACCAAGCAAGCTTGCAAAGGAAATCTGCACTACAATGAAGTCTCACTGCCCCCCGGTCAAAAGGGCCATCTGAAAAAAGTGTAAAATCCAGAAAGGCAGGACAGGCCATGGAGAACTGGTAGCCTTCTTATGCTGATGGGCGGGATGTAAATTGCCAACAGCCACTCTGGAGAAGTGTATGGTGTTTCCTGAAACATCTAAAAAACAAAGCAACAGAGCCTAGGGCACTTCCACTTATGGTCCTATAGATTAGGGAAATTAAAATCAAAAAGACACAGTCACCCCAAAGTTTGGGATGGCTATGTTTACAAGAACCTCATTTACAGTACAAGTTCAATATCGCAGAAAGCGAAAAATGGATAAAGAAGTTGTGGTACTTACGTACAATGCAATATCACTCAGCAATGAAATCTATGTCATCAGGCCAGTAGCAGCATAATGAGTGAATTCAGGTACGATGATTCTAAGTAAAATAAGTCACACAGAAAAAGAAACATCATAAGGTATCACTAATACACGGAATGTAAACTTGGCTACACAGGAACTGAATTACAAAACAGAATAGGGTCTCAAATGTAGAAAACCAACTTATGCTTGCTTAAGGGGAAAGGTGAGTTGGGGTGCTGCATAAAACCAGAGATTGAAATTAGCACAGATACATTTCCATAAGTCAAATATGTAATAGACAAGAGCTACTGCTTGCTCAACGAAGTGGACTCAACACCCCATATTAAACGCCTAAGAATATACCTGACTAGTAAGAATCTTAAAGCCTATGGATTTATATGTCTCCGAAAGAGAATCCAGCGTGTGTACAGCGGCATAAACGCAGCAGTGATAGGATTGGTGAGGTTCGGTGAGCAAATGCAGACCCTTTGAAGTCATATTGCATGGTACCCATTCCATGCGTCTCAACTCTCCAGGTAAGGGATTCTTCCTTCAGCTAAAACATGCATGTGGAACCCAGAGTATGATCCACCATGTGATCGGGAAACGTGTTCATATGTGTCTCAGTTTTCGTCCCCTGGTACTCGGGTGCAACATTCCAGACGCTTTACTAACACTCTCCCCACTTGGAGAGTCAGTGCCTTTAACCTCCTGTTTGGCCCAGTTTGCAATTTCTGTGGAAAATTAACAGGAATAGAGAGAACCAATGACAGACTAGCTGGAGGTGTCTGGACGGGCAAATTTAACTCTCATTTCCCACCAGGAAGAGGAATTAACCAAAGGCTCAGCGAGCCATGCCGAAACTACACTAGGGCCTGAAGCAATCCTGCGGTGTTGCGGCCAGCTCACAAGAAAGCGAGTTGAAGAAAGAAGCTCAGGGGCACTGTAATTCACAAACCTGCAGAGTTATAAATGACAGCTATCATCCAAAAATATATTGAAGTAAGGCTGCCAAGAGGACTTGAAAGCGGGGCAGAATTGCAGGAAACCGATTTCAGGAGGTAGACTGGAATTGCATGAAAAGCATAGGAAAAGAGGCAGAACGTCCACAATGATGCACTTGGCCAAAAAGGGCGTATGCGTTTTTTCCTGAATGTATTCAGGAAAAAACGCATACGCCCTTTTTGGCCAACCAAGCAAGCTTGCAAAGGAAATCTGCACTACAATGAAGTTTCACTGCCCCGCAGTCAAAAGGGCCATCTGAAAAAAGTGTAAAATCCAGAAAGGCAGGACAGGCCATGGAGAACTGGGAGCCTTCTTATGCTGATGGGCGGGATGTAAATTGCAAACAGCCACTCTGGAGAAGTGTATGGTGTTTCCTGAAACATCTAAAAAACAAAGCAACAGAGCCTAGGGCACTTCCACTTATGGTGCTATAGCTTAGGGAAATTAAAATAAAAAAGACACAGCCACCCCAAAATTTGGGACGGCTCTGTTTACAAAACCTCGTTTACGGTAAAAGTTCAATATCAAAGAAAGCGAAAAATGGATAAAGAAGTTGTGGTACTTACGTACAATGCAATATCACTCAGCAATGAAATCTATGTCATCAGGCCAGTAGAAGCATAATGAGTGGATTCAGGTACGATGATTCTAAGTGAAATAAGTCACACAGAAAAAGAATCATCATAAGGTATCACTAATACACAGAATGTAAACTTGGCTACACAGGAACTGAATTACAAAACAGAATAGGGTCTCAAATGTAGAAAACCAACTTATGCTTGCTTAAGGGGAAAGGTGAGTTGGGGTGCTGCATAAAACCAGAGATTGAAATTAGCATAGATACCTTTCCATAAGTCAAATATGTAATAGACAAGAGCTACTGCTTGCTCAACGAAGTGGACTCAACACCCCATATTAAACGCCTAATAATATACCTGACTAGTAAGAATCTTAAAACCTATGGATTTATATGTCTCCGAAAGAGAATCCAGCGTGTGTACAGCGGCATAAACGCAGCAGTGATAGGATTGGTGAGGTTCGGTGAGCAAATGCAGACCCTTTGAAGTCATATTGCATGGTACCCATTCCATGGTTCTCAACTCTCCAGGTTTAAGGGATTCTTCCTTCAGCTAAAACATGCATGTGGAACCCAGAGTATGATCCACCGTGTGATCGGGAAACGTGTTCAAATGTGTCTCAGTTTTCGTCCCCTGGTACTCGGGTGCAACATTCCAGACGCTTTACTAACACTCTCCCCACTTGGAGAGTCAGCGCCTTTAACCTCCTGTTTGGCCCAGTGTGTAATTTCTGCGGAAAATGAACAGGAATAGGGAGAACCAATGAGAGACTACCTGGAGGTGTCTGGACGGGCAAATTTAACTCTCATTTCCCACCAGGAAGAGGAATTAACCAAAGGCTCAGCGAGCCATGCCGGAACCACATTAGGGCCTGAAGCAATCCTGCGGTGTTGCGGCCAGCTCACAAGAAAGCCAGTTGAAAAAAGGAGCTCAGGGGCACTGTAATTCACAAACCTTCAGAGTTATAAATGACAGCTATCGTCCAAAAATATATTGAAGTAAGGCTGCCAAGAGGACTTGAAAGCGGGGCAGAATTGCAGGAAACCGATTTCAGGAGGTAGACTGGAATTGCATGTAAAGCATAGGAAAAGAGGCAGAACGTCCACAATGATGCACTTGGCCAAAAAGGGCGTATGCGTTTTTTCCTGAATATATTCCTGAATATATTCAGGAAAAAACGCATACGCCCTTTTTGGCCAACCAAGCAAGCTTGCAAAGGAAATCTGCACTACAATGAAGTCTCACTGCCCCCCGGTCAAAAGGGCCATCTGACAAAAGTGTAAAATCCAGAAAGGCAGGACAGGCCATGGAGAACTGGGAGCCTTGTTATGCTGATGGGCGGGATGTAAATTGCCAACAGCCACTCTGGAGAAGTGTATGGTGTTTCCTGAAACATCTAAAAAACAAAGCAACAGAGCCTAGGGCACTTCCACTTATGGTCCTATAGATTAGGGAAATTAAAATCAAAAAGACACAGCCACCCCAAAGTTTGGGACGGCTCTGTTTACAAGAACCTCATTTACGGTACAAGTTCAATATCGCAGAAAGCGAAAAATGGATAAAGAAGTTGTGGTACTTACGTACAATGCAATATCACTCAGCAATGAAATCTATGTCATCAGGCCAGTAGCAGCATAATGAGTGGATTCAGGTACGATGATTCTAAGTAAAATAAGTCACACAGAAAAAGGAACATCATAAGGTATCACTAATACACGGAATGTAAACTTGGCTACACAGGAATTGAATTACAAAACAGAATAGGGTCTCAAATGTAGAAAACCAACTTATGCTTGCTTAAGGGGAAAGGTGAGTTGGGGTGCTGCATAAAACCAGAGATTGAAATTAGCACAGATACCTTTCCATAAGTCAAATATGTAATAGACAAGAGCTACTGCTTGCTCAATGAAGTGGACTCAACACCCCATATTAAACGCCTAAGAATATACCTGACTAGTAAGAATCTTAAAGCCTATGGATTTATATGTCTCCGAAAAAAAACCAAGCGTGTGTACAGCAGCATAAACGCAGCAGTGATAGGATTGGTGAGGTTCGGTGAGCAAATGCAGACCCTTTGAAGTCATATTGCATGGTACCCATTCCATGCGTCTCAACTCTCCAGGTAAGGGATTCTTCCTTCAGCTAAAACATGCATGTGGAACCCAGAGTATGATCCACCGTGTGATCGGGAAACGTGTTCATATGTGTCTCAGTTTTCGTCCCCTGGTACTCGGGTGCAACATTCCAGATGCTTTACTAACACTCTCCCCACTTGGAGAGTCAGTGCCTTTAACCTCCTGTTTGGCCCAGTTTGCAATTTCTGTGGAAAATTAACAGGAATAGGGAGAACCAATGACAGACTAGCTGGAGGTGTCTGGACGGGCAAATTTAACTCTCATTTCCCACCAGGAAGAGGAATTAACCAAAGGCTCAGCGAGCCATACCGAAACTACACTAGGGCTTGAAGCAATCCTGCGGTGTTGCGGCCAGCTCACAAGAAAGCGAGTTGAAGAAAGAAGCTCAGGGGCACTGTAATTCACAAACCTGCAGAGTTATAAATGACAGCTATCATCCAAAAATTTATTGAAGTAAGGCTGCCAAGAGGACTTGAAAGCGGGGCAGAATTGCAGGAAACCGATTTCAGGAGGTAGACTGGAATTGCATGTAAAGCATAGGAAAAGAGGCAGAACGTCCACAATGATGCACTTGGCCAAAAAGGGCGTATGCGTTTTTTCCTGAATATATTCAGGAAAAAACGCATACGCCCTTTTTGGCCAACCAAGCAAGCTTGCCAAGGAAATCTGCACTACAATGAAGTCTCACTGCCCCCCGGTCAAAAGGGCCATCTGACAAAAGTGTAAAATCCAGAAAAGCAGGACAGGCCATGGAGAACTGGGAGCCTTGTTATGCTGATGGGCGGGATGTAAATTGCCAACAGCCACTCTGGAGAAGTGTATGGTGTTTCCTGAAACATCTAAAAAACAAAGCAACAGAGCCTAGGGCACTTCCACTTATGGTCCTATAGATTAGGGAAATTAAAATCAAAAAGACACAGTCACCCCAAAGTTTGGGACGGCTCTGTTTACAAGAACCTCATTTACGGTACAAGTTCAATATCGCAGAAAGCGAAAAATGGATAAAGGAGTTGTGGTACTTACGTACAATGCAATATCACTCAGCAATGAAATCTACGTCATCAGGCCAGTAGAAGCATAATGAGTGGATTCAGGTACGATGATTCTAAGTGAAATAAGTCACACAGAAAAAGAAACATCATAAGATATCACTAATACACGGAATGTAAACTTGGCTACACAGGAACTGAATTACAAAACAGAATAGGGTCTCAAATGTAGAAAACCAACTTATGCTTGCTTAAAGGGAAAGGTGAGTTGGGGTGCTGCATAAAACCAGAGATTTAAATTAGCATAGATACCTTTCCATAAGTCAAATATGTAATAGACAAGAGCTACTGCTTGCTCAACGAAGTGGACTCAACACCCCATATTAAACGCCTAAGAATATACCTGACTAGTAAGAATCTTAAAACCTATGGATTTATATGTCTCTGAAAGAGAATCCAGCGTGTGTACAGCGGCATAAACGCAGCAGTGATAGGATTGGTGAGGTTCGGTGAGCAAATGCAGACCCTTTGAAGTCATATTGCATGGTACCCATTCCATGGTTCTCAACTCTCCAGGTTTAAGGGATTCTTCCTTCAGCTAAAACATGCATGTGGAACCCAGAGTATGATCCACCGTGTGATCGGGAAACGTGTTCAAATGTGTCTCAGTTTTCGTCCCCTGGTACTTGGGTGCAACATTCCAGACGCTTTACTAACACTCTCCCCACTTGGAGAGTCAGCGCCTTTAACCTCCTGTTTGGCCCAGTGTGCAATTTCTGCGGAAAATGAACAGGAATAGGGAGAACCAATGACAGACTAGCTGGAGGTGTCTGGATGGGCAAATTTAACTCTCATTTCCCACCAGGAAGAGGAATTAACCAAAGGCTCATCGAGCCATGCCGGAACCACACTAGGGCCTGAAGCAATCCTGCGGTGTTGCGGCCAGCTCACAAGAAAGCCAGTTGAAAAAAGGAGCTCAGGGGCACTGTAATTCACAAAACTTCAGAGTTATAAATGACAGCTATTGTCCAAAAATATATTGAAGGAAGGCTGCCAAGAGGACTTGAAAGCGGGGCAGAATTGCAGGAAACCGATTTCAGGAGGTAGACTGGAATTGCATGTAAAGCATAGGAAAAGAGGCAGAATGTCCACAATGATGCACTTGGCCAAAAAGGGCGTATGCGTTTTTTCCTGAATATATTCCTGAATATATTCAGGAAAAAACGCATACGCCCTTTTTGGCCAACCAAGCAAGCTTGCAAAGGAAATCTTCACTACAATGAAGTCTCACTGCCCCCCGGTCAAAAGGGCCATCTGAAAAAACTGTAAAATCCAGAAAGGCAGGACAGGCCATGGAGAACTGGGAGCCTTGTTATGCTGATGGGCGGGATGTAAATTGCCAACAGCCACTCTGGAGAAGTGTATGGTGTTTCCTGAAACATCTAAAAAACAAAGCAACAGAGCCTAGGGCACTTCCACTTATGGTCCTATAGATTAGGGAAATTAAAATCAAAAAGACACAGTCACCCCAAAGTTTGGGATGGCTATGTTTACAAGAACCTCATTTACGGTACAAGTTCAATATCGCAGAAAGCGAAAAATGGATCAAGAAGTTGTGGTACTTACGTACAATGCAATATCACTCAGCAATGAAATCTATGTCATCAGGCCAGTAGCAGCATAATGAGTGAATTCAGGTACGATGATTCTAAGTAAAATAAGTCACACAGAAAAAGAAACATCATAAGGTATCACTAATACACAGAATGTAAACTTGGCTACACAGGAACTGAATTACAAAACAGAATAGGGTCTCAAATGTAGAAAACCAACTTATGCTTGCTTAAGGGGAAAGGTGAGTTGGGGTGCTGCATAAAACCAGAGATTGAAATTAGCACAGATACATTTCCATAAGTCAAATATGTAATAGACAAGAGCTACTGCTTGCTCAACGAAGTGGACTCAACACCCCATATTAAACGCCTAAGAATATACCTGACTAGTAAGAATCTTAAAGCCTATGGATTTATATGTCTCCGAAAGAGAATCAAGCGTGTGTACAGCGGCATAAACGCAGCAGTGATAGGATTGGTGAGGTTCGGTGAGCAAATGCAGACCCTTTGAAGTCATATTGCATGGTACCCATTCCATGCGTCTCAACTCTCCAGGTAAGGGATTCTTCCTTCAGCTAAAACATGCATGTGAAACCCAGAGTATGATCCACCGTGTGATCGAGAAACGTGTTCAAATGTGTCTCAGTTTTCGTCCCCTGGTACTCGGGTGCAACATTCCAGACGCTTTACTAACACTCTCCCCACTTGGAGAGTCAGTGCCTTTAACCTCCTGTTTGGCCCAGTTTGCAATTTTTGTGGAAAATGAACAGGAATAGGGAGAACCAATGAGAGACTAGCTGGAGGTGTCTGGACGGGCAAATTTAACTCTCATTTCCCACCAGGAAGAGGAATTAACAAAAGGTTCAGCGAGCCATGCCGGAACCACACTAGGGCCTGAAGCAATTCTGCGGTGTTGTGGCCAGCTCAAAAGAAAGCGAGTTGAAGAAAGGAGCTCAGGGCACTGTAATTCACAAACCTGCAGAGTTATAAATGACAGCTATCGTCCAAAAATATATTGAAGTAAGGCTGCCAAGAGGACTTGAAAGCGGGGCAGAATTGCAGGAAACCGATTTCAGGAGGTAGACTGGAATTGCATGTAAAGCATAGGAAAAGAGGCAGAACGTCCACAATGATGCACTTGGCCAAAAAGGGCGTATGCGTTTTTTCCTGAATATATTCAGGAAAAAACGCATACGCCCTTTTTGGCCAACCAAGCAAGCTTGCAAAGGAAATCTGCACTACAATGAAGTCTCACTGCCCCCCGGTCAAAAGGGCCATCTGACAAAAGTGTAAAATCCAGAAAAGCAGGACAGGCCATGGAGAACTGGGAGCCTTGTTATGCTGATGGGCGGGATGTAAATTGCCAACAGCCACTCTGGAGAAGTGTATGGTGTTTCCTGAAACATCTAAAAAACAAAGCAACAGAGCCTAGGGCACTTCCACTTATGGTCCTATAGATTAGGGAAATTAAAATCAAAAAGACACAGCCACCCCAAAGTTTGGGACGGCTCTGTTTACAAGAACCTCATTTACGGTACAAGTTCAATATCGCAGAAAGCGAAAAATGGATAAAGAAGTTGTGGTACTTACGTACAATGCAATATCACTCAGCAATGAAATCTATGTCATCAGGCCAGTAGCAGCATAATGAGTGGATTCAGGTACGATGATTCTAAGTAAAATAAGTCACACAGAAAAAGGAACATCATAAGGTATCACTAATACACGGAATGTAAACTTGGCTACACAGGAATTGAATTACAAAACAGAATAGGGTCTCAAATGTAGAAAACCAACTTATGCTTGCTTAAGGGGAAAGGTGAGTTGGGGTGCTGCATAAAACCAGAGATTGAAATTAGCACAGATACCTTTCCATAAGTCAAATATGTAATAGACAAGAGCTACTGCTTGCTCAATGAAGTGGACTCAACACCCCATATTAAACGCCTAAGAATATACCTGACTAGTAAGAATCTTAAAGCCTATGGATTTATATGTCTCCGAAAAAAAATCAAGCGTGTGTACAGCAGCATAAACGCAGCAGTGATAGGATTGGTGAGGTTCGGTGAGCAAATGCAGACCCTTTGAAGTCATATTGCATGGTACCCATTCCATGGTTCTCAACTCTCCAGGTAAGGGATTCTTCCTTCAGCTAAAACATGCATGTGGAACCCAGAGTATGATCCACCGTGTGATCGGGAAACGTGTTCAAATGTGTCTCAGTTTTCGTCCCCTGGTACTCGGGTGCAACATTCCAGACGCTTTACTAACACTCTCCTCACTTGGAGAGTCAGCGACTTTAAACTCCTGTTTGGCCCAGTGTGTAATTTCTGCGGAAAATGAACAGGAATAGGGAGAACCAATGAGAGACTAGCTGGAGGTGTCTGGACGGGCAAATTTAACTCTCATTTCCCACCAGGAAGAGGAATTAACCAAAGGCTCAGCGTGCCATGCTGGAACCACACTAGGGCCTGAAGCAATCCTGCGGTGTTGCGGCGAGCTCACAAGAAAGCGAGTTGAAGAAAGGAGCTCAGGGGCACTGTAATTCACACACCTGCAGAATTATAAATGACAGCTATCGTCCAAAAATATATTGAAGTAAGGCTGCCAAGAGGACTTGAAAGTGGGGCAGAATTGCAGGAAACTAATTTCAGGAGGTAGACTGGAATTGCATGTAAAGCATAGGAAAAGAGGCAGAACGTCCACAATGATGCACTTGGCCAAAAAGGGCGTATGCGTTTTTTCCTGAATATATTCAGGAAAAAACGCATACGCCCTTTTTGGCCAACCAAGCAAGCTTGCAAAGGAAATCTGCACTACAAAGAAGTCTCACTGCCCCCCGGTCAAAAGGGCCATCTGAAAAAAGTGTAAAATCCAGAAAGGCAGGACAGGCCATGGAGAACTGGGAGCCTTGTTATGCTGATGGCCGTGATGTAAATTGCCAACAGCCACTCTGGAGAAGTGTATGGTGTTTCCTGAAACATCTAAAAAACAAAGCAACAGAGCCTAGGGCACTTCCACTTATGGTCCTATAGCTTAGGGAAATTAAAATCAAAAAGACACAGCCACCCCAAAGTTTGGGACGGCTTTGTTTAGAAGAACCTCGTTTCCGGTACAAGTTCAATATCGCAGAAAGCGAAAAATGGATAAAGAAGTTGTGGTACTAACGTACAATGCAATATCACTCAGCAATGAAATCTCTGTCATCAGGCCCATAGCAGCATAATGAGTGGATTCAGGTACGATGATTCTAAGTGAAATAAGTCACACAGAAAAAGAAACATCATAAGATATCACTAATACACGGAATGTAAACTTGGCTACACAGGAACTGAATTACAAAACAGAATAGGGTCTCAAATGTAGAAAACCAACTTATGCTTGCTTAAGGGGAAAGGTGAGTTGGGGTGCTGCATAAAACCAGAGATTGAAATTAGCACAGATACCTTTCCATAAGCCAAATATGTAATAGCCAAGAGCTACTGCTTGCTCAACGAAGTGGACACAACACCCCATATTAAACGCCTAAGAATATACCTGACTAGTAAGAAACTTAAAACCTATGGATTTATATGTCTCCGAAAGAGAATCAAACATGTGTACAGCGGCATAAACGCAGCAGTGATAGGATTGGTGAGGTTCAGTGAGCAAATGCAGACCCTTTGAAGTCATATTGCATGGTACCCATTCCATGGGTCTCAACTCTCCAGGTTTAAGGGATTCTTCCTTCAGCTAAAACATGCATGTGGAACCCAGAGGATGATCTACCGTGTGATCGGGAAACGTGTTCAAATGTGTCTCAGTTTTCGTCCCCTGGTACTCGGGGGCAACATTCCAGACGCTTTACTAACACTCTCCCCACTTGGAGAGTCAGTGCCTTTAACCTCCTGTTTGGCCCAGTTTGCAATTTCTGCGGAAAATGAACAGGAATAGGGAGAACCAATGAGAGACTAGCTGGAGGTGTCTGGACGGGCAAATTTAACTCTCATTTCCCACCAGGAAGAGGAATTAACCAAAGGCTCAGCGAGCCATGCCGGAACCACACTAGGGCCTGAAGCAATCCTGCGGTGTTGCGGCCAGCTCACAAGAAAGCGAGTTGAAGAAAGGAGCTCAGGGGCCCTGTAATTCACACACCTGCAGAGTTCTAAATGACAGCTATCGTCCAAAAATATATTGAAGTAAGGCTGCCAAGAGGACTTGAAAGCGGGGCAGAATTGCAGGAAACCGATTTCAGGAGGTAGACTGGAATTGCATGTAAAGCATAGGAAAAGAGGCAGAACGTCCACAATGATGCACTTGGCCAAAAAGGGCGTATGCGTTTTTTCCTGAATATATTCAGGAAAAAACGCATACGCCCTTTTTGGCCAACCAAGCAAGCTTGCAAAGGAAATCTGCACTACAATGAAGTCTCACTGCCCCCCGGTCAAAAGGGCCATCTGAAAAAAGTGTAAAATCCAGAAAGGCAGGACAGGCCATGGAGAACTGGGAGCCTTGTTATGCTGATGGGCATGATGTAAATTGCCAACAGCCACTCTGGAGAAGTGTATGGTGTTTCCTGAATCATCTAAAAAACAAAGCAACAGAGCCTAGGGCACTTCCACTTATGGTCCTATAGATTAGGGAAATTAAAATCAAAAAGACACAGCCACCAGTAAGTTTGGGACGGCTCTGTTTACAAGAACCTCGTTTACGGTACAAGTTCAATATCGCAGAAAGCAAAAAATGGATAAAGAAGTTGTGGTACTTACGTACAATGCAATATCACTCAGCAATGAAATCTATGTCATCAGGCCAGTAGCAGCATAATGAGTGGATTCAGGTACGATGATTCTAAGTGAAATAAGTCACACAGAAAAAGAAACATCATAAGATATCACTAATACACGGAATGTAAACTTGGCTACACAGGAACTGAATTACAAAACAGAATAGAGTCTCAAATGTAGAAAACCAACTTATGCTTGCTTAAGGGGAAAGGTGAGTTGGGGTGCTGCAGAAAACCAGAGATTGAAATTAGCACAGATACCTTTCCATAAGCCAAATATGTAATAGACAAGAGCTACTGCTTGCTCAACGAAGTGGACTCAACACCCCATATTAAACGCCTAAGAATATACCTGACTAGTAAGAATCTTAAAACCTATGGATTTATATGTCTCCGAAAGAGAATCAAGCGTGTGTACAGCGGCATAAACGCAGCAGTGATAGGATTGGTGAGGTTCGGTGAGCAAATGCAGACCCTTTGAAGTCATATTGCATGGTAACCATTCCATGGGTCTCAACTCTCCAGGTTTAAGGGATTCTTCCTTCAGCTAAAACATGCATGTGGAACCCAGAGGATGATCCACCGTGTGATCGGGAAACGTGTTCAAATGTGTCTCAGTTTTCGTCCCCTGGTACTCGGGTGCAACATTCCAGACGCTTTACTAACACTCTCCCCACTTGGAGAGTCAGTGCCTTTAACCTCCTGTTTGGCCCAGTTTGCAATTTCTGCGGAAAATGAACAGGAATAGGGAGAACCAATGAGAGACTAGCTGGAGGTGTCTGGACGGGCAAATTTAACTCTCATTACCCACCAGGAAGAGGAATTAACCAAAGGCTCAGTGAGCCATGCCGGAACCACACTAGGGCCTGAAGCAATCCTGCGGTGTTGCGGCCAGCTCACAAAAAAGCGAGTTGAAGAAAGGAGCTCAGGGGCCCTGTAATTCACAAACCTGCAGAGTTGTAAATGACAGCTATCGTCCAAAAATTTATTGAAGTAAGGTTGCCAAGAGGACTTGAAAGAGGGGCAGAATTGCAGGAAACCGATTTCAGGAGGTAGACTGGAATTGCATGTAAAGCATAGGAAAAGAGGCAGAACGTCCACAATGATGCACTTGGCCAAAAAGGGCGTATGCGTTTTTTCCTGAATATATTCAGGAAAAAACGCATACGCCCTTTTTGGCCAACCAAGCAAGCTTGCAAAGGAAATCTGCACTACAATGAAGTCTCACTGCCCCCCGGTCAAAAGGGCCATCTGAAAAAAGTGTAAAATCCAGAAAGGCAGGACAGGCCATGGAGAACTGGGAGCCTTGTTATGCTGATGGGCGGGATGTAAATTACCAACAGCCAACCTGCAAAAGTGTATGGTGTTTCCTGAAACATCTAAAAAACAAAGCAACAGAGCCTAGGGCACTTCCACTTATGGTCCTATAGTTTAGGGAAATTAAAATCAAAAAGACACAGCCACCCCAAAGTTTGGGACGGCTCTGTTTACAAGAACCTCGTTTACGGTACAAGTTCAATATCGCAGAAAGCGAAAAATGGATAAAGAAGTTGTGGTACTTACGTACAATGCAATACCACTCAGCAATGAAATCTATGTCATCAGGCCAGTAGCAGCATAATGAGTGGATTCAGGTACGATGATTCTAAGTGAAATAAGTCACACAGAAAAAGAAACATCATAAGATATCACTAATACACGGAATGTAAACTTGGCTACACAGGAACTGAATTACAAAACAGAATAGGGTCTCAAATGTAGAAAACCAACTTATGCTTGCTTAAGGGGAAAGGTGAGTTGGGGTGCTGCATAAAACCACAGATTGAAATTAGCACAGATACCTTTCCATAAGCCAAATATGTAATAGACAAGAGCTACTGTTTGCTCAACGAAGTGGACTCAACACCCCATATTAAACGCCTAAGAATATACCTGACTAGTAAGAATCTTAAAACCTATGGATTGATATGTCTACGAAAGAGAATCAAGCATGTGTACAGCGGCATAAACGCAGCAGTGATAGGATTGGTGAGGTTCGGTGAGCAAATGCAGACCCTTTGAAGTCATATTGCATGGTACCCATTCCATGGTTCTCAACTCTCCAGGTTTAAGGGATTCTTCCTTCAGCTAAAACATGCATGTGGAACCCAGAGTATGATCCACCGTGTGATCGGGAAACGTGTTCATATGTGTCTCAGTTTTCGTCCCCTGGTACTCGGGTGCAACATTCCAGACGCTTTACTAACACGCTCCCCACTTGGAGAGTCAGTGCCTTTAAACTCCTGTTTGGCCCAGTTTGCAATTTCTGTGGAAAATTAACAGGAATAGGGAGAACCAATGACAGACTAGCTGGAGGAGTCTGGACGGGCAAATTTAACTCTCATTTCCCACCAGGAAGAGGAATTAACCAAAGGCTCAGCGAGCCATGCCGAAACCACACTAGGGCCTGAAGCAATCCTGCGGTGTTGCGGCCAGCTCACAAGAAAGCGAGTTGAAGAAAGAAGCTCAGGGGCACTGTAATTCACAAACCTGCAGAGTTATAAATGACAGCTATCATCCAAAAATATATTGAAGTAAGGCTGCCAAGAGGACTTGAAAGCGGGGCAGAATTGCAGGAAACCGATTTCAGGAGGTAGACTGGAATTGCATGAAAAGCATAGGAAAAGAGGCAGAACGTCCACAATGATGCACTTGGCCAAAAAGGACGTATGCGTTTTTTCCTGAATATATTCAGGAAAAAACGCATACGCCCTTTTTGGCCAACCAAGCAAGCTTGCAAAGGAAATCTGCACTACAATGAAGTCTCACTGCCCCCCGGTCAAAAGGGCCATCTGAAAAAACTGTAAAATCCAGAAAGGCAGGACAGGCCATGGAGAACTGAGAGCCTAGTTAGACTCATGGGCGGGATGTAAATTGCCCACAGCCACTCTGGAGAAGTGTATGGTGTTTCCTGAAACATCTAAAAAACAAAGCAACAGAGCCTAGGGAATTTCCACTTATGGTCCTATAGCTTAGGGAAATTAAAATCAAAAAGACACAGCTACCCCAAAGTTTGGGACGGCTCTGTTTACAAGAACCTCATTTACGGTACAAGTTCAATATCGCAGAAAGCGAAAAATGGATAAAGAAGTTGTGGTACTTATGTACAATGCAATATCACTCAGCAATGAAATCTATGTCATCAGGCCAGTAGCAGCATAATGAGTGGATTCAGCTACGATGATTCTAAGTGAAATAAGTCACTCAGAAAAAGAAACATCATAAGATATCACTAATACACGGAATGTAAACTTGGCTACACAGGAACTGAATTACAAATCAGAATAGGGTCTCAAATGTAGAACACCAACTTATGCTTGCTTAAGGGGAAAGGTGAGTTGGGGTGCTGCATAAAACCAGAGATTGAAATTAATACAGATACCTTTCCATAAGGCAAATATGTAATAGACAAGAGCTACTGCTTGCTCAACGAAGTGGACTCAACACCCCATATTAAACGCCTAAGAATATACCTGACTAGTAAGAATCTTAAAACCTATGGATTTATATGTCTCCGAAAGAGAATCAAGCGTGTGTACAGCGGCATAAACACAGCAGAGAAAGGATTGTTGAGGTTCGGTGAGCAAATGCAGACCCTTTGAAGTCATATTGCATGGTACCCATTCCATGGTTCTCAACTCTCCAGGTTTAAGGGATTCTTCCTTCAGCTAAAACATGCATGTGGAACCCAGAGTATGATCCACCGTGTGATCGGGAAACGTGTTCAAATGTGTCTCAGTTTTCGTCCCCTGGTACTCGGGTGCAACATTCCAGACGCTTTACTAACACTCTCCCCACTTGGAGAGTCAGTGCCTTTAACCTCCTGTTTGGCACAGTTTGCAATTTCTGCAGAAAATGAACAGGAATAGGGAGAACCAATGAGAGACTAGCTGGAGGTGTCTGGACGAGCAAATTTAACTCTCATTTCCCACCAGGAAGAGGAATTAACCAAAGGCTCAGCGTGCCATGCCAGTACCAAACTAGAGCCTGAAGCAATCCTGCACTGTTGCGGCCAGCTCACGAGAAAGCGAGTTGAAGAAAGGAGCTCAGGGGCACTGTAATTCACAAACCTGCAGAGTTCTAAATGACAGCTATCGTCCAAAAATATATTGAAGTAAGGCTGCCAAGAGGACTTGAAAGCGGGGCAGAATTGCAGGAAACCGATTTCAGGAGGTAGACTGGAATTCCATGTAAAGCATAGGAAAAGAGGCAGAACGTCCACAATGATGCACTTGGCCAAAAAGGGCGTATACGTTTTTTCCTGAATATATTCAGGAAAAAACACATACGCACTTTTTGGCCAACCAAGCAAGCTTGCAGAGGAAATCTGCACTACAATGAAGTCTCACTGCCCCCCGGTCAAAAGGGTCATCTGAAAAAAGTGTAAAATCCAGAAAGGCAGGACAGGCCATGGAGAACTGGGAGCCTAGATAGGCTGATGGGCGGGATGTAAATTGCCAACAGCCACTCTGCAGAAGTGTATGGTGTTTCCTGAAACATCTAAAAAACAAAGCAACAGAGCCTAGGGTACTTCCACTTATGGTCCTATAGCTTAGGGAAATTAAAATCAAACACACACAGCCACCACAAAATTTGGGACGGCTCTGTTTACAAGAACCTCATTTACGGTACACGTTCAATATCAGAGAAAGCGAAAAATGGATAAAGAAGTTGTGGTACTAACGTACAATGCAATATCACTCAGCAATGAAATCTATGTCATCAGGCCCATAGCAGGATAATGAGTGGATTCAGGTACGATGATTCTAAGTGAAATAAGTCACACAGAAAAAGAAACATCATAAGATATCACTAATACACGGAATGTAAGCTTGGCTACACAGGAACTGAATTAGAAAACAGAACACGGTCTCAAATGCAGAAAACCAACTAATGCTTGCTTAAGGGGAAAGGTGAGTTGGGGTGCTGCATAAAACCAGAGATTGAAATTAACACAGATACCTTTCCATAAGCCAAATATGTAATAGACAAGAGCTACTGCTTGCTCAACCAAGTGGACTCAACACCCCATATTAAACGCCTAAGAATATACCTGACTAGTAAGAATCTTAAAACCTATGGATTTATATGTCTCCGAAAGAGAATCAAGCATGTGTACAGCGGCATAAACGCAGCAGTGATAGGATTGGTGAGGTTCGGTGAGCAAATGCAGACCCTTTGAAGTCATATTGCATGGTACCCATTCCATGGTTCTCAACTCTCCAGGTTTAAGGGATTCTTCCTTCAGCTAAAACATGCATGTGGAACCCAGAGGATGATCCACCGTGTGATCGGGAAACATGTTCAAATGTGTCTCAGTTTTCGTCCCCTGGTACTCGGGTGCAACATTCCAGACGCTTTACTAACACTCTTCCCACTTGGAGAGTCAGTGCCTTAAACCTCCTGTTTGACCCAGTTTGCAATTTCTGCGGAAAATGAACAGGAATAGGGAGAACCAACGAGAGACTAGCTGGAGGTGTCTGGATGGGTAAATTTAACTGTCATTTCCCACCAAGAAGAGGAATTAACCAAAGGCTCAGCGAGCCATGCCGGAACCACACTAGGGCCTGAAGCAATCCTGCGGTGTTGCGGCCAGCTCACAAGAAAGCGAGTTGAAGAAAGGAGCTCAGGGGCCCTGTAATTCACACACCTGCAGAGTTCTAAATGACAGCTATCGTCCAAAAATATATTGAAGTAAGGCTGCCAAGAGGACTTGAAAGCGGGGCAGAATTGCAGGAAACCGATTTCAGGAGGTAGACTGGAATTGCATGTAAAGCATAGGAAAAGAGGCAGAACGTCCACAATGATGCACTTGGCCAAAAAGGGCGTATGCGTTTTTTCCTGAATATATTCAGGAAAAAACGCATACGCCCTTTTTGGACAACCAAGCAAGCTTGCAAAGAAATCTGCACTACAATGAAGTCTTACTGCCCCCCGGTTAAAAGGGCCATCTGAAAAAAGTGTAAAATCCAGAAAGGCAGAACAGGCCATGGAGAACTGGGAGCCTTCTTATGCTGATGGGTGGGATGTAAATTGCAAACAGCCACTCTGGAGAAGTGTATGGTGTTTCCTGAAATATCTAAAAAACAAAGCAACAGAGCCTAGGGCACTTCCACTTATGGTCCTATAGCTTAGGGAAATTAAAATCAAAAAGACACAGCCACCCCAATGTTCGGGACGGCTCTGTTTACAAGAACCTCGTTTACGGTACAAGTTCAATATCGCAGAAAGCGAAAAATGCATAAAGAATTTGTGGTACTTACGTACAATGCAATATCACTCAGCAATGAAATCTATGTCATCAGGCCAGTAGCAGCATAATGAGTGGATTCAGGTACGATGATTCTAAGTGAAATAAATCACACAGAAAAAGAAACATCATAAGTTATCACTAATACACGGAATGTAAACATGGCTACACAGGAACTGAATTACAAAACAGAATAGGGTCTCAAATGAAGAAAACCAACTTACGCTTGCTTAAGAGGAAAGGTTAGTTGGGGTGCTGCATAAAACCAGAGATTGAAATTAGCACAGATACCTTTCCATAAGCCAAATATGTAATAGACAAGAGCTACTGCTTGCTCAACGAAGTGGACTCAACACCCCATATTAAACGCCTAAGAATATACCTGACTAGTAAGAATCTTAAAACCTATGGATTTATATGTCTCCGAAAGAGAATCAAGCGTGTGTACAGCGGCATAAACGCAGCAGTGATAGGATTGGTGAGGTTCGGTGAGCAAATGCAGACCCTTTGAAGTCATATTGCATGGTACCCATTCCATGGTTCTCAACTCTCCAGGTTTAAGGGATTCTTCCTTCAGCTAAAACATGCATGTGGAACCCAGAGTGTGATCCACCATGTGATCGGGAAACGTGTTCAAATGTGTCTCAGTTTTCGTCCCCTGGTACTCGGGTGCAACATTCCAGATGCTTTACTAACACTCTCCCCACTTGGAGAGTCAGCGCCTTTAACCTCCTGTTTGGCCCAGTTTGCAATTCCTGCGGAAAATGAACAGGAATAGGGAGAACCAATGAGAGACTAGCTGGAGGTGTCTGGACGGGCAAATTTAACTCTCATTTCCCACCAAGAAGAGGAATTAACCAAAGGCTCAGCGAGCCATGCCGGAACCACACTAGGGCCTGAAGCAATCCTGCGGTGTTGCGGCCAGCTCACAAGAAAGCGAGTTGAAGAAAGGAGATCAGGGGCCCTGTAATTCACAAACCTGCAGAGTTATAAATGACAGCTATCGTCCAAAAATATATTGAAGTAAGGCTGCCAAGAGGACTTGAAAGCGGGGCAGAATTGCAGGAAACCGATTTCAGGAGGTAGACTGGAATTCCATGTAAAGCATAGGAAAGGAGTCAGAACGTCCACAATGATGCACTTGGCCAAAAAGGGCGTATACGTTTTTTCCTGAATATATTCAGGAAAAAACACATACGCACTTTTTGGCCAACCAAGCAAGCTTGCAGAGGAAATCTGCACTACAATGAAGTCTCACTGCCCCCCGGTCAAAAGGGCCATCTGAAAAAAGTGTAAAATCCAGAAAGTCAGGACAGGCCATGGAGAACTGGGAGCCTAGTTAGGCTGATGGGCGGGATGTAAATTGCCAACAGCCACTCTGCAGAAGTGTATGGTGTTTCCTGAAACATCTAAAAAACAAAGCAACAGAGCCTAGGGTACTTCCACTTATGGTCCTATAGATTAGGGAAATTAAAATCGAAAAGACACAGCCACCCCAAAGTTTGGGACGGCTCTGTTTACAAGAACCTCGTTTACGGTAAGAGTTCAATATCACAGAAAGCGAAAAATGGATAAAGAAGTTGTGGTACTAACGTACAATGCAATATCACTCAGCAATGAAATCTATGTCATCAGGCCAGTAGCAGCATAATGAGTGGATTCAGGTACGATGATTCTAAGTGAAATAAGTCACACCGAAAAAGAAACATCATAAGATATCACTAATACACGGAATGTAAACTTGGCTACACAGGAACTGAATTACAAAACAGAATAGGGTCTCAAATGTAGAAAACCAACTTATGCTTGCTTAAGGGGAAAGGTTAGTTGGGGTGCTGCATAAAACCAGAGATTGAAATTAGCACAGATACCTTTCCATAAGCCAAATATGTAATAGACAAGAGCTACTGCTTGCTCAACGAAGTGGACTCAACACCCCATATTAAACGCCTAAGAATATACCTGACTAGTAAGAATCTTAAAACCTATGGATTTATATGTCTCCGAAAGAGAATCAAGCGTGTGTACAGCGGCATAAACGCAGCAGTGATAGGATTGGTGAGGTTCGGTGAGCAAATGCAGACCCTTTGAAGTCATATTGCATGGTACCCATTCCATGGTTCTCAACTCTCCAGGGGTAAGGGATTCTTCCTTCAGCTAAAACATGCATGTGGAACCCAGAGGATGATCCACCGTGTGATCGGGAAACATGTTCAAATGTGTCTCAGTTTTCGTCCCCTGGTACTCGGGTGCAACATTCCAGACGCTTTACTAACACTCTCCCCACTTGGAGAGTCAGTGCCTTAAACCTCCTGTTTGACCCAGTTTGCAATTTCTGCGGAAAATGAACAGGAATAGGGAGAACCAACGAGAGACTAGCTGGAGGTGTCTGGATGGGTAAATTTAACTCTCATTTCCCACCAAGAAGAGGAATTAACCAAAGGCTCAGCGAGCCATGCCGGAACCACACTAGGGCCTGAAGCAATCCTGCGGTGTTGTGGCCAGCTCACAAGAAAGCGAGTTGAAGAAAGGAGCTCAGGGGCCCTGTAATTCATACACCTGCACAGTTCTAAATGACAGCTATCGTCCAAAAATATATTGAAGTAAGGCTGCCAAGAGGACTTGAAAGCGGGGCAGAATTGCAGGAAACCGATTTCAGGAGGTAGACTGGAATTGCATGTAAAGCATAGGAAAAGAGGCAGAACGTCCACAATGATGCACTTGGCCAAAAAGGGCGTATGCGTGTTTTCCTGAATATATTCAGGAAAAAACGCATACGCCCTTTTTGGCCAACCAAGCAAGCTTGCAAAGGAAATCTGCACTACAATGAAGTCTCACTGCCCCCCGGTCAAAAGGGCCATCTGAAAAAAGTGTAAAATCCAGAAAGGCAGGACAGGCCATGGAAAACTGGGAGCCTTGTTATGCTGATGGGCGTGATGTAAATTGCCAACAGCCACTCTGGAGAAGTGTATGGTGTTTCCTGAAACATCTAAAAAAGAAAGCAACAGAGCCTAGGGTACTTCCACTTATGGTCCTATAGCTTAGGGAAATTAAAATCAAACAGACACAGCCACCACAAAATTTGGGACGGCTCTGTTTACAAGAACCTCATTTACGGTACAAGTTCAATATCAGAGAAAGCGAAAAATGGATAAAGATGTTGTGGTACTAACGTACAATGCAATATCACTCAGCAATGAAATCTATGTCATCAGGCCCATAGCAGGATAATGAGTGGATTCAGGTACGATGATTCTAAGTGAAATAAGTCACACAGAAAAAGAAACATCATAAGATATCACTAATACACGGAATGTAAGCTTGGCTACACAGGAACTGAATTACAAAACAGAACACGGTCTCAAATGCAGAAAACCAACTAATGCTTGCTTAAGGGGAAAGGTGAGTTGGGGTGCTGCATAAAACCAGAGATTGAAATTAGCACAGATACCTTTCCATAAGCCAAATATGTAATAGACAAGAGCTACTGCTTGCTCAACGAAGTGGACTCAACACCCCATATTAAACGCCTAAGAATATACCTGACTAGTAAGAATCTTAAAACCTATGGATTTATATGTCTCCGAAAGAGAATCAAGCATGTGTACAGCGGCATAAACGCAGCAGTGATAGGATTGGTGAGGTTCGGTGAGCAAATGCAGACCCTTTGAAGTCATATTGCATGGTACCCATTCCATGGTTCTCAACTCTCCAGGTTTAAGGGATTCTTCCTTCAGCTAAAACATGCATGTGGAACCCAGAGGATGATCCACCGTGTGATCGGGAAACATGTTCAAATGTGTCTCAGTTTTCGTCCCCTGGTACTCGGGTGCAACATTCCAGACGCTTTACTAACACTCTCCCCACTTGGAGAGTCAGTGCCTTAAACCTCCTGTTTGACCCAGTTTGCAATTTCTGCGGAAAATGAACAGGAATAGGGAGAACCAACGAGAGACTAGCTGGAGGTGTCTGGATGGGTAAATTTAACTCTCATTTCCCACCAAGAAGAGGAATTAACCAAAGGCTCAGCGAGCCATGCCGGAACCACACTAGGGCCTGAAGCAATCCTGCGGTGTTGCGGCCAGCTCACAAGAAAGCGAGTTGAAGAAAGGAGCTCAGGGGCCCTGTAATTCACACACCTGCAGAGTTCTAAATGACAGCTATCGTCCAAAAATATATTGAAGTAAGGCTGCCAAGAGGACTTGAAAGCGGGGCAGAATTGCAGGAAACCGATTTCAGGAGGTAGACTGGAATTGCATGTAAAGCATAGGAAAAGAGGCAGAACGTCCACAATGATGCACTTGGCCAAAAAGGGCGTATGCGTTTTTTCCTGAATATATTCAGGAAAAAACGCATACGCCCTTTTTGGGCAACCAAGCAAGCTTGCAAAGGAAATCTGCACTACAATGAAGTCTCACTGCCCCCCGGTCAAAAGGGCCATCTGAAAAAAGTGTAAAATCCAGAAAGGCAGGACAGCCCATGGAGAACTGGGAGCCTTGTTATGCTGATGGGCGGGATGTAAATTGCCAACAGCCACTCTGGAGAAGTGTATGGTGTTTCCTGAAACATCTAAAAAACAAAGCAACAGAGCCTAGGGCACTTCCACTTATGGTCCTATAGCTTAGGGAAATTAAAATCAAAAAGACACAGCCACCCCAAAGTTTGGGACGGCTCTGTTTACAAGAACCTCGTTTACGGTAAGAGTTCAATATCACATAAAGCGAAAAATGGATAAAGAAGTTGTGGTACTAACGTACAATGCAATATCACTCAGCAATGAAATCTATGTCATCAGGCCAGTAGCAGCATAATGAGTGGATTCAGGTACGATGATTCTAAGTGAAATAAGTCACACAGAAAAAGAAACATCATAAGATATCACTAATACACGGAATGTAAACTTGGCTACACAGGAACTGAATTACAAAACAGAATAGGGTCTCAAATGTAGAAAACCAACTTCTGCTTGCTTAAGGGGAAAGGTGAGTTGGGGTGCTGCATAAAACCAGAGATTGAAATTAGCACAGATACCTTTCCATAAGCCAAATATGTAATAGACAAGAGCTACTGCTTGCTCAACGAAGTGGACTCAACATCCCATATTAAACACCTAAGAATATACCTGACTAGTAAGAATCTTAAAACCTATGGATTTATAAGTCTCCGAAAGAGAATCAAGCGTGTGTACAGCGGCATAAACGCAGCAGTGATAGGATTGGTGAGGTTCGGTGAGCAAATGCAGACCCTTTGAAGTCATATTGCATGGTACCCATTCCATGGTTCTCAACTCTCCAGGTTTAAGGGATTCTTCCTTCAGCTAAAACATGCATGTGGAACCCAGAGGATGATCCACCGTGTGATCGGGAAACGTGTTCAAATGTGTCTCAGTTTTCGTCCCCTGGTACTCGGGTGCAACATTCCAGACGCTTTACTAACACTCTCCCCACTTGGAGAGTCAGCGCCTTTAACCTCCTGTTTGGCCCAGTTTGCAATTTCTGCGGAAAATGAACAGGAATAGGGAGAACCAATGAGAGACTAGCTGGAGGTGTCTGGACGGGCAAATTTAACTCTCATTTCCCAACAGGAAGAGGAATTAACCAAAGGCTCAGCGAGCCATGCCGAAACCACACTAGGGCCTGAAGCAATCCTGCGGTGTTGCGGCCAGCTCACAAGAAAGCGAGTTGAAGAAAGAAGCTCAGGGGCACTGTAATTCACAAACCTGCAGAGTTATAAATGACAGCTATCATCCAAAAATATATTGAAGTAAGGCTGCCAAGAGGACTTGAAAACGGGGCAGAATTGCAGGAAACCGATTTCAGGAGGTAGACTGGAATTGCATGAAAAGCATAGGAAAAGAGGCAGAACGACCACAATGATGCACTTGGCCAAAAAGGACGTATGCGTTTTTTCCTGAATATATTCAGGAAAAAACGCATACGCCCTTTTTGGCCAACCAAGCAAGCTTGCAAAGGAAATCTGCACTACAATGAAGTCTCACTGCCCCCCGGTCAAAAGGGCCATCTGAAAAAAGTGTAAAATCCAGAAAGGCAGGACAGGCCATGGAGAACTGAGAGCCTAGTTAGACTGATGGGCGGGATGTAAATTGCCCACAGCCACTCTGGAGAAGTGTATGGTGTTTCCTGAAACATCTAAAAAACAAAGCAACAGAGCCTAGGGAATTTCCACTTATGGTCCTATAGCTTAGGGAAATTAAAATCAAAAAGACACAGCCACCCCAAAGTTTGGGACAGCTCTGTTTACAAGAACCTCATTTACGGTACAAGTTCAATATTGCAGAAAGCGAAAAATGGATAAAGAAGTTGTGGTACTTACGTACAATGCAATACCACTCAGCAATGAAATCTATGTCATCAGGCCAGTAGCAGCATAATGAGTGGATTGAGGTACGATGATTCTAAGTGAAATAAGTCACACAGAAAAAGAAACATCATAAGATATCACTAATACACGGAATGTAAACTTGGCTACACAGGAACTGAATTACAAAACAGAATAGGGTCTCAAATGTAGAAAACCAACTTATGCTTGCTTAAGGGGAAAGGTGAGTTGGGGTGCTGCATAAAACCAGAGATTGAAATTAGCACAGATACCTTTCCATAAGCCAAATATGTAATAGACAAGAGCTACTGCTTGCTCAACGAAGTGGACTCAACACCCCATATTAAACGCCTAAGAATATACCTGACTAGTAAGAATCTTAAAACCTATGGATTGATATGTCTCCGAAAGAGAATCAAGCGTGTGTACAGCGGCATAAACGCAGCAGTGATAGGATTGGTGAGGTTCGGTGAGCAAATGCAGACCCTTTGAAGTCATATTGCATGGTACCCATTCCATGGTTCTCAACTCTCCAGGTTTAAGGGATTCTTCCTTCAGCTAAAACATGCATGTGGAACCCAGAGTATGATCCACCGTGTGATCGGGAAACGTGTTCAAATGTGTCTCAGTTTTCGTCCCCTGGTACTCGGGTGCAACATTCCAGATGCTTTACTAACACTCTCCCCACTTGGAGAGTCAGTGCCTGTAAACTCCTGTTTGGCCCAGTTTGCAATTTCTGCGGAAAATGAACAGGAATAGGGAGAACCAATGAGAGACTAGCTGGAGGTGTCTGGACGGACAAATTTAACTCTCATTTCCCACCAGGAAGAGGAATTAACCAAAGGCTCAGCGAGCCGTGCCGGAACCACACTAGGGCCTGAAGCAATCCTGCGGTGTTGCGGCCAGCTCACAAGAAAGCGAGTTGAAGAAAGTAGCTCAGGGGCACTGTAATTCACAAACCTGCAGAGTTCTAAATGACAGCTATCGTCCAAAAATATATTGAAGTAAGGCTGCCAAGAGGACTTGAAAGCGGGGCAGAATTGCAGGAAACCGTTTTCAGGAGGTAGACTGGAATTGCATGTAAAGCATAGGAAAAGAGGCAGAACGTCCACAATGATGCAGTTGGCCAAAAAGGGCGTATGCGTTTTTTCCTGAATATATTCAGGAAAAAACGCATACGCCCTTTTTGGCCAACCAAGCAAGCTTGCAAAGGAAATCTGCACTACAATGAAGTCTCACTGCCCCCCGGTCAAAAGGGACATCTGAAAAAAGTGTAAAATCCAGAAAGGCAGGACAGACCATGGAGAACTGGGAGCCTACTTAGGCTGATGGGCGTGATGTAAATTGCCAACAGCCACTCTGGAGAAGTGTATGGTGTTTCCTGAAACATCTGAAAAATAAAGCAACACAGCCTAGGGCACTTCCATTTTTGGTCCTATAGATTAGGGAAATTAAAATCAAAAAGACACAGCCACCCCAAAGTTTGGGACAGCTCTGTTTACAAGAACCTCGTTTACGGTACTAGTTCAATATCGCAGAAAGCGAAAAATGGATAAAGAAGTTGTGGTACTTATGTACAATGCAATATCACTCAGCAATGAAATCTATGTCATCAGGCCCGTAGCAGCATAATGAGTGGATTCAGCTACGATGATTCTAAGTGAAATAAGTCACTCAGAAAAAGAAACATCATAAGATATCACTAATACACGGAATGTAAACTTGGCTACACAGGAACTGAATTACAAAACAGAATAGGGTCTCAAATGTAGAAAACCAACTTATGCTTGCTTAAGGGGAAAGGTGAGGTGGGGTGCTGCATAAAACCAGAGATTGAAATTAACACAGATACCTTTCCATAAGCCAAATATGTAATAGACAAGAGCTACTGCTTGCTCAACGAAGTGGACTCAACACCCCATATTAAACGCCTAAGAATATACCTGACTAGTAAGAATCTTAAAACCTATGGATTTATATGTCTCCGAAAGAGAATCAAGCATGTGTACAGCGGCATAAACGCAGCAGTGATAGGATTGGTGAGGTTCGGTGAGCAAATGCAGACCCTTTGAAGTCATATTGCATGGTACCCATTCCATGATTCTCAACTCTCCAGGTTTAAGGGATTCTTCCTTCAGCTAAAACATGCATGTGGAACCCAGAGGATGATCCACCGTGTGATCGGGAAACATGTTCAAATGTGTCTCAGTTTTCGTCCCCTGGTACTCGGGTGCAACATTCCAGACGCTTTACTAACACTCTTCCCACTTGGAGAGTCAGTGCCTTAAACCTCCTGTTTGACCCAGTTTGCAATTTCTGCGGAAAATGAACAGGAATAGGGAGAACCAACGAGAGACTAGCTGGAGGTGTCTGGATGGGTAAATTTAACTCTCATTTCCCACCAAGAAGAGGAATTAACCAAAGGCTCAGCGAGCCATGCCGGAACCACACTAGGGCCTGAAGCAATCCTGCGGTGTTGCGGCCAGCTCACAAGAAAGCGAGTTGAAGAAAGGAGCTCAGGGGCCCTGTAATTCACACACCTGCAGAGTTATAAATGACAGCTATCGTCCAAAAATATATTGAAGTAAGGCTGCCAAGAGGACTTGAAAGCGGGGCAGAATTGCAGGAAACCGATTTCAGGAGGTAGACTGGAATTGCATGTAAAGCATAGGAAAAGAGGCAGAACGTCCACAATGATGCACTTGGCCAAAAAGGGCGTATGCGTTTTTTCCTGAATATATTCAGGAAAAAACGCATACGCCCTTTTTGGCCAACCAAGCAAGCTTGCAAAGGAAATCTGCACTACAATGAAGTCTCACTGCCCCCCGGTCAAAAGGGACATCTGAAAAAAGTGTAAAATCCAGAAAGGCAGGACAGGCCATGGAGAACTGGGAGCCTTGTTATGCTGATGGGCGGGATGTAAATTGCCAACAGCCACTCTGGAGAAGTGTATGGTGTTTCCTGAAACATCTAAAAACAAAGCAACAGAGCCTAGGGCACTTCCACTTATGGTCCTATAGATTAGGGAAATTAAAATCAAAAAGACACAGCCACCCCAAAGTTTGGGACGGCTCTGTTTACAAGAACCTCGTTTACGGTACAAGTTCAATATCGCAGAAAGCGAAAAATGGATAAAGAAGTTGTGGTACTAACGTACAATGCAATATTACTCAGCAATGAAATCTATGTCATCAGGCCCATAGCAGGATAATGAGTGGATTCAGGTACGATGATTCTAAGTGAAATAAGTCACACAGAAAAAGAAACATCATAAGATATCACTAATACACGGAATGTAAGCTTGGCTACACAGGAACTGAATTAGAAAACAGAACACGGTCTCAAATGCAGAAAACCAACTAATGCTTGCTTAAGGGGAAAGGTGAGTTGGGGTGCTGCATAAAACCAGAGATTGAAATTAACACAGATACCTTTCCATAAGACAAATATGTAGTAGACAAGAGCTACTGCTTGCTCAACGAAGTGGACTCAACACCCCATATTAAACGCCTAAGAATATACCTGACTAGTAAGAATCTTAAAACCTATGGATTTATATGTCTCCGAAAGAGAATCAAGCATGTGTACAGCGGCATAAACGCAGCAGTGATAGGATTGGTGAGGTTCGGTGAGCAAATGCAGACCCTTTGAAGTCATATTGCATGGTACCCATTCCATGGTTCTCAACTCTCCAGGTTTAAGGGATTCTTCCTTCAGCTAAAACATGCATGTGGAACCCAGAGGATGATCCACCGTGTGATCGGGAAACATGTTCAAATGTGTCTCAGTTTTCGTCCCCTGGCACTCGGGTGCAACATTCCAGACGCTTTACTAACACTCTCCCCACTTGGAGAGTCAGTGCCTTAAACCTCCTGTTTGACCCAGTTTGCAATTTCTGCGGAAAATGAACAGGAATAGGGAGAACCAATGAGAGACTAGCTGGAGGTGTCTGGACGGGTAAATTTAACTCTCATTCCCCACCAAGAAGAGGAATTAACCAAAGGCTCAGCGAGCCATGACGGAACCACACTAGGGCCTGAAGCAATCCTGCGGTGTTGCGGCCAGCTCACAAGAAAGCGAGTTGAAGAAAGGAGCTCAGGGGCCCTGTAATTCACAAACCTGCAGAGTTATAAATGACAGCTATCGTCCAAAAATATATTGAAGTAAGGCTGCCAAGAGGACTTGAAAGCGGGGCAGAATTGCAGGAAACCGATTTCAGGAGGTAGACTGGAATTGGATGTAAAGCATAGGAAAAGAGGCAGAACGTCCACAATGATGCACTTGGCCAAAAAGGGCGTATGCGTTTTTTCCTGAATATATTCAGGAAAAAACGCATACGCCCTTTTTGGCCACCCAAGCAAGCTTGCAAAGGAAATCTGCACTACAATGAAGTCTCACTGCCCCCCGGTCAAAAGGGCCATCTGAAAAAAGTGTAAAATCCATAAAGGCAGGACAGGCCATGGAGAACTGGGAGCCTTGTTATGCTGATGGGTGGGATGTAAATTGCCAACAGCCACTCTGGAGAAGTGTATGGTGTTTCCTGAAACATCTAAAAAACAAAGCAACAGAGCCTAGGGCACTTCCACTTATGGTCCTATAGATTAGGGAAATTAAAATCAAAAAGACACAGCCACCCCAAAGTTTGGGACAGCTCTGTTTACAAGAACCTCGTTTACGGTACAAGTTCAATATCGCAGAAAGCGAAAAATGGATAAAGAAGTTGTGGTACTAACGTACAATGCAATATCACTCAGCAATGAAATCTATGTCATCAGGCCAGTAGCAGCATAATGAGTGGATTCAGGTACGATGATTCTAAGTGAAATAAGTCACACCGAAAAAGAAACATCATAAGATATCACTAATACACGGAATGTAAACTTGGCTACACAGGAACTGAATTACAAAACAGAATAGGGTCTCAAATGTAGAAAACCAACTTATGCTTGCTTAAGGGGAAAGGTGAGTTGGGGTGCTGCATAAAACCAGAGATTGAAATTAGCACAGATACCTTTCCATAAGCCAAATATGTAATAGACAAGAGCTACTGCTTGCTCAACGAAGTGGACTCAACATCCCATATTAAACACCTAAGAATATACCTGACTAGTAAGAATCTTAAAACCTATGGATTTATGTGTCTCCGAAAGAGAATCAAGCGTGTGTACAGCGGCATAAACGCAGCAGTGATAGGATTGGTGAGGTTCGGTGAGCAAAGGCAGACCCTTTGAAGTCATATTGCATGGTACCCATTCCATGGTTCTCAACTCTCCAGGTTTAAGGGATTCTTCCTTCAGCTAAAACATGCATGTGGAACCCAGAGGATGATCCACCGTGTGATCGGGAAACGTATTGAAATGTGTCTCAGTTTTCATCCCCTGGTACTCGGGTGCAACATTCCAGATGCTTTACTAACACTCTCCCCACTTGGAGAGTCAGTGCCTTTAACCTCCTGTTTGGCCCAGTTTGCAATTTCTGCGGAAAATGAACAGGAATAGGGAGAACCAATGAGAGACTAGCTGAAGGAGTCTGGACGGGCAAATTTAATGCTCATTTCCCAACAGGAAGAGGAATTAACCAAAGGCTCAGTGAGCCATGCCGGAACCACACTAGGGCCTGAAGCAATCCTGCGGTGTTGCGGCCAGCTCACAAGAAAGCGAGTTGAAGAAAGGAGCTCAGGGGCCCAGTAATTCACACACCTGCAGAGTTATAAATGACAGCTATCATCCAAAAATATATTGAAGTAAGGCTGCCAAGAGGACTTGAAAGCGGGGCAGAATTGCAGGAAACCAATTTCAGGAGGTAGACTGGAATTGCATGTAAAGCATAGGAAAAGAGGCAGAACGTCCACAATGATGCACTTGGCCAAAAAGGGCGTATGCGTTTTTTCCTGAATATACTCAGGAAAAAACTCATATGCACTTTTTGGGCAACCAAGCAAGCTTGCAAAGGAAATCTGAACTACAATGAAGTCTCACTGCCCCCCGGTCAAAAGGGCCATCTGATAAAAGTGTAAAATCCATAAAGGCAGGACAGGCCATGGAGAACTGGGAGCCTAGTTAGACTGATGGGCGGGATGTAAATTGCCAACAGCCACTCTGGAGAAGTGTATGGTGTTTCCTGAAACATCTAAAAAACAAAGCAACAGAGCCTAGGGCACTTCCACTTATGGTCCTATAGATTAGGGAAATTAAAATCAAAAAGACACAGCCACCCCAAAGTTTGGGACGGCTCTGTTTACAAGAACCTCGTTTACGGTACAAGTTCAATATCGCAGAAAGCGAAAAATGGATAAAGAAGTTGTGGTACTTACGTACAATGCAATATCACTCAGCAATGAAATCTATGTCATCAGGCCAGTAGCAGCATAATGAGTGGATTCAGGTACGATGATTCTAAGTGAAATAAGTCACACAGAAAAAGAAACATCATAAGGTATCACTAATACATGGAATGTAAACTTGGCTACACAGGAACTGAATTACAAAACAGAACAGGGTCTCAAATGTAGAAAACCAACTTATGCTTGCTTAAGGGGAAAGGTGAGTTGGGGTGGTGCATAAAACCAGAGATAGAAATTAGCACAGATACCGTTCCATAAGCCAAATATGTAATAAACAAGAGCTACTCCTTGCTCAACGAAGTGGACCCAACACCCCATATTAAACGCCTAAGAATATACCTGACTAGTAAGAATCTTAAAACCTATGGATTTATATGTCTCCGAAAGAGAATCAAGCATGTGTACAGCGGCATAAACGCAGCAGTGATAGGATTGGTGAGGTTCGGTGAGCAAATGCAGACCCTTTGAAGTCATATTGCATGGTACCCATTCCATGGTTCTCAACTCTCCAGGTTTAAGGGATTCTTCCTTCAGCTAAAACATGCATGTGGAACCCAGAGGATGATCCACCGTGTGATCGGGAAACATGTTCAAATGTGTCTCAGTTTTCGTCCCCTGGTACTCGGGTGCAACATTCCAGACGCTTTACTAACACTCTCCCCACTTGGAGAGTCAGTGCCTTAAACCTCCTGTTTGACCCAGTTTGCAATTTCTGCGGAAAATGAACAGGAATAGGGAGAACCAACGAGAGACTAGCTGGAGGTGTCTGGATGGGTAAATTTAACTCTCATTTCCCACCAAGAAGAGGAATTAACCAAAGGCTCAGCGAGCCATGCCGGAACCACACTAGGGCCTGAAGCAATCCTGCGGTGTTGCGGCCAGCTCACAAGAAAGCGAGTTGAAGAAAGGAGCTCAGGGGCCCTGTAATTCACACACCTGCAGAGTTATAAATGACAGCAGTCGTCCAAAAATATATTGAAGTAAGGCTGCCAAGAGGACTTGAAAGCGGGGCAGAATTGCAGGAAACCGATTTCAGGAGGTAGACTGGAATTGCATGTAAAGCATAGGAAAAGAGGCAGAACGTCCACAATGATGCACTTGGCCAAAAAGGGCGTATGCGTTCTTTCCTGAATATATTCAGGAAAAAACGCATACGCACTTTTTGGCCAACCAAGCAAGCTTGCAAAGGAAATCTGCACTACAATGAAGTCTCACTGCCCCCCGGTCAAAAGGGACATCTGAAAAAAGTGTAAAATCCAGAAAGGCAGGACAGCCCAGGGAGAACTGGGAGCCTTGTTATGCTGATGCGTGGGATGTAAATTGCCAACAGCCACTCTGGAGAAGTGTATGGTGTTTCCTGAAACATCTAAAAAACAAAGCAACAGAGCCTAGGGCACTTCCACTTATGGTCCTATAGATTAGGGAAATTAAAATCAAAAAGACACAGCCACCCCAAAGTTTGGGACGGCTCTGTTTACAAGAACCTCGTTTACGGTACAAGTTCAATATCGCAGAAAGCGAAAAATGGATAAAGAAGTTGTGGTACTAACGTACAATGCAATATTACTCAGCAATGAAATCTATGTCATCAGGCCCATAGCAGGATAATGAGTGGATTCAGGTACGATGATTCTAAGTGAAATAAGTCACACAGAAAAAGAAACATCATAAGATATCACTAATACACGGAATGTAAGCTTGGCTACACAGGAACTGAATTAGAAAACAGAACACGGTCTCAAATGCAGAAAACCAACTAATGCTTGCTTAAGGGGAAAGGTGAGTTGGGGTGCTGCATAAAACCAGAGATTGAAATTAACACAGATACCTTTCCATAAGACAAATATGTAATAGACAAGAGCTACTGCTTGCTCAACGAAGTGGACTCAACACCCCATATTAAACGCCTAAGAATATACCTGACTAGTAAGAATCTTAAAACCTATGGATTTATATGTCTCCGAAAGAGAATCAAGCATGTGTACAGCGGCATAAACGCAGCAGTGATAGGATTGGTGAGGTTCGGTGAGCAAATGCAGACCCTTTGAAGTCATATTGCATGGTACCCATTCCATGGTTCTCAACTCTCCAGGTTTAAGGGATTCTTCCTTCAGCTAAAACATGCATGTGGAACCCAGAGGATGATCCACCGTGTGATCGGGAAACATGTTCAAATGTGTCTCAGTTTTCGTCCCCTGGCACTCGGGTGCAACATTCCAGACGCTTTACTAACACTCTCCCCACTTGGAGAGTCAGTGCCTTAAACCTCCTGTTTGACCCAGTTTGCAATTTCTGCGGAAAATGAACAGGAATAGGGAGAACCAATGAGAGACTAGCTGGAGGTGTCTGGACGGGTAAATTTAACTCTCATTCCCCACCAAGAAGAGGAATTAACCAAAGGCTCAGCGAGCCATGACGGAACCACACTAGGGCCTGAAGCAATCCTGCGGTGTTGCGGCCAGCTCACAAGAAAGCGAGTTGAAGAAAGGAGCTCAGGGGCCCTGTAATTCACAAACCTGCAGAGTTATAAATGACAGCTATCGTCCAAAAATATATTGAAGTAAGGCTGCCAAGAGGACTTGAAAGCGGGGCAGAATTGCAGGAAACCGATTTCAGGAGGTAGACTGGAATTGGATGTAAAGCATAGGAAAAGAGGCAGAACGTCCACAATGATGCACTTGGCCAAAAAGGGCGTATGCGTTTTTTCCTGAATATATTCAGGAAAAAACGCATACGCCCTTTTTGGCCACCCAAGCAAGCTTGCAAAGGAAATCTGCACTACAATGAAGTCTCACTGCCCCCCGGTCAAAAGGGACATCTGAAAAAAGTGTAAAATCCATAAAGGCAGGACAGGCCATGGAGAACTGGGAGCCTTGTTATGCTGATGGGTGGGATGTAAATTGCCAACAGCCACTCTGGAGAAGTGTATGGTGTTTCCTGAAACATCTAAAAAACAAAGCAACAGAGCCTAGGGCACTTCCACTTATGGTCCTATAGATTAGGGAAATTAAAATCAAAAAGACACAGCCACCCCAAAGTTTGGGACAGCTCTGTTTACAAGAACCTCGTTTACGGTACAAGTTCAATATCGCAGAAAGCGAAAAATGGATAAAGAAGTTGTGGTACTAACGTACAATGCAATATCACTCAGCAATGAAATCTATGTCATCAGGCCAGTAGCAGCATAATGAGTGGATTCAGGTACGATGATTCTAAGTGAAATAAGTCACACCGAAAAAGAAACATCATAAGATATCACTAATACACGGAATGTAAACTTGGCTACACAGGAACTGAATTACAAAACAGAATAGGGTCTCAAATGTAGAAAACCAACTTATGCTTGCTTAAGGGGAAAGGTGAGTTGGGGTGCTGCATAAAACCAGAGATTGAAATTAGCACAGATACCTTTCCATAAGCCAAATATGTAATAGACAAGAGCTACTGCTTGCTCAACGAAGTGGACTCAACATCCCATATTAAACACCTAAGAATATACCTGACTAGTAAGAATCTTAAAACCTATGGATTTATGTGTCTCCGAAAGAGAATCAAGCGTGTGTACAGCGGCATAAACGCAGCAGTGATAGGATTGGTGAGGTTCGGTGAGCAAAGGCAGACCCTTTGAAGTCATATTGCATGGTACCCATTCCATGGTTCTCAACTCTCCAGGTTTAAGGGATTCTTCCTTCAGCTAAAACATGCATGTGGAACCCAGAGGATGATCCACCGTGTGATCGGGAAACGTATTGAAATGTGTCTCAGTTTTCATCCCCTGGTACTCGGGTGCAACATTCCAGATGCTTTACTAACACTCTCCCCACTTGGAGAGTCAGTGCCTTTAACCTCCTGTTTGGCCCAGTTTGCAATTTCTGCGGAAAATGAACAGGAATAGGGAGAACCAATGAGAGACTAGCTGAAGGAGTCTGGACGGGCAAATTTAATGCTCATTTCCCAACAGGAAGAGGAATTAACCAAAGGCTCAGTGAGCCATGCCGGAACCACACTAGGGCCTGAAGCAATCCTGCGGTGTTGCGGCCAGCTCACAAGAAAGCGAGTTGAAGAAAGGAGCTCAGGGGCCCAGTAATTCACACACCTGCAGAGTTATAAATGACAGCTATCATCCAAAAATATATTGAAGTAAGGCTGCCAAGAGGACTTGAAAGCGGGGCAGAATTGCAGGAAACCAATTTCAGGAGGTAGACTGGAATTGCATGTAAAGCATAGGAAAAGAGGCAGAACGTCCACAATGATGCACTTGGCCAAAAAGGGCGTATGCGTTTTTTCCTGAATATACTCAGGAAAAAACTCATATGCACTTTTTGGGCAACCAAGCAAGCTTGCAAAGGAAATCTGAACTACAATGAAGTCTCACTGCCCCCCGGTCAAAAGGGCCATCTGATAAAAGTGTAAAATCCATAAAGGCAGGACAGGCCATGGAGAACTGGGAGCCTAGTTAGACTGATGGGCGGGATGTAAATTGCCAACAGCCACTCTGGAGAAGTGTATGGTGTTTCCTGAAACATCTAAAAAACAAAGCAACAGAGCCTAGGGCACTTCCACTTATGGTCCTATAGATTAGGGAAATTAAAATCAAAAAGACACAGCCACCCCAAAGTTTGGGACGGCTCTGTTTACAAGAACCTCGTTTACGGTACAAGTTCAATATCGCAGAAAGCGAAAAATGGATAAAGAAGTTGTGGTACTTACGTACAATGCAATATCACTCAGCAATGAAATCTATGTCATCAGGCCAGTAGCAGCATAATGAGTGGATTCAGGTACGATGATTCTAAGTGAAATAAGTCACACAGAAAAAGAAACATCATAAGGTATCACTAATACATGGAATGTAAACTTGGCTACACAGGAACTGAATTACAAAACAGAACAGGGTCTCAAATGTAGAAAACCAACTTATGCTTGCTTAAGGGGAAAGGTGAGTTGGGGTGGTGCATAAAACCAGAGATAGAAATTAGCACAGATACCGTTCCATAAGCCAAATATGTAATAAACAAGAGCTACTCCTTGCTCAACGAAGTGGACCCAACACCCCATATTAAATGCCTAAGAATATACCTGACTAGTAAGAATCTTAAAACCTATGGATTTATATGTCTCCGAAAGAGAATCAAGCATGTGTACAGCGGCATAAACGCAGCAGTGATAGGATTGGTGAGGTTCGGTGAGCAAATGCAGACCCTTTGAAGTCATATTGCATGGTACCCATTCCATGGTTCTCAACTCTCCAGGTTTAAGGGATTCTTCCTTCAGCTAAAACATGCATGTGGAACCCAGAGGATGATCCACCGTGTGATCGGGAAACATGTTCAAATGTGTCTCAGTTTTCGTCCCCTGGTACTCGGGTGCAACATTCCAGACGCTTTACTAACACTCTCCCCACTTGGAGAGTCAGTGCCTTAAACCTCCTGTTTGACCCAGTTTGCAATTTCTGCGGAAAATGAACAGGAATAGGGAGAACCAACGAGAGACTAGCTGGAGGTGTCTGGATGGGTAAATTTAACTCTCATTTCCCACCAAGAAGAGGAATTAACCAAAGGCTCAGCGAGCCATGCCGGAACCACACTAGGGCCTGAAGCAATCCTGCGGTGTTGCGGCCAGCTCACAAGAAAGCGAGTTGAAGAAAGGAGCTCAGGGGCCCTGTAATTCACACACCTGCAGAGTTATAAATGACAGCAGTCGTCCAAAAATATATTGAAGTAAGGCTGCCAAGAGGACTTGAAAGCGGGGCAGAATTGCAGGAAACCGATTTCAGGAGGTAGACTGGAATTGCATGTAAAGCATAGGAAAAGAGGCAGAACGTCCACAATGATGCACTTGGCCAAAAAGGGCGTATGCGTTCTTTCCTGAATATATTCAGGAAAAAACGCATACGCACTTTTTGGCCAACCAAGCAAGCTTGCAAAGGAAATCTGCACTACAATGAAGTCTCACTGCCCCCCGGTCAAAAGGGACATCTGAAAAAAGTGTAAAATCCAGAAAGGCAGGACAGCCCATGGAGAACTGGGAGCCTTGTTATGCTGATGCGTGGGATGTAAATTGCCAACAGCCACTCTGGAGAAGTGTATGGTGTTTCCTGAAACATCTAAAAAACAAAGCAACAGAGCCTAGGGCACTTCCACTTATGGTCCTATAGATTAGGGAAATTAAAATCAAAAAGACACAGCCACCCCAAAGTTTGGGACGGCTCTGTTTACAAGAACCTCGTTTACGGTACAAGTTCAATATCGCAGAAAGCGAAAAATGGATAAAGAAGTTGTGGTACTTACGTACAATGCAATATCACTCAGCAATGAAATCTATGTCATCAGGCCAGTAGCAGCATAATGAGTGGATTCAGGTACCATGATTCTAAGTGAAATAAGTCACACCGAAAAAGAAACATCATAAGATATCACTAATACACGGAATGTAAACTTGGCTACACAGGAACTGAATTACAAAACAGAATAGGGTCTCAAATGTAGAAAACCAACTTATGCTTGCTTAAGGGGAAAGGTGAGTTGGGGTGCTGCATAAAACCAGAGATTGAAATTAGCACAGATACCTTTCCATAAGCCAAATATGTAATAGACAAGAGCTACTGCTTGCTCAACGAAGTGGACTCAACACCCCATATTAAACGCCTAAGAATATACCTGACTAGTAAGAATCTTAAAACCTATGGATTTATATGTCTCCGAAAGAGAATCAAGCGTGTGTACAGCGGCATAAACGCAGCAGTGATAGGATTGGTGAGGTTCGGTGAGCAAATGCAGACCCTTTGAAGTCATATTGCATGGTACCCATTCCATGGTTCTCAACTCTCCAGGTTTAAGGGATTCTTCCTTCAGCTAAAACATGCATGTGGAACCCAGAGTATGATCCACCATGTGATCGGGAAACGTGTTCAAATGTGTCTCAGTTTTCGTCCCCTGGTACTCGGGTGCAACATTCCAGACGCTTTACTAACACTCTCCCCACTTGGAGAGTCAGCGCCTTTAACCTCCTGTTTGGCCCAGTTTGCAATTTCTGCGGAAAATGAACAGGAATAGGGAGAACCAATGAGAGACTAGCTGGAGGAGTCTGGACGGGCAAATTTAACTCTCATTTCAGAACAGGAAGAGGAATTAACCAAAGGCTCAGCGAGCCATGCCGGAACCACACTAGGGCCTGAAGCAATCCTGCGGTGTTGCGGCCAGCTCACAAGAAAGCGAGTTGAAGAATGGAGCTGAAGGGCCCTGTAATTCACACACCTGCAGAGATCTAAATGACAGCTATCGTCCAAAAATATATTGAAGTAAGGCTGCCAAGAGGACTTGAAAGCGGGGCAGAATTGCAGGAAACCGATTTCAGGAGGTAGACTGGAATTGCATGTAAAGCATAGGAAAAGAGGCAGAACGTCCACAATGATGCACTTGGCCAAAAAGGGCGTATGCGTTTTTTCCTGAATATATTCAGGAAAAAACGCATACGCCCTTTTTGGCCACCCAAGCAAGCTTGCAAAGGAAATCTGCACTACAATGAAGTCTCACTGCCCCCCGGTCAAAAGGGCCATCTGAAAAAAGTGTAAAATCCAGAAAGGCAGGACAGGCCATGGAGAACTGGGAGCCTTGTTATGCTGATGGGCGTGATGTAAATTGCCAACAGCCACTCTGGAGAAGTGTATGGTGTTTCCTGAAATATCTAAGAAACAAAGCAACAGAGCCTAGGGCACTTCCACTTATGGTCCTATAGCTTAGGGAAATTAAAATCAAAAAGACAGAGCCACCCCAAAATTTGGGACGGCTCTGTTTACAAGAACCTCGTTTCCGGTACAAGTTGAATATTGCAGAAAGCGAAAAATGGATAAAGAAGTTGTGGTACTAACGTACAATGCAATATCACTCAGCAATGAAATCTCTGTCATCAGGCCCATAGCAGCATAATGAGTGGATTCAGGTACGATGATTCTAAGTGAAATATGTCACACAGAAAAAGAAACATCATAAGATATCACTAATACACGGAATGTAAACTTGGCTACACAGGAACTGAATTACAAAACAGAATAGGGTCTCAAATGTAGAAAACCAACTTATGCTTGCTTAAGGGGAAAGGTGAGTTGGGGTGCTGCATAAAACCAGAGATTGAAATTAGCACAGATACCTTTCCATAAGCCAAATATGTAATAGCCAAGAGCTACTGCTTGCTCAACGAAGTGGACTCAACACCCCATATTAAACGCCTAAGAATATACTTGACTAGTAAGAATCTTAAAACCTATGGATTTATATGTCTCCGAAAGAGAATCAAGCATGTGTACAGTGGCATAAACGCAGCACTGATAGGATTGGTGAGGTTCGGTGAGCAAATGCAGACCCTTTGAAGTCATATTGCATGGTACCCATTCCATGGTTCTCAACTCTCCAGGTTTAAGGGATTCTTCCTTCAGCTAAAACATGCATGTGGAACCCAGAGGATGATCCACCGTGTGATCGGGAAACGTGTTCAAATGTGTCTCAGTTTTCGTCCCCTGGTACTCGGGTGCAACATTCCAGACGCTTTACTAACACTCTCCCCACTTGGAGAGTCAGTGCCTTTAACCTCCTGTTTGGCCCAGTTTGCAATTTCTGCGGAAAATGAACAGGAATAGGGAGAACCAATGAGAGACTAGCTGGAGGTGTCTCGACGGGTAAATTTAACTCTAATTTCCCACCAAGAAGAGGAATTAACCAAAGGCTCAGCGAGCCATGCCGGAACCACACTAGGGCCTGAAGCAATCCTGCGGTGTTGCGGCCAGCTCACAAGAAAGCGAGTTGAAGAAAGGAGCTCAGGGGCCCTGTAATTCACACACCTGCAGAGTTATAAATGACAGCTATCGTCCAAAAATATATTGAAGTAAGGCTGCCAAGAGGACTTGAAAGCGGGGCAGAATTGCAGGAAACCGATTTCAGGAGGTAGACTGGAATTGCATGTAAAGCATAGGAAAAGAGGCAGAACGTCCACAATGATGCACTTGGCCAAAAAGGGCGTATGCGTTTTTTCCTGAATATATTCAGGAAAAAACGCATACGCCCTTTTTGGCCAACCAAGCAAGCTTGCAAAGGAAATCTGCACTACAATGAAGTCTCACTGCCCCCCGGTCAAAAGGGCCATCTGAAAAATGTGTAAAATCCAGAAAGGCAGGACAGGCCATGGAGAACTGGGAGCCTTTTTGTGCTTATGGGCAGGATGTAAATTGCCAACAGCCACTCTGGAGAAGTGTATGGTGTTTCCTGAAACATCTAAAAAACAAAGCAACAGAGCCTAGGGCACTTCCACTTATGGTCCTATAGCTTAGGGAAATTAAAATCAAAAAGACACAGCCACCCCAAAGTTTGGGACGGCTCTGTTTACAAGAACCTCGTTTACAGTACAAGTTCAATATCGCAGAAAGCGAAAAATGGATAAAGAAGTTGTGGTACTTACGTACAATGCAATATCACTCAGCAATGAAATCTATGTCATCAGGCCCATAGCAGGATAATGAGTGGATTCAGGTACGATGATTCTAAGTGAAATAAGTCACACAGAAAAAGAAACATCATAAGATATCACTAATACACGGAATGTAAGCTTGGCTACACAGGAACTGAATTACAAAACAGAACAGGGTCTCAAATGCAAAAAAGCAACTTATGCTTGCTTAAGGGGAAAGGTGAGTTGGGGTGCTGCATAAAACCAGAGATTGAAATTAGCACAGATACCTTTCCATAAGCCAAATATGTAATAGACAAGAGCTACTGCTTTCTCAACGAAGTGGACTCAACACCACATATTAAACGCCTAAAAATATACCTGACTAGTAAGAATCTTAAAACCTATGGATTTATATGTCTCCGAAAGAGAATCAAGCATGTTTACAGTGGCATAAACGCAGCAGTGATAGGATTGGTGAGGTTCGGTGAGCAAATGCAGACCCTTTGAAGTCATATTGCATGGTACCCATTCCATGGTTCTCAACTCTCCAGGTTTAAGGGATTCTTCCTTCAGCTAAAACATGCATGTGGAACCCAGAGTATGATCCACCGTGTGATCGGGAAACGTGTTCAAATGTGTCTCAGTTTTCGTCCCCTGGTACTCGGGTGCAACATTCCAGACGCTTTACTAACACTCTCCCCACTTGGAGAGTCAGTGCCTTTAACCTCCTGTTTGGCCCAGTTTGCAAATTCTGCGGAAAATGAACAGGAATAGGGAGAACCAATGAGAGACTAGCTGGAGGAGTCTGGACGGGCAAATTTAACTCTCATTTCCCACCAAGAAGAGGAATTAACCAAAGGCTCAGCGAGCCATGCCGGAACCACACTAGGGCCTGAAGCAATCCTGCGGTGTTGCGGCCAGCTCACAAGAAAGCCAGTTGAAGAAAGGAGCTCAGGGTCCCTGTAATTCACACACATGCAGAGTTCTAAATGACAGCTATCGTCCAAAAATATATTGAAGTAAGGCTGCCAAGAGGACTTGAAAGCGGGGCAGAATTGCAGGAAACCGATTTCAGGAGGTAGACTGGAATTGCATGTAAAGCATAGGAAAAGAGGCAGAACGTCCACAATGATGCACTTGGCCAAAAAGGGCGTATGCGTTCTTTCCTGAATATATTCAGGAAAAAACGCATACGCACTTTTTGGCCAACCAAGCAAGCTTGCAAAGGAAATCTGCACTACAATGAAGTCTCACTGCCCCCCAGTCAAAAGGGACATCTGAAAAAAGTGTAAAATCCAGAAAGGCAGGACAGCCCATGGAGAACTGGGAGCCTTGTTATGCTGATGCGTGGGATGTAAATTGCCAACAGCCACTCTGGAGAAGTGTATGGTGTTTCCTGAAACATCTAAAAAACAAAGCAACAGAGCCTAGGGCACTTCCACTTATGGTCCTATAGATTAGGGAAATTAAAATCAAAAAGACACAGCCACCCCAAAGTTTGGGACGGCTCTGTTTACAAGAACCTCGTTTACAGTACAAGTTCAATATCGCAGAAAGCGAAAAATGGATAAAGAAGTTGTGGTACTTACGTACAATGCAATATCACTCAGCAATGAAATCTATGTCATCAGGCCAGTAGCAGCATAATGAGTGGATTCAGGTACGATGATTCTAAGTGAAATAAGTCACACCGAAAAAGAAACATCATAAGATATCACTAATACACGGAATGTAAACTTGGCTACACAGGAACTGAATTACAAAACAGAATAGGGTCTCAAATGTAGAAAACCAACTTATGCTTGCTTAAGGGGAAAGGTGAGTTGGGGTGCTGCATAAAACCAGAGATTGAAATTAGCACAGATACCTTTCCATAAGCCAAATATGTAATAGACAAGAGCTACTGCTTGCTCAACGAAGTGGACTCAACACCCCATATTAAACGCCTAAGAATATACCTGACTAGTAAGAATCTTAAAACCTATGGATTTATATGTCTCCGAAAGAGAATCAAGCGTGTGTACAGCGGCATAAACGCAGCAGTGATAGGATTGGTGAGGTTCGGTGAGCAAATGCAGACCCTTTGAAGTCATATTGCATGGTACCCATTCCATGGTTCTCAACTCTCCAGGTTTAAGGGATTCTTCCTTCAGCTAAAACATGCATGTGGAACCCAGAGTATGATCCACCATGTGATCGGGAAACGTGTTCAAATGTGTCTCAGTTTTCGTCCCCTGGTACTCGGGTGCAACATTCCAGACGCTTTACTAACACTCTCCCCACTTGGAGAGTCAGCGCCTTTAACCTCCTGTTTGGCCCAGTTTGCAATTTCTGCGGAAAATGAACAGGAATAGGGAGAACCAATGAGAGACTAGCTGGAGGAGTCTGGACGGGCAAATTTAACTCTCATTTCAGAACAGGAAGAGGAATTAACCAAAGGCTCAGCGAGCCATGCCGGAACCACACTAGGGCCTGAAGCAATCCTGCGGTGTTGCGGCCAGCTCACAAGAAAGCGAGTTGAAGAATGGAGCTGAAGGGCCCTGTAATTCACACACCTGCAGAGATCTAAATGACAGCTATCGTCCAAAAATATATTGAAGTAAGGCTGCCAAGAGGACTTGAAAGCGGGGCAGAATTGCAGGAAACCGATTTCAGGAGGTAGACTGGAATTGCATGTAAAGCATAGGAAAAGAGGCAGAACGTCCACAATGATGCACTTGGCCAAAAAGGGCGTATGCGTTTTTTCCTGAATATATTCAGGAAAAAACGCATACGCCCTTTTTGGCCACCCAAGCAAGCTTGCAAAGGAAATCTGCACTACAATGAAGTCTCACTGCCCCCCGGTCAAAAGGGCCATCTGAAAAAAGTGTAAAATCCAGAAAGGCAGGACAGGCCATGGAGAACTGGGAGCCTTGTTATGCTGATGGGCGTGATGTAAATTGCCAACAGCCACTCTGGAGAAGTGTATGGTGTTTCCTGAAATATCTAAGAAACAAAGCAACAGAGCCTAGGGCACTTCCACTTATGGTCCTATAGCTTAGGGAAATTAAAATCAAAAAGACAGAGCCACCCCAAAATTTGGGACGGCTCTGTTTACAAGAACCTCGTTTCCGGTACAAGTTGAATATTGCAGAAAGCGAAAAATGGATAAAGAAGTTGTGGTACTAACGTACAATGCAATATCACTCAGCAATGAAATCTCTGTCATCAGGCCCATAGCAGCATAATGAGTGGATTCAGGTACGATGATTCTAAATGAAATATGTCACACAGAAAAAGAAACATCATAAGATATCACTAATACACGGAATGTAAACTTGGCTACACAGGAACTGAATTACAAAACAGAATAGGGTCTCAAATGTAGAAAACCAACTTATGCTTGCTTAAGGGGAAAGGTGAGTTGGGGTGCTGCATAAAACCAGAGATTGAAATTAGCACAGATACCTTTCCATAAGCCAAATATGTAATAGCCAAGAGCTACTGCTTGCTCAACGAAGTGGACTCAACACCCCATATTAAACGCCTAAGAATATACTTGACTAGTAAGAATCTTAAAACCTATGGATTTATATGTCTCCGAAAGAGAATCAAGCATGTGTACAGTGGCATAAACGCAGCACTGATAGGATTGGTGAGGTTCGGTGAGCAAATGCAGACCCTTTGAAGTCATATTGCATGGTACCCATTCCATGGTTCTCAACTCTCCAGGTTTAAGGGATTCTTCCTTCAGCTAAAACATGCATGTGGAACCCAGAGGATGATCCACCGTGTGATCGGGAAACGTGTTCAAATGTGTCTCAGTTTTCGTCCCCTGGTACTCGGGTGCAACATTCCAGACGCTTTACTAACACTCTCCCCACTTGGAGAGTCAGTGCCTTTAACCTCCTGTTTGGCCCAGTTTGCAATTTCTGCGGAAAATGAACAGGAATAGGGAGAACCAATGAGAGACTAGCTGGAGGTGTCTCGACGGGTAAATTTAACTCTAATTTCCCACCAAGAAGAGGAATTAACCAAAGGCTCAGCGAGCCATGCCGGAACCACACTAGGGCCTGAAGCAATCCTGCGGTGTTGCGGCCAGCTCACAAGAAAGCGAGTTGAAGAAAGGAGCTCAGGGGCCCTGTAATTCACACACCTGCAGAGTTATAAATGACAGCTATCGTCCAAAAATATATTGAAGTAAGGCTGCCAAGAGGACTTGAAAGCGGGGCAGAATTGCAGGAAACCGATTTCAGGAGGTAGACTGGAATTGCATGTAAAGCATAGGAAAAGAGGCAGAACGTCCACAATGATGCACTTGGCCAAAAAGGGCGTATGCGTTTTTTCCTGAATATATTCAGGAAAAAACGCATACGCCCTTTTTGGCCAACCAAGCAAGCTTGCAAAGGAAATCTGCACTACAATGAAGTCTCACTGCCCCCCGGTCAAAAGGGCCATCTGAAAAATGTGTAAAATCCAGAAAGGCAGGACAGGCCATGGAGAACTGGGAGCCTTTTTGTGCTTATGGGCAGGATGTAAATTGCCAACAGCCACTCTGGAGAAGTGTATGGTGTTTCCTGAAACATCTAAAAAACAAAGCAACAGAGCCTAGGGCACTTCCACTTATGGTCCTATAGCTTAGGGAAATTAAAATCAAAAAGACACAGCCACCCCAAAGTTTGGGACGGCTCTGTTTACAAGAACCTCGTTTACAGTACAAGTTCAATATCGCAGAAAGCGAAAAATGGATAAAGAAGTTGTGGTACTTACGTACAATGCAATATCACTCAGCAATGAAATCTATGTCATCAGGCCCATAGCAGGATAATGAGTGGATTCAGGTACGATGATTCTAAGTGAAATAAGTCACACAGAAAAAGAAACATCATAAGATATCACTAATACACGGAATGTAAGCTTGGCTACACAGGAACTGAATTACAAAACAGAACAGGGTCTCAAATGCAAAAAAGCAACTTATGCTTGCTTAAGGGGAAAGGTGAGTTGGGGTGCTGCATAAAACCAGAGATTGAAATTAGCACAGATACCTTTCCATAAGCCAAATATGTAATAGACAAGAGCTACTGCTTTCTCAACGAAGTGGACTCAACACCACATATTAAACGCCTAAAAATATACCTGACTAGTAAGAATCTTAAAACCTATGGATTTATATGTCTCCGAAAGAGAATCAAGCATGTTTACAGTGGCATAAACGCAGCAGTGATAGGATTGGTGAGGTTCGGTGAGCAAATGCAGACCCTTTGAAGTCATATTGCATGGTACCCATTCCATGGTTCTCAACTCTCCAGGTTTAAGGGATTCTTCCTTCAGCTAAAACATGCATGTGGAACCCAGAGTATGATCCACCGTGTGATCGGGAAACGTGTTCAAATGTGTCTCAGTTTTCGTCCCCTGGTACTCGGGTGCAACATTCCAGACGCTTTACTAACACTCTCCCCACTTGGAGAGTCAGTGCCTTTAACCTCCTGTTTGGCCCAGTTTGCAAATTCTGCGGAAAATGAACAGGAATAGGGAGAACCAATGAGAGACTAGCTGGAGGAGTCTGGACGGGCAAATTTAACTCTCATTTCCCACCAAGAAGAGGAATTAACCAAAGGCTCAGCGAGCCATGCCGGAACCACACTAGGGCCTGAAGCAATCCTGCGGTGTTGCGGCCAGCTCACAAGAAAGCCAGTTGAAGAAAGGAGCTCAGGGTCCCTGTAATTCACACACATGCAGAGTTCTAAATGACAGCTATCGTCCAAAAATATATTGAAGTAAGGCTGCCAAGAGGACTTGAAAGCGGGGCAGAATTGCAGGAAACCGATTTCAGGAGGTAGACTGGAATTGCATGTAAAGCATTGGAAAAGAGGCAGAACGTCCACAATGATGCACTTGGCCAAAAAGGGCGTATGCGTTTTTTCCTGAATATATTCAGGAAAAAACGCATACGCCCTTTTTGGCCAACCAAGCAAGCTTGCAAATGAAATCTGCACTACAATGAAGTCTCACTGCCCCCCGGTCAAAAGGGCCATCTGAAAAAAGTGTAAAATCCAGAAAGGTAGGACAGGCCATGGAGAACTGGGAGCCTTGTTATGCTGATGGGCGTGATGTAAATTGCCAACAGCCACTCTGGAGAAGTGTATGGTGTTTCCTGAAACATCTAAAAAACAAAGCAACAGAGCCTAGGGCACTTCCACTTATGGTCCTATAGCTTAGGGAAATTAAAATCAAAAAGACACAGCCACCCCAAAGTTTGGGACGGCTCTGTTTACAAGAACCTCGTTTACGGTACAAGTTCAATATCGCAGAAAGCGAAAAATGGATAAATAAGTTGTGGTACTAACGTACAATGCAATATCACTCAGCAATGAAATCTATGTCATCAGGCCCATAGCAGGATAATGAGTGGATTCAGGTACGATGATTCTAAGTGAAATAAGTCACACAGAAAAAGAAACATCATAAGATATCACTAATACACGGAATGTAAGCTTGGCTACACAGGAACTGAATTAGAAAACAGAACACGGTCTCAAATGCAGAAAACCAACTAATGCTTGCTTAAGGGGAAAGGTGAGTTGGGGTGCTGCATAAAACCAGAGATTGAAATTAACACAGATACCTTTCCATAAGCCAAATATGTAATAGACAAGAGCTACTGCTTGCTCAACCAAGTGGACTCAACACCCCATATTAAACGCCTAAGAATATACCTGACTAGTAAGAATCTTAAAACCTATGGATTTATATGTCTCCGAAAGAGAATCAAGCATGTGTACAGCGGCATAAACGCAGCAGTGATAGGATTGGTGAGGTTCGGTGAGCAAATGCAGACCCTTTGAAGTCATATTGCATGGTACCCATTCCATGGTTCTCAACTCTCCAGGTTTAAGGGATTCTTCCTTCAGCTAAAACATGCATGTGGAACCCAGAGGATGATCCACCGTGTGATCGGGAAACATGTTCAAATGTGTCTCAGTTTTCGTCCCCTGGTACTCGGGTGCAACATTCCAGACGCTTTACTAACACTCTTCCCACTTGGAGAGTCAGTGCCTTAAACCTCCTGTTTGACCCAGTTTGCAATTTCTGCGGAAAATGAACAGGAATAGGGAGAACCAACGAGAGACTAGCTGGAGGTGTCTGGATGGGTAAATTTAACTGTCATTTCCCACCAAGAAGAGGAATTAACCAAAGGCTCAGCGAGCCATGCCGGAACCACACTAGGGCCTGAAGCAATCCTGCGGTGTTGCGGCCAGCTCACAAGAAAGCGAGTTGAAGAAAGGAGCTCAGGGGCCCTGTAATTCACACACCTGCAGAGTTATAAATGACAGCTATCGTCCAAAAATATATTGAAGTAAGGCTGCCAAGAGGACTTGAAAGCGGGGCAGAATTGCAGGAAACCGATTTCAGGAGGTAGACTGGAATTGCATGTAAAGCATAGGAAAAGAGGCAGAACGTCCACAATGATGCACTTGGCCAAAAAGGGCGTATGCGTTTTTTCCTGAATATATTCAGGAAAAAACGCATACGCCCTTTTTGGACAACCAAGCAAGCTTGCAAAGGAAATCTGCACTACAATGAAGTCTTACTGCCCCCCGGTTAAAAGGGCCATCTGAAAAAAGTGTAAAATCCAGAAAGGCAGGACAGGCCATGGAGAACTGGGAGCCTTCTTATGCTGATGGGTGGGATGTAAATTGCAAACAGCCACTCTGGAGAAGTGTATGGTGTTTCCTGAAATATCTAAAAAACAAAGCAACAGAGCCTAGGGCACTTCCACTTATGGTCCTATAGCTTAGGGAAATTAAAATCAAAAAGACACAGCCACCCCAATGTTCGGGACGGCTCTGTTTACAAGAACCTCGTTTACGGTACAAGTTCAATATCGCAGAAAGCGAAAAATGCATAAAGAATTTGTGGTACTTACGTACAATGCAATATCACTCAGCAATGAAATCTATGTCATCAGGCCAGTAGCAGCATAATGAGTGGATTCAGGTACGATGATTCTAAGTGAAATAAATCACACAGAAAAAGAAACATCATAAGTTATCACTAATACACGGAATGTAAACATGGCTACACAGGAACTGAATTACAAAACAGAATAGGGTCTCAAATGAAGAAAACCAACTTACGCTTGCTTAAGAGGAAAGGTTAGTTGGGGTGCTGCATAAAACCAGAGATTGAAATTAGCACAGATACCTTTCCATAAGCCAAATATGTAATAGACAAGAGCTACTGCTTGCTCAACGAAGTGGACTCAACACCCCATATTAAACGCCTAAGAATATACCTGACTAGTAAGAATCTTAAAACCTATGGATTTATATGTCTCCGAAAGAGAATCAAGCGTGTGTACAGCGGCATAAACGCAGCAGTGATAGGATTGGTGAGGTTCGGTGAGCAAATGCAGACCCTTTGAAGTCATATTGCATGGTACCCATTCCATGGTTCTCAACTCTCCAGGTTTAAGGGATTCTTCCTTCAGCTAAAACATGCATGTGGAACCCAGAGTATGATCCACCATGTGATCGGGAAACGTGTTCAAATGTGTCTCAGTTTTCGTCCCCTGGTACTCGGGTGCAACATTCCAGATGCTTTACTAACACTCTCCCCACTTGGAGAGTCAGCGCCTTTAACCTCCTGTTTGGCCCAGTTTGCAATTTCTGCGGAAAATGAACAGGAATAGGGAGAACCAATGAGAGACTAGCTGGAGGTGTCTGGACGGGCAAATTTAACTCTCATTTCCCACCAAGAAGAGGAATTAACCAAAGGCTCAGCGAGCCATGCCGGAACCACACTAGGGCCTGAAGCAATCCTGCGGTGTTGCGGCCAGCTCACAAGAAAGCGAGTTGAAGAAAGGAGCTCAGGGGCCCTGTAATTCACAAACCTGCAGAGTTATAAATGACAGCTATCGTCCAAAAATATATTGAAGTAAGGCTGCCAAGAGGACTTGAAAGCGGGGCAGAATTGCAGGAAACCGATTTCAGGAGGTAGACTGGAATTGGATGTAAAGCATAGGAAAAGAGGCAGAACGTCCACAATGATGCACTTGGCCAAAAAGGGCGTATGCGTTTTTTCCTGAATATATTCAGGAAAAAACGCATACGCCCTTTTTGGCCACCCAAGCAAGCTTGCAAAGGAAATCTGCACTACAATGAAGTCTCACTGCCCCCCGGTCAAAAGGGCCATCTGAAAAAAGTGTAAAATCCATAAAGGCAGGACAGGCCATGGAGAACTGGGAGCCTTGTTATGCTGATGGGTGGGATGTAAATTGCCAACAGCCACTCTGGAGAAGTGTATGGTGTTTCCTGAAACATCTAAAAAACAAAGCAACAGAGCCTAGGGCACTTCCACTTATGGTCCTATAGATTAGGGAAATTAAAATCAAAAAGACACAGCCACCCCAAAGTTTGGGACGGCTCTGTTTACAAGAACCTCGTTTACGGTACAAGTTCAATATCGCAGAAAGCGAAAAATGGATAAAGAAGTTGTGGTACTAACGTACAATGCAATATCACTCAGCAATGAAATCTATGTCATCAGGCCAGTAGCAGCATAATGAGTGGATTCAGGTACGATGATTCTAAGTGAAATAAGTCACACCGAAAAAGAAACATCATAAGATATCACTAATACACGGAATGTAAACTTGGCTACACAGGAACTGAATTACAAAACAGAATAGGGTCTCAAATGTAGAAAACCAACTTATGCTTGCTTAAGGGGAAAGGTGAGTTGGGGTGCTGCATAAAACCAGAGATTGAAATTAGCACAGATACCTTTCCATAAGCCAAATATGTAATAGACAAGAGCTACTGCTTGCTCAACGAAGTGGACTCAACATCCCATATTAAACACCTAAGAATATACCTGACTAGTAAGAATCTTAAAACCTATGGATTTATGTGTCTCCGAAAGAGAATCAAGCGTGTGTACAGCGGCATAAACGCAGCAGTGATAGGATTGGTGAGGTTCGGTGAGCAAATGCAGACCCTTTGAAGTCATATTGCATGGTACCCATTCCATGGTTCTCAACTCTCCAGGTTTAAGGGATTCTTCCTTCAGCTAAAACATGCATGTGGAACCCAGAGGATGATCCACCGTGTGATCGGGAAACGTATTGAAATGTGTCTCAGTTTTCATCCCCTGGTACTCGGGTGCAACATTCCAGATGCTTTACTAACACTCTCCCCACTTGGAGAGTCAGTGCCTTTAACCTCCTGTTTGGCCCAGTTTGCAATTTCTGCGGAAAATGAACAGGAATAGGGAGAACCAATGAGAGACTAGCTGAAGGAGTCTGGACGGGCAAATTTAATGCTCATTTCCCAACAGGAAGAGGAATTAACCAAAGGCTCAGTGAGCCATGCCGGAACCACACTAGGGCCTGAAGCAATCCTGCGGTGTTGTGGCCAGCTCACAAGAAAGCGAGTTGAAGAAAGGAGCTCAGGGGCCCAGTAATTCACACACCTGCAGAGTTCTAAATGACAGCTATCATCCAAAAATATATTGAAGTAAGGCTGCCAAGAGGACTTGAAAGCGGGGCAGAATTGCAGGAAACCAATTTCAGGAGGTAGACTGGAATTGCATGTAAAGCATAGGAAAAGAGGCAGAACGTCCACAATGATGCACTTGGCCAAAAAGGGCGTATGCGTTTTTTCCTGAATATACTCAGGAAAAAACTCATATGCACTTTTTGGGCAACCAAGCAAGCTTGCAAAGGAAATCTGAACTACAATGAAGTCTCACTGCCCCCCGGTCAAAAGGGCCATCTGATAAAAGTGTAAAATCCATAAAGGCAGGACAGGCCATGGAGAACTGGGAGCCTAGTTAGACTGATGGGCGGGATGTAAATTGCCAACAGCCACTCTGGAGAAGTGTATGGTGTTTCCTGAAACATCTAAAAAACAAAGCAACAGAGCCTAGGGCACTTCCACTTATGGTCCTATAGATTAGGGAAATTAAAATCAAAAAGACACAGCCACCCCAAAGTTTGGGACGGCTCTGTTTACAAGAACCTCGTTTACGGTACAAGTTCAATATCGCAGAAAGCGAAAAATGGATAAAGAAGTTGTGGTACTTACGTACAATGCAATATCACTCAGCAATGAAATCTATGTCATCAGGCCAGTAGCAGCATAATGAGTGGATTCAGGTACGATGATTCTAAGTGAAATAAGTCACACAGAAAAAGAAACATCATAAGGTATCACTAATACATGGAATGTAAACTTGGCTACACAGGAACTGAATTACAAAACAGAACAGGGTCTCAAATGTAGAAAACCAACTTATGCTTGCTTAAGGGGAAAGGTGAGTTGGGGTGGTGCATAAAACCAGAGATAGAAATTAGCACAGATACCGTTCCATAAGCCAAATATGTAATAAACAAGAGCTACTCCTTGCTCAACGAAGTGGACCCAACACCCCATATTAAACGCCTAAGAATATACCTGACTAGTAAGAATCTTAAAACCTATGGATTTATATGTCTCCGAAAGAGAATCAAGCATGTGTACAGCGGCATAAACGCAGCAGTGATAGGATTGGTGAGGTTCGGTGAGCAAATGCAGACCCTTTGAAGTCATATTGCATGGTACCCATTCCATGGTTCTCAACTCTCCAGGTTTAAGGGATTCTTCCTTCAGCTAAAACATGCATGTGGAACCCAGAGGATGATCCACCGTGTGATCGGGAAACATGTTCAAATGTGTCTCAGTTTTCGTCCCCTGGTACTCGGGTGCAACATTCCAGACGCTTTACTAACACTCTCCCCACTTGGAGAGTCAGTGCCTTAAACCTCCTGTTTGACCCAGTTTGCAATTTCTGCGGAAAATGAACAGGAATAGGGAGAACCAACGAGAGACTAGCTGGAGGTGTCTGGATGGGTAAATTTAACTCTCATTTCCCACCAAGAAGAGGAATTAACCAAAGGCTCAGCGAGCCATGCCGGAACCACACTAGGGCCTGAAGCAATCCTGCGGTGTTGCGGCCAGCTCACAAGAAAGCGAGTTGAAGAAAGGAGCTCAGGGGCCCTGTAATTCACACACCTGCAGAGTTATAAATGACAGCAGTCGTCCAAAAATATATTGAAGTAAGGCTGCCAAGAGGACTTGAAAGCGGGGCAGAATTGCAGGAAACCGATTTCAGGAGGTAGACTGGAATTGCATGTAAAGCATAGGAAAAGAGGCAGAACGTCCACAATGATGCACTTGGCCAAAAAGGGCGTATGCGTTTTTTCCTGAATATATTCAGGAAAAAACGCATACGCACTTTTTGGCCAACCAAGCAAGCTTGCAAAGGAAATCTGCACTACAATGAAGTCTCACTGCCCCCCGGTCAAAAGGGACATCTGAAAAAAGTGTAAAATCCAGAAAGGCAGGACAGCCCATGGAGAACTGGGAGCCTTGTTATGCTGATGCGTGGGATGTAAATTGCCAACAGCCACTCTGGAGAAGTGTATGGTGTTTCCTGAAACATCTAAAAAACAAAGCAACAGAGCCTAGGGCACTTCCACTTATGGTCCTATAGATTAGGGAAATTAAAATCAAAAAGACACAGCCACCCCAAAGTTTGGGACGGCTCTGTTTACAAGAACCTCGTTTACGGTACAAGTTCAATATCGCAGAAAGCGAAAAATGGATAAAGAAGTTGTGGTACTTACGTACAATGCAATATCACTCAGCAATGAAATCTATGTCATCAGGCCAGTAGCAGCATAATGAGTGGATTCAGGTACGATGATTCTAAGTGAAATAAGTCACACCGAAAAAGAAACATCATAAGATATCACTAATACACGGAATGTAAACTTGGCTACACAGGAACTGAATTACAAAACAGAATAGGGTCTCAAATGTAGAAAACCAACTTATGCTTGCTTAAGGGGAAAGGTGAGTTGGGGTGCTGCATAAAACCAGAGATTGAAATTAGCACAGATACCTTTCCATAAGCCAAATATGTAATAGACAAGAGCTACTGCTTGCTCAACGAAGTGGACTCAACACCCCATATTAAACGCCTAAGAATATACCTGACTAGTAAGAATCTTAAAACCTATGGATTTATATGTCTCCGAAAGAGAATCAAGCGTGTGTACAGCGGCATAAACGCAGCAGTGATAGGATTGGTGAGGTTCGGTGAGCAAATGCAGACCCTTTGAAGTCATATTGCATGGTACCCATTCCATGGTTCTCAACTCTCCAGGTTTAAGGGATTCTTCCTTCAGCTAAAACATGCATGTGGAACCCAGAGTATGATCCACCATGTGATCGGGAAACGTGTTCAAATGTGTCTCAGTTTTCGTCCCCTGGTACTCGGGTGCAACATTCCAGACGCTTTACTAACACTCTCCCCACTTGGAGAGTCAGCGCCTTTAACCTCCTGTTTGGCCCAGTTTGCAATTTCTGCGGAAAATGAACAGGAATAGGGAGAACCAATGAGAGACTAGCTGGAGGAGTCTGGACGGGCAAATTTAACTCTCATTTCAGAACAGGAAGAGGAATTAACCAAAGGCTCAGCGAGCCATGCCGGAACCACACTAGGGCCTGAAGCAATCCTGCGGTGTTGCGGCCAGCTCACAAGAAAGCGAGTTGAAGAATGGAGCTGAAGGGCCCTGTAATTCACACACCTGCAGAGATCTAAATGACAGCTATCGTCCAAAAATATATTGAAGTAAGGCTGCCAAGAGGACTTGAAAGCGGGGCAGAATTGCAGGAAACCGATTTCAGGAGGTAGACTGGAATTGCATGTAAAGCATAGGAAAAGAGGCAGAACGTCCACAATGATGCACTTGGCCAAAAAGGGCGTATGCGTTTTTTCCTGAATATATTCAGGAAAAAACGCATACGCCCTTTTTGGCCAACCAAGCAAGCTTGCAAAGGAAATCTGCACTACAATGAAGTCTCACTGCCCCCCGGTCAAAAGGGCCATCTGAAAAAAGTGTAAAATCCAGAAAGGCAGGACAGGCCATGGAGAACTGGGAGCCTTGTTATGCTGATGGGCGTGATGTAAATTGCCAACAGCCACTCTGGAGAAGTGTATGGTGTTTCCTGAAATATCTAAGAAACAAAGCAACAGAGCCTAGGGCACTTCCACTTATGGTCCTATAGCTTAGGGAAATTAAAATAAAAAAGACAGAGCCACCCTAAAATTTGGGACGGCTCTGTTTACAAGAACCTCGTTTCCGGTACAAGTTGAATATTGCAGAAAGCGAAAAATGGATAAAGAAGTTGTGGTACTAACGTACAATGCAATATCACTCAGCAATGAAATCTCTGTCATCAGGCCCATAGCAGCATAATGAGTGGATTCAGGTACGATGATTCTAAGTGAAATATGTCACACAGAAAAAGAAACATCATAAGATATCACTAATACACGGAATGTAAACTTGGCTACACAGGAACTGAATTACAAAACAGAATAGGGTCTCAAATGTAGAAAACCAACTTATGCTTGCTTAAGGGGAAAGGTGAGTTGGGGTGCTGCATAAAACCAGAGATTGAAATTAGCACAGATACCTTTCCATAAGCCAAATATGTAATAGCCAAGAGCTACTGCTTGCTCAACGAAGTGGACTCAACACCCCATATTAAACGCCTAAGAATATACTTGACTAGTAAGAATCTTAAAACCTATGGATTTATATGTCTCCGAAAGAGAATCAAGCATGTGTACAGTGGCATAAACGCAGCACTGATAGGATTGGTGAGGTTCGGTGAGCAAATGCAGACCCTTTGAAGTCATATTGCATGGTACCCATTCCATGGTTCTCAACTCTCCAGGTTTAAGGGATTCTTCCTTCAGCTAAAACATGCATGTGGAACCCAGAGGATGATCCACCGTGTGATCGGGAAACGTGTTCAAATGTGTCTCAGTTTTCGTCCCCTGGTACTCGGGTGCAACATTCCAGACGCTTTACTAACACTCTCCCCACTTGGAGAGTCAGTGCCTTTAACCTCCTGTTTGGCCCAGTTTGCAATTTCTGCGGAAAATGAACAGGAATAGGGAGAACCAATGAGAGACTAGCTGGAGGTGTCTCGACGGGTAAATTTAACTCTAATTTCCCACCAAGAAGAGGAATTAACCAAAGGCTCAGCGAGCCATGCCGGAACCACACTAGGGCCTGAAGCAATCCTGCGGTGTTGCGGCCAGCTCACAAGAAAGCGAGTTGAAGAAAGGAGCTCAGGGGCCCTGTAATTCACACACCTGCAGAGTTATAAATGACAGCTATCGTCCAAAAATATATTGAAGTAAGGCTGCCAAGAGGACTTGAAAGCGGGGCAGAATTGCAGGAAACCGATTTCAGGAGGTAGACTGGAATTGCATGTAAAGCATAGGAAAAGAGGCAGAACGTCCACAATGATGCACTTGGCCAAAAAGGGCGTATGCGTTTTTTCCTGAATATATTCAGGAAAAAACGCATACGCCCTTTTTGGCCAACCAAGCAAGCTTGCAAAGGAAATCTGCACTACAATGAAGTCTCACTGCCCCCCGGTCAAAAGGGCCATCTGAAAAATGTGTAAAATCCAGAAAGGCAGGACAGGCCATGGAGAACTGGGAGCCTTTTTGTGCTTATGGGCAGGATGTAAATTGCCAACAGCCACTCTGGAGAAGTGTATGGTGTTTCCTGAAACATCTAAAAAACAAAGCAACAGAGCCTAGGGCACTTCCACTTATGGTCCTATAGATTAGGGAAATTAAAATCAAAAAGACACAGCCACCCCAAAGTTTGGGACGGCTCTGTTTACAAGAACCTCGTTTACGGTACAAGTTCAATATCGCAGAAAGCGAAAAATGGATAAAGAAGTTGTGGTACTTACGTACAATGCAATATCACTCAGCAATGAAATCTATGTCATCAGGCCAGTAGCAGCATAATGAGTGGATTCAGGTACGATGATTCTAAGTGAAATAAGTCACACAGAAAAAGAAACATCATAAGGTATCACTAATACATGGAATGTAAACTTGGCTACACAGGAACTGAATTACAAAACAGAACAGGGTCTCAAATGTAGAAAACCAACTTATGCTTGCTTAAGGGGAAAGGTGAGTTGGGGTGGTGCATAAAACCAGAGATAGAAATTAGCACAGATACCGTTCCATAAGCCAAATATGTAATAAACAAGAGCTACTCCTTGCTCAACGAAGTGGACCCAACACCCCATATTAAACGCCTAAGAATATACCTGACTAGTAAGAATCTTAAAACCTATGGATTTATATGTCTCCGAAAGAGAATCAAGCATGTGTACAGCGGCATAAACGCAGCAGTGATAGGATTGGTGAGGTTCGGTGAGCAAATGCAGACCCTTTGAAGTCATATTGCATGGTACCCATTCCATGGTTCTCAACTCTCCAGGTTTAAGGGATTCTTCCTTCAGCTAAAACATGCATGTGGAACCCAGAGGATGATCCACCGTGTGATCGGGAAACATGTTCAAATGTGTCTCAGTTTTCGTCCCCTGGTACTCGGGTGCAACATTCCAGACGCTTTACTAACACTCTCCCCACTTGGAGAGTCAGTGCCTTAAACCTCCTGTTTGACCCAGTTTGCAATTTCTGCGGAAAATGAACAGGAATAGGGAGAACCAACGAGAGACTAGCTGGAGGTGTCTGGATGGGTAAATTTAACTCTCATTTCCCACCAAGAAGAGGAATTAACCAAAGGCTCAGCGAGCCATGCCGGAACCACACTAGGGCCTGAAGCAATCCTGCGGTGTTGCGGCCAGCTCACAAGAAAGCGAGTTGAAGAAAGAAGCTCAGGGGCCCTGTAATTCACACACCTGCAGAGTTATAAATGACAGCAGTCGTCCAAAAATATATTGAAGTAAGGCTGCCAAGAGGACTTGAAAGCGGGGCAGAATTGCAGGAAACCGATTTCAGGAGGTAGACTGGAATTGCATGTAAAGCATAGGAAAAGAGGCAGAACGTCCACAATGATGCACTTGGCCAAAAAGGGCGTATGCGTTCTTTCCTGAATATATTCAGGAAAAAACGCATACGCACTTTTTGGCCAACCAAGCAAGCTTGCAAAGGAAATCTGCACTACAATGAAGTCTCACTGCCCCCCGGTCAAAAGGGACATCTGAAAAAAGTGTAAAATCCAGAAAGGCAGGACAGCCCATGGAGAACTGGGAGCCTTGTTATGCTGATGCGTGGGATGTAAATTGCCAACAGCCACTCTGGAGAAGTGTATGGTGTTTCCTGAAACATCTAAAAAACAAAGCAACAGAGCCTAGGGCACTTCCACTTATGGTCCTATAGATTAGGGAAATTAAAATCAAAAAGACACAGCCACCCCAAAGTTTGGGACGGCTCTGTTTACAAGAACCTCGTTTACGGTACAAGTTCAATATCGCAGAAAGCGAAAAATGGATAAAGAAGTTGTGGTACTTACGTACAATGCAATATCACTCAGCAATGAAATCTATGTCATCAGGCCAGTAGCAGCATAATGAGTGGATTCAGGTACGATGATTCTAAGTGAAATAAGTCACACCGAAAAAGAAACATCATAAGATATCACTAATACACGGAATGTAAACTTGGCTACACAGGAACTGAATTACAAAACAGAATAGGGTCTCAAATGTAGAAAACCAACTTATGCTTGCTTAAGAGGAAAGGTGAGTTGGGGTGCTGCATAAAACCAGAGATTGAAATTAGCACAGATACCTTTCCATAAGCCAAATATGTAATAGACAAGAGCTACTGCTTGCTCAACGAAGTGGACTCAACACCCCATATTAAACGCCTAAGAATATACCTGACTAGTAAGAATCTTAAAACCTATGGATTTATATGTCTCCGAAAGAGAATCAAGCGTGTGTACAGCGGCATAAACGCAGCAGTGATAGGATTGGTGAGGTTCGGTGAGCAAATGCAGACCCTTTGAAGTCATATTGCATGGTACCCATTCCATGGTTCTCAACTCTCCAGGTTTAAGGGATTCTTCCTTCAGCTAAAACATGCATGTGGAACCCAGAGTATGATCCACCATGTGATCGGGAAACGTGTTCAAATGTGTCTCAGTTTTCGTCCCCTGGTACTCGGGTGCAACATTCCAGACGCTTTACTAACACTCTCCCCACTTGGAGAGTCAGCGCCTTTAACCTCCTGTTTGGCCCAGTTTGCAATTTCTGCGGAAAATGAACAGGAATAGGGAGAACCAATGAGAGACTAGCTGGAGGAGTCTGGACGGGCAAATTTAACTCTCATTTCAGAACAGGAAGAGGAATTAACCAAAGGCTCAGCGAGCCATGCCGGAACCACACTAGGGCCTGAAGCAATCCTGCGGTGTTGCGGCCAGCTCACAAGAAAGCGAGTTGAAGAATGGAGCTGAAGGGCCCTGTAATTCACACACCTGCAGAGATCTAAATGACAGCTATCGTCCAAAAATATATTGAAGTAAGGCTGCCAAGAGGACTTGAAAGCGGGGCAGAATTGCAGGAAACCGATTTCAGGAGGTAGACTGGAATTGCATGTAAAGCATAGGAAAAGAGGCAGAACGTCCACAATGATGCACTTGGCCAAAAAGGGCGTATGCGTTTTTTCCTGAATATATTCAGGAAAAAACGCATACGCCCTTTTTGGCCAACCAAGCAAGCTTGCAAAGGAAATCTGCACTACAATGAAGTCTCACTGCCCCCCGGTCAAAAGGGCCATCTGAAAAAAGTGTAAAATCCAGAAAGGCAGGACAGGCCATGGAGAACTGGGAGCCTTGTTATGCTGATGGGCGTGATGTAAATTGCCAACAGCCACTCTGGAGAAGTGTATGGTGTTTCCTGAAATATCTAAGAAACAAAGCAACAGAGCCTAGGGCACTTCCACTTATGGTCCTATAGCTTAGGGAAATTAAAATCAAAAAGACAGAGCCACCCCAAAATTTGGGACGGCTCTGTTTACAAGAACCTCGTTTCCGGTACAAGTTGAATATTGCAGAAAGCGAAAAATGGATAAAGAAGTTGTGGTACTAACGTACAATGCAATATCACTCAGCAATGAAATCTCTGTCATCAGGCCCATAGCAGCATAATGAGTGGATTCAGGTACGATGATTCTAAGTGAAATATGTCACACAGAAAAAGAAACATCATAAGATATCACTAATACACGGAATGTAAACTTGGCTACACAGGAACTGAATTACAAAACAGAATAGGGTCTCAAATGTAGAAAACCAACTTATGCTTGCTTAAGGGGAAAGGTGAGTTGGGGTGCTGCATAAAACCAGAGATTGAAATTAGCACAGATACCTTTCCATAAGCCAAATATGTAATAGCCAAGAGCTACTGCTTGCTCAACGAAGTGGACTCAACACCCCATATTAAACGCCTAAGAATATACTTGACTAGTAAGAATCTTAAAACCTATGGATTTATATGTCTCCGAAAGAGAATCAAGCATGTGTACAGTGGCATAAACGCAGCACTGATAGGATTGGTGAGGTTCGGTGAGCAAATGCAGACCCTTTGAAGTCATATTGCATGGTACCCATTCCATGGTTCTCAACTCTCCAGGTTTAAGGGATTCTTCCTTCAGCTAAAACATGCATGTGGAACCCAGAGGATGATCCACCGTGTGATCGGGAAACGTGTTCAAATGTGTCTCAGTTTTCGTCCCCTGGTACTCGGGTGCAACATTCCAGACGCTTTACTAACACTCTCCCCACTTGGAGAGTCAGTGCCTTTAACCTCCTGTTTGGCCCAGTTTGCAATTTCTGCGGAAAATGAACAGGAATAGGGAGAACCAATGAGAGACTAGCTGGAGGTGTCTCGACGGGTAAATTTAACTCTAATTTCCCACCAAGAAGAGGAATTAACCAAAGGCTCAGCGAGCCATGCCGGAACCACACTAGGGCCTGAAGCAATCCTGCGGTGTTGCGGCCAGCTCACAAGAAAGCGAGTTGAAGAAAGGAGCTCAGGGGCCCTGTAATTCACACACCTGCAGAGTTATAAATGACAGCTATCGTCCAAAAATATATTGAAGTAAGGCTGCCAAGAGGACTTGAAAGCGGGGCAGAATTGCAGGAAACCGATTTCAGGAGGTAGACTGGAATTGCATGTAAAGCATAGGAAAAGAGGCAGAACGTCCACAATGATGCACTTGGCCAAAAAGGGCGTATGCGTTTTTTCCTGAATATATTCAGGAAAAAACGCATACGCCCTTTTTGGCCAACCAAGCAAGCTTGCAAAGGAAATCTGCACTACAATGAAGTCTCACTGCCCCCCGGTCAAAAGGGCCATCTGAAAAATGTGTAAAATCCAGAAAGGCAGGACAGGCCATGGAGAACTGGGAGCCTTTTTGTGCTTATGGGCAGGATGTAAATTGCCAACAGCCACTCTGGAGAAGTGTATGGTGTTTCCTGAAACATCTAAAAAACAAAGCAACAGAGCCTAGGGCACTTCCACTTATGGTCCTATAGCTTAGGGAAATTAAAATCAAAAAGACACAGCCACCCCAAAGTTTGGGACGGCTCTGTTTACAAGAACCTCGTTTACAGTACAAGTTCAATATCGCAGAAAGCGAAAAATGGATAAAGAAGTTGTGGTACTTACGTACAATGCAATATCACTCAGCAATGAAATCTATGTCATCAGGCCCATAGCAGGATAATGAGTGGATTCAGGTACGATGATTCTAAGTGAAATAAGTCACACAGAAAAAGAAACATCATAAGATATCACTAATACACGGAATGTAAGCTTGGCTACACAGGAACTGAATTACAAAACAGAACAGGGTCTCAAATGCAAAAAAGCAACTTATGCTTGCTTAAGGGGAAAGGTGAGTTGGGGTGCTGCATAAAACCAGAGATTGAAATTAGCACAGATACCTTTCCATAAGCCAAATATGTAATAGACAAGAGCTACTGCTTTCTCAACGAAGTGGACTCAACACCACATATTAAACGCCTAAAAATATACCTGACTAGTAAGAATCTTAAAACCTATGGATTTATATGTCTCCGAAAGAGAATCAAGCATGTTTACAGTGGCATAAACGCAGCAGTGATAGGATTGGTGAGGTTCGGTGAGCAAATGCAGACCCTTTGAAGTCATATTGCATGGTACCCATTCCATGGTTCTCAACTCTCCAGGTTTAAGGGATTCTTCCTTCAGCTAAAACATGCATGTGGAACCCAGAGTATGATCCACCGTGTGATCGGGAAACGTGTTCAAATGTGTCTCAGTTTTCGTCCCCTGGTACTCGGGTGCAACATTCCAGACGCTTTACTAACACTCTCCCCACTTGGAGAGTCAGTGCCTTTAACCTCCTGTTTGGCCCAGTTTGCAAATTCTGCGGAAAATGAACAGGAATAGGGAGAACCAATGAGAGACTAGCTGGAGGAGTCTGGACGGGCAAATTTAACTCTCATTTCCCACCAAGAAGAGGAATTAACCAAAGGCTCAGCGAGCCATGCCGGAACCACACTAGGGCCTGAAGCAATCCTGCGGTGTTGCGGCCAGCTCACAAGAAAGCCAGTTGAAGAAAGGAGCTCAGGGTCCCTGTAATTCACACACATGCAGAGTTCTAAATGACAGCTATCGTCCAAAAATATATTGAAGTAAGGCTGCCAAGAGGACTTGAAAGCGGGGCAGAATTGCAGGAAACCGATTTCAGGAGGTAGACTGGAATTGCATGTAAAGCATTGGAAAAGAGGCAGAACGTCCACAATGATGCACTTGGCCAAAAAGGGCGTATGCGTTTTTTCCTGAATATATTCAGGAAAAAACGCATACGCCCTTTTTGGCCAACCAAGCAAGCTTGCAAATGAAATCTGCACTACAATGAAGTCTCACTGCCCCCCGGTCAAAAGGGCCATCTGAAAAAAGTGTAAAATCCAGAAAGGTAGGACAGGCCATGGAGAACTGGGAGCCTTGTTATGCTGATGGGCGTGATGTAAATTGCCAACAGCCACTCTGGAGAAGTGTATGGTGTTTCCTGAAACATCTAAAAAACAAAGCAACAGAGCCTAGGGCACTTCCACTTATGGTCCTATAGCTTAGGGAAATTAAAATCAAAAAGACACAGCCACCCCAAAGTTTGGGACGGCTCTGTTTACAAGAACCTCGTTTACGGTACAAGTTCAATATCGCAGAAAGCGAAAAATGGATAAAGAAGTTGTGGTACTAACGTACAATGCAATATCACTCAGCAATGAAATCTATGTCATCAGGCCCATAGCAGGATAATGAGTGGATTCAGGTACGATGATTCTAAGTGAAATAAGTCACACAGAAAAAGAAACATCATAAGATATCACTAATACACGGAATGTAAGCTTGGCTACACAGGAACTGAATTAGAAAACAGAACACGGTCTCAAATGCAGAAAACCAACTAATGCTTGCTTAAGGGGAAAGGTGAGTTGGGGTGCTGCATAAAACCAGAGATTGAAATTAACACAGATACCTTTCCATAAGCCAAATATGTAATAGACAAGATTTACTGCTTGCTCAACCAAGTGGACTCAACACCCCATATTAAACGCCTAAGAATATACCTGACTAGTAAGAATCTTAAAACCTATGGATTTATATGTCTCCGAAAGAGAATCAAGCATGTGTACAGCGGCATAAACGCAGCAGTGATAGGATTGGTGAGGTTCGGTGAGCAAATGCAGACCCTTTGAAGTCATATTGCATGGTACCCATTCCATGGTTCTCAACTCTCCAGGTTTAAGGGATTCTTCCTTCAGCTAAAACATGCATGTGGAACCCAGAGGATGATCCACCGTGTGATCGGGAAACATGTTCAAATGTGTCTCAGTTTTCGTCCCCTGGTACTCGGGTGCAACATTCCAGACGCTTTACTAACACTCTTCCCACTTGGAGAGTCAGTGCCTTAAACCTCCTGTTTGACCCAGTTTGCAATTTCTGCGGAAAATGAAGAGGAATAGGGAGAACCAACGAGAGACTAGCTGGAGGTGTCTGGATGGGTAAATTTAACTGTCATTTCCCACCAAGAAGAGGAATTAACCAAAGGCTCAGCGAGCCATGCCGGAACCACACTAGGGCCTGAAGCAATCCTGCGGTGTTGCGGCCAGCTCACAAGAAAGCGAGTTGAAGAAAGGAGCTCAGGGGCCCTGTAATTCACACACCTGCAGAGTTATAAATGACAGCTATCGTCCAAAAATATATTGAAGTAAGGCTGCCAAGAGGACTTGAAAGCGGGGCAGAATTGCAGGAAACCGATTTCAGGAGGTAGACTGGAATTGCATGTAAAGCATAGGAAAAGAGGCAGAACGTCCACAATGATGCACTTGGCCAAAAAGGGCGTATGCGTTTTTTCCTGAATATATTCAGGAAAAAACGCATACGCCCTTTTTGGACAACCAAGCAAGCTTGCAAAGGAAATCTGCACTACAATGAAGTCTTACTGCCCCCCGGTTAAAAGGGCCATCTGAAAAAAGTGTAAAATCCAGAAAGGCAGGACAGGCCATGGAGAACTGGGAGCCTTCTTATGCTGATGGGTGGGATGTAAATTGCAAACAGCCACTCTGGAGAAGTGTATGGTGTTTCCTGAAATATCTAAAAAACAAAGCAACAGAGCCTAGGGCACTTCCACTTATGGTCCTATAGCTTAGGGAAATTAAAATCAAAAAGACACAGCCACCCCAATGTTCGGGACGCCTCTGTTTACAAGAACCTCGTTTACGGTACAAGTTCAATATCGCAGAAAGCGAAAAATGCATAAAGAATTTGTGGTACTTACGTACAATGCAATATCACTCAGCAATGAAATCTATGTCATCAGGCCAGTAGCAGCATAATGAGTGGATTCAGGTACGATGATTCTAAGTGAAATAAATCACACAGAAAAAGAAACATCATAAGTTATCACTAATACACGGAATGTAAACATGGCTACACAGGAACTGAATTACAAAACAGAATAGGGTCTCAAATGAAGAAAACCAACTTACGCTTGCTTAAGAGGAAAGGTTAGTTGGGGTGCTGCATAAAACCAGAGATTGAAATTAGCACAGATACCTTTCCATAAGCCAAATATGTAATAGACAAGAGCTACTGCTTGCTCAACGAAGTGGACTCAACACCCCATATTAAACGCCTAAGAATATACCTGACTAGTAAGAATCTTAAAACCTATGGATTTATATGTCTCCGAAAGAGAATCAAGCGTGTGTACAGCGGCATAAACGCAGCAGTGATAGGATTGGTGAGGTTCGGTGAGCAAATGCAGACCCTTTGAAGTCATATTGCATGGTACCCATTCCATGGTTCTCAACTCTCCAGGTTTAAGGGATTCTTCCTTCAGCTAAAACATGCATGTGGAACCCAGAGTATGATCCACCATGTGATCGGGAAACGTGTTCAAATGTGTCTCAGTTTTCGTCCCCTGGTACTCGGGTGCAACATTCCAGATGCTTTACTAACACTCTCCCCACTTGGAGAGTCAGCGCCTTTAACCTCCTGTTTGGCCCAGTTTGCAATTTCTGCGGAAAATGAACAGGAATAGGGAGAACCAATGAGAGACTAGCTGGAGGTGTCTGGACGGGCAAATTTAACTCTCATTTCCCACCAAGAAGAGGAATTAACCAAAGGCTCAGCGAGCCATGCCGGAACCACACTAGGGCCTGAAGCAATCCTGCGGTGTTGCGGCCAGCTCACAAGAAAGCGAGTTGAAGAAAGGAGCTCAGGGGCCCTGTAATTCACAAACCTGCAGAGTTATAAATGACAGCTATCGTCCAAAAATATATTGAAGTAAGGCTGCCAAGAGGACTTGAAAGCGGGGCAGAATTGCAGGAAACCGATTTCAGGAGGTAGACTGGAATTCCATGTAAAGCATAGGAAAGGAGTCAGAACGTCCACAATGATGCACTTGGCCAAAAAGGGCGTATACGTTTTTTCCTGAATATATTCAGGAAAAAACACATACGCACTTTTTGGCCAACCAAGCAAGCTTGCAGAGGAAATCTGCACTACAATGAAGTCTCACTGCCCCCCGGTCAAAAGGGCCATCTGAAAAAAGTGTAAAATCCAGAAAGTCAGGACAGGCCATGGAGAACTGGGAGCCTAGTTAGGCTGATGGGCGGGATGTAAATTGCCAACAGCCACTCTGCAGAAGTGTATGGTGTTTCCTGAAACATCTAAAAAACAAAGCAACAGAGCCTAGGGTACTTCCACTTATTGTCCTATAGATTAGGGAAATTAAAATCGAAAAGACACAGCCACCCCAAAGTTTGGGACGGCTCTGTTTACAAGAACCTCGTTTACGGTAAGAGTTCAATATCACAGAAAGCGAAAAATGGATAAAGAAGTTGTGGTACTAACGTACAATGCAATATCACTCAGCAATGAAATCTATGTCATCAGGCCAGTAGCAGCATAATGAGTGGATTCAGGTACGATGATTCTAAGTGAAATAAGTCACACCGAAAAAGAAACATCATAAGATATCACTAATACACGGAATGTAAACTTGGCTACACAGGAACTGAATTACAAAACAGAATAGGGTCTCAAATGTAGAAAACCAACTTATGCTTGCTTAAGGGGAAAGGTGAGTTGGGGTGCTGCATAAAACCAGAGATTGAAATTAGCACAGATACCTTTCCATAAGCCAAATATGTAATAGACAAGAGCTACTGCTTGCTCAACGAAGTGGACTCAACACCCCATATTAAACGCCTAAGAATATACCTGACTAGTAAGAATCTTAAAACCTATGGATTTATATGTCTCCGAAAGAGAATCAAGCGTGTGTACAGCGGCATAAACGCAGCAGTGATAGGATTGGTGAGGTTCGGTGAGCAAATGCAGACCCTTTGAAGTCATATTGCATGGTACCCATTCCATGGTTCTCAACTCTCCAGGTTTAAGGGATTCTTCCTTCAGCTAAAACATGCATGTGGAACCCAGAGGATGATCCACCGTGTGATCGGGAAACATGTTCAAATGTGTCTCAGTTTTCGTCCCCTGGTACTCGGGTGCAACATTCCAGACGCTTTACTAACACTCTCCCCACTTGGAGAGTCAGTGCCTTAAACCTCCTGTTTGACCCAGTTTGCAATTTCTGCGGAAAATGAACAGGAATAGGGAGAACCAACGAGAGACTAGCTGGAGGTGTCTGGATGGGTAAATTTAACTCTCATTTCCCACCAAGAAGAGGAATTAACCAAAGGCTCAGCGAGCCATGCCGGAACCACACTAGGGCCTGAAGCAATCCTGCGGTGTTGTGGCCAGCTCACAAGAAAGCGAGTTGAAGAAAGGAGCTCAGGGGCCCTGTAATTCATACACCTGCACAGTTCTAAATGACAGCTATCGTCCAAAAATATATTGAAGTAAGGCTGCCAAGAGGACTTGAAAGCGGGGCAGAATTGCAGGAAACCGATTTCAGGAGGTAGACTGGAATTGCATGTAAAGCATAGGAAAAGAGGCAGAACGTCCACAATGATGCACTTGGCCAAAAAGGGCGTATGCGTGTTTTCCTGAATATATTCAGGAAAAAACGCATACGCCCTTTTTGGCCAACCAAGCAAGCTTGCAAAGGAAATCTGCACTACAATGAAGTCTCACTGCCCCCCGGTCAAAAGGGCCATCTGAAAAAAGTGTAAAATCCAGAAAGGCAGGACAGGCCATGGAAAACTGGGAGCCTTGTTATGCTGATGGGCGTGATGTAAATTGCCAACAGCCACTCTGGAGAAGTGTATGGTGTTTCCTGAAACATCTAAAAAAGAAAGCAACAGAGCCTAGGGTACTTCCACTTATGGTCCTATAGCTTAGGGAAATTAAAATCAAACAGACACAGCCACCACAAAATTTGGGACGGCTCTGTTTACAAGAACCTCATTTACGGTACAAGTTCAATATCAGAGAAAGCGAAAAATGGATAAAGATGTTGTGGTACTAACGTACAATGCAATATCACTCAGCAATGAAATCTATGTCATCAGGCCCATAGCAGGATAATGAGTGGATTCAGGTACGATGATTCTAAGTGAAATAAGTCACACAGAAAAAGAAACATCATAAGATATCACTAATACACGGAATGTAAGCTTGGCTACACAGGAACTGAATTACAAAACAGAACACGGTCTCAAATGCAGAAAACCAACTAATGCTTGCTTAAGGGGAAAGGTGAGTTGGGGTGCTGCATAAAACCAGAGATTGAAATTAGCACAGATACCTTTCCATAAGCCAAATATGTAATAGACAAGAGCTACTGCTTGCTCAACGAAGTGGACTCAACACCCCATATTAAACGCCTAAGAATATACCTGACTAGTAAGAATCTTAAAACCTATGGATTTATATGTCTCCGAAAGAGAATCAAGCATGTGTACAGCGGCATAAACGCAGCAGTGATAGGATTGGTGAGGTTCGGTGAGCAAATGCAGACCCTTTGAAGTCATATTGCATGGTACCCATTCCATGGTTCTCAACTCTCCAGGTTTAAGGGATTCTTCCTTCAGCTAAAACATGCATGTGGAACCCAGAGGATGATCCACCGTGTGATCGGGAAACATGTTCAAATGTGTCTCAGTTTTCGTCCCCTGGTACTCGGGTGCAACATTCCAGACGCTTTACTAACACTCTCCCCACTTGGAGAGTCAGTGCCTTAAACCTCCTGTTTGACCCAGTTTGCAATTTCTGCGGAAAATGAACAGGAATAGGGAGAACCAACGAGAGACTAGCTGGAGGTGTCTGGATGGGTAAATTTAACTCTCATTTCCCACCAAGAAGAGGAATTAACCAAAGGCTCAGCGAGCCATGCCGGAACCACACTAGGGCCTGAAGCAATCCTGCGGTGTTGCGGCCAGCTCACAAGAAAGCGAGTTGAAGAAAGGAGCTCAGGGGCCCTGTAATTCACACACCTGCAGAGTTCTAAATGACAGCTATCGTCCAAAAATATATTGAAGTAAGGCTGCCAAGAGGACTTGAAAGCGGGGCAGAATTGCAGGAAACCGATTTCAGGAGGTAGACTGGAATTGCATGTAAAGCATAGGAAAAGAGGCAGAACGTCCACAATGATGCACTTGGCCAAAAAGGGCGTATGCGTTTTTTCCTGAATATATTCAGGAAAAAACGCATACGCCCTTTTTGGGCAACCAAGCAAGCTTGCAAAGGAAATCTGCACTACAATGAAGTCTCACTGCCCCCCGGTCAAAAGGGCCATCTGAAAAAAGTGTAAAATCCAGAAAGGCAGGACAGGCCATGGAGAACTGGGAGCCTTGTTATGCTGATGGGCGGGATGTAAATTGCCAACAGCCACTCTGGAGAAGTGTATGGTGTTTCCTGAAACATCTAAAAAACAAAGCAACAGAGCCTAGGGCACTTCCACTTATGGTCCTATAGCTTAGGGAAATTAAAATCAAAAAGACACAGCCACCCCAAAGTTTGGGACGGCTCTGTTTACAAGAACCTCGTTTACGGTAAGAGTTCAATATCACAGAAAGCGAAAAATGGATAAAGAAGTTGTGGTACTAACGTACAATGCAATATCACTCAGCAATGAAATCTATGTCATCAGGCCAGTAGCAGCATAATGAGTGGATTCAGGTACGATGATTCTAAGTGAAATAAGTCACACAGAAAAAGAAACATCATAAGATATCACTAATACACGGAATGTAAACTTGGCTACACAGGAACTGAATTACAAAACAGAATAGGGTCTCAAATGTAGAAAACCAACTTCTGCTTGCTTAAGGGGAAAGGTGAGTTGGGGTGCTGCATAAAACCAGAGATTGAAATTAGCACAGATACCTTTCCATAAGCCAAATATGTAATAGACAAGAGCTACTGCTTGCTCAACGAAGTGGACTCAACATCCCATATTAAACACCTAAGAATATACCTGACTAGTAAGAATCTTAAAACCTATGGATTTATAAGTCTCCGAAAGAGAATCAAGCGTGTGTACAGCGGCATAAACGCAGCAGTGATAGGATTGGTGAGGTTCGGTGAGCAAATGCAGACCCTTTGAAGTCATATTGCATGGTACCCATTCCATGGTTCTCAACTCTCCAGGTTTAAGGGATTCTTCCTTCAGCTAAAACATGCATGTGGAACCCAGAGGATGATCCACCGTGTGATCGGGAAACGTGTTCAAATGTGTCTCAGTTTTCGTCCCCTGGTACTCGGGTGCAACATTCCAGACGCTTTACTAACACTCTCCCCACTTGGAGAGTCAGCGCCTTTAACCTCCTGTTTGGCCCAGTTTGCAATTTCTGCGGAAAATGAACAGGAATAGGGAGAACCAATGAGAGACTAGCTGGAGGTGTCTGGACGGGCAAATTTAACTCTCATTTCCCACCAGGAAGAGGAATTAACCAAAGGCTCAGCGAGCCATGCCGAAACCACACTAGGGCCTGAAGCAATCCTGCGGTGTTGCGGCCAGCTCACAAGAAAGCGAGTTGAAGAAAGAAGCTCAGGGGCACTGTAATTCACAAACCTGCAGAGTTATAAATGACAGCTATCATCCAAAAATATATTGAAGTAAGGCTGCCAAGAGGACTTGAAAGCGGGGCAGAATTGCAGGAAACCGATTTCAGGAGGTAGACTGGAATTGCATGAAAAGCATAGGAAAAGAGGCAGAACGTCCACAATGATGCACTTGGCCAAAAAGGACGTATGCGTTTTTTCCTGAATATATTCAGGAAAAAACGCATACGCCCTTTTTGGCCAACCAAGCAAGCTTGCAAAGGAAATCTGCACTACAATGAAGTCTCACTGCCCCCCGGTCAAAAGGGCCATCTGAAAAAAGTGTAAAATCCAGAAAGGCAGGACAGGCCATGGAGAACTGAGAGCCTAGTTAGACTGATGGGCGGGATGTAAATTGCCCACAGCCACTCTGGAGAAGTGTATGGTGTTTCCTGAAACATCTAAAAAACAAAGCAACAGAGCCTAGGGAATTTCCACTTATGGTCCTATAGCTTAGGGAAATTAAAATCAAAAAGACACAGCCACCCCAAAGTTTGGGACAGCTCTGTTTACAAGAACCTCATTTACGGTACAAGTTCAATATTGCAGAAAGCGAAAAATGGATAAAGAAGTTGTGGTACTTACGTACAATGCAATACCACTCAGCAATGAAATCTATGTCATCAGGCCAGTAGCAGCATAATGAGTGGATTGAGGTACGATGATTCTAAGTGAAATAAGTCACACAGAAAAAGAAACATCATAAGATATCACTAATACACGGAATGTAAACTTGGCTACACAGGAACTGAATTACAAAACAGAATAGGGTCTCAAATGTAGAAAACCAACTTATGCTTGCTTAAGGGGAAAGGTGAGTTGGGGTGCTGCATAAAACCAGAGATTGAAATTAGCACAGATACCTTTCCATAAGCCAAATATGTAATAGACAAGAGCTACTGCTTGCTCAACGAAGTGGACTCAACACCCCATATTAAACGCCTAAGAATATACCTGACTAGTAAGAATCTTAAAACCTATGGATTGATATGTCTCCGAAAGAGAATCAAGCGTGTGTACAGCGGCATAAACGCAGCAGTGATAGGATTGGTGAGGTTCGGTGAGCAAATGCAGACCCTTTGAAGTCATATTGCATGGTACCCATTCCATGGTTCTCAACTCTCCAGGTTTAAGGGATTCTTCCTTCAGCTAAAACATGCATGTGGAACCCAGAGTATGATCCACCGTGTGATCGGGAAACGTGTTCAAATGTGTCTCAGTTTTCGTCCCCTGGTAATCGGGTGCAACATTCCAGATGCTTTACTAACACTCTCCCCACTTGGAGAGTCAGTGCCTGTAAACTCCTGTTTGGCCCAGTTTGCAATTTCTGCGGAAAATGAACAGGAATAGGGAGAACCAATGAGAGACTAGCTGGAGGTGTCTGGACGGGCAAATTTAACTCTCATTTCCCACCAAGAAGAGGAATTAACCAAAGGCTCAGCGAGCCATGCCGGAACCACACTAGGGCCTGAAGCAATCCTGCGGTGTTGCGGCCAGCTCACAAGAAAGCGAGTTGAAGAAAGGAGCTCAGGGGCCCTGTAATTCACAAACCTGCAGAGTTATAAATGACAGCTATCGTCCAAAAATATATTGAAGTAAGGCTGCCAAGAGGACTTGAAAGCGGGGCAGAATTGCAGGAAACCGATTTCAGGAGGTAGACTGGAATTCCATGTAAAGCATAGGAAAGGAGTCAGAACGTCCACAATGATGCACTTGGCCAAAAAGGGCGTATACGTTTTTTCCTGAATATATTCAGGAAAAAACACATACGCACTTTTTGGCCAACCAAGCAAGCTTGCAGAGGAAATCTGCACTACAATGAAGTCTCACTGCCCCCCGGTCAAAAGGGCCATCTGAAAAAAGTGTAAAATCCAGAAAGTCAGGACAGGCCATGGAGAACTGGGAGCCTAGTTAGGCTGATGGGCGGGATGTAAATTGCCAACAGCCACTCTGCAGAAGTGTATGGTGTTTCCTGAAACATCTAAAAAACAAAGCAACAGAGCCTAGGGTACTTCCACTTATGGTCCTATAGATTAGGGAAATTAAAATCGAAAAGACACAGCCACCCCAAAGTTTGGGACGGCTCTGTTTACAAGAACCTCGTTTACGGTAAGAGTTCAATATCACAGAAAGCGAAAAATGGATAAAGAAGTTGTGGTACTAACGTACAATGCAATATCACTCAGCAATGAAATCTATGTCATCAGGCCAGTAGCAGCATAATGAGTGGATTCAGGTACGATGATTCTAAGTGAAATAAGTCACACCGAAAAAGAAACATCATAAGATATCACTAATACACGGAATGTAAACTTGGCTACACAGGAACTGAATTACAAAACAGAATAGGGTCTCAAATGTAGAAAACCAACTTATGCTTGCTTAAGGGGAAAGGTGAGTTGGGGTGCTGCATAAAACCAGAGATTGAAATTAGCACAGATACCTTTCCATAAGCCAAATATGTAATAGACAAGAGCTACTGCTTGCTCAACGAAGTGGACTCAACACCCCATATTAAACGCCTAAGAATATACCTGACTAGTAAGAATCTTAAAACCTATGGATTTATATGTCTCCGAAAGAGAATCAAGCGTGTGTACAGCGGCATAAACGCAGCAGTGATAGGATTGGTGAGGTTCGGTGAGCAAATGCAGACCCTTTGAAGTCATATTGCATGGTACCCATTCCATGGTTCTCAACTCTCCAGGTTTAAGGGATTCTTCCTTCAGCTAAAACATGCATGTGGAACCCAGAGGATGATCCACCGTGTGATCGGGAAACATGTTCAAATGTGTCTCAGTTTTCGTCCCCTGGTACTCGGGTGCAACATTCCAGACGCTTTACTAACACTCTCCCCACTTGGAGAGTCAGTGCCTTAAACCTCCTGTTTGACCCAGTTTGCAATTTCTGCGGAAAATGAACAGGAATAGGGAGAACCAACGAGAGACTAGCTGGAGGTGTCTGGATGGGTAAATTTAACTCTCATTTCCCACCAAGAAGAGGAATTAACCAAAGGCTCAGCGAGCCATGCCGGAACCACACTAGGGCCTGAAGCAATCCTGCGGTGTTGTGGCCAGCTCACAAGAAAGCGAGTTGAAGAAAGGAGCTCAGGGGCCCTGTAATTCATACACCTGCACAGTTCTAAATGACAGCTATCGTCCAAAAATATATTGAAGTAAGGGTGCCAAGAGGACTTGAAAGCGGGGCAGAATTGCAGGAAACCGATTTCAGGAGGTAGACTGGAATTGCATGTAAAGCATAGGAAAAGAGGCAGAACGTCCACAATGATGCACTTGGCCAAAAAGGGCGTATGCGTGTTTTCCTGAATATATTCAGGAAAAAACGCATACGCCCTTTTTGGCCAACCAAGCAAGCTTGCAAAGGAAATCTGCACTACAATGAAGTCTCACTGCCCCCCGGTCAAAAGGGCCATCTGAAAAAAGTGTAAAATCCAGAAAGGCAGGACAGGCCATGGAAAACTGGGAGCCTTGTTATGCTGATGGGCGTGATGTAAATTGCCAACAGCCACTCTGGAGAAGTGTATGGTGTTTCCTGAAACATCTAAAAAAGAAAGCAACAGAGCCTAGGGTACTTCCACTTATGGTCCTATAGCTTAGGGAAATTAAAATCAAACAGACACAGCCACCACAAAATTTGGGACGGCTCTGTTTACAAGAACCTCATTTACGGTACAAGTTCAATATCAGAGAAAGCGAAAAATGGATAAAGATGTTGTGGTACTAACGTACAATGCAATATCACTCAGCAATGAAATCTATGTCATCAGGCCCATAGCAGGATAATGAGTGGATTCAGGTACGATGATTCTAAGTGAAATAAGTCACACAGAAAAAGAAACATCATAAGATATCACTAATACACGGAATGTAAGCTTGGCTACACAGGAACTGAATTACAAAACAGAACACGGTCTCAAATGCAGAAAACCAACTAATGCTTGCTTAAGGGGAAAGGTGAGTTGGGGTGCTGCATAAAACCAGAGATTGAAATTAGCACAGATACCTTTCCATAAGCCAAATATGTAATAGACAAGAGCTACTGCTTGCTCAACGAAGTGGACTCAACACCCCATATTAAACGCCTAAGAATATACCTGACTAGTAAGAATCTTAAAACCTATGGATTTATATGTCTCCGAAAGAGAATCAAGCATGTGTACAGCGGCATAAACGCAGCAGTGATAGGATTGGTGAGGTTCGGTGAGCAAATGCAGACCCTTTGAAGTCATATTGCATGGTACCCATTCCATGGTTCTCAACTCTCCAGGTTTAAGGGATTCTTCCTTCAGCTAAAACATGCATGTGGAACCCAGAGGATGATCCACCGTGTGATCGGGAAACATGTTCAAATGTGTCTCAGTTTTCGTCCCCTGGTACTCGGGTGCAACATTCCAGACGCTTTACTAACACTCTCCCCACTTGGAGAGTCAGTGCCTTAAACCTCCTGTTTGACCCAGTTTGCAATTTCTGCGGAAAATGAACAGGAATAGGGAGAACCAACGAGAGACTAGCTGGAGGTGTCTGGATGGGTAAATTTAACTCTCATTTCCCACCAAGAAGAGGAATTAACCAAAGGCTCAGCGAGCCATGCCGGAACCACACTAGGGCCTGAAGCAATCCTGCGGTGTTGCGGCCAGCTCACAAGAAAGCGAGTTGAAGAAAGGAGCTCAGGGGCCCTGTAATTCACACACCTGCAGAGTTCTAAATGACAGCTATCGTCCAAAAATATATTGAAGTAAGGCTGCCAAGAGGACTTGAAAGCGGGGCAGAATTGCAGGAAACCGATTTCAGGAGGTAGACTGGAATTGCATGTAAAGCATAGGAAAAGAGGCAGAACGTCCACAATGATGCACTTGGCCAAAAAGGGCGTATGCGTTTTTTCCTGAATATATTCAGGAAAAAACGCATACGCCCTTTTTGGGCAACCAAGCAAGCTTGCAAAGGAAATCTGCACTACAATGAAGTCTCACTGCCCCCCGGTCAAAAGGGCCATCTGAAAAAAGTGTAAAATCCAGAAAGGCAGGACAGGCCATGGAGAACTGGGAGCCTTGTTATGCTGATGGGCGGGATGTAAATTGCCAACAGCCACTCTGGAGAAGTGTATGGTGTTTCCTGAAACATCTAAAAAACAAAGCAACAGAGCCTAGGGCACTTCCACTTATGGTCCTATAGCTTAGGGAAATTAAAATCAAAAAGACACAGCCACCCCAAAGTTTGGGACGGCTCTGTTTACAAGAACCTCGTTTACGGTAAGAGTTCAATATCACAGAAAGCGAAAAATGGATAAAGAAGTTGTGGTACTAACGTACAATGCAATATCACTCAGCAATGAAATCTATGTCATCAGGCCAGTAGCAGCATAATGAGTGGATTCAGGTACGATGATTCTAAGTGAAATAAGTCACACAGAAAAAGAAACATCATAAGATATCACTAATACACGGAATGTAAACTTGGCTACACAGGAACTGAATTACAAAACAGAATAGGGTCTCAAATGTAGAAAACCAACTTCTGCTTGCTTAAGGGGAAAGGTGAGTTGGGGTGCTGCATAAAACCAGAGATTGAAATTAGCACAGATACCTTTCCATAAGCCAAATATGTAATAGACAAGAGCTACTGCTTGCTCAACGAAGTGGACTCAACATCCCATATTAAACACCTAAGAATATACCTGACTAGTAAGAATCTTAAAACCTATGGATTTATAAGTCTCCGAAAGAGAATCAAGCGTGTGTACAGCGGCATAAACGCAGCAGTGATAGGATTGGTGAGGTTCGGTGAGCAAATGCAGACCCTTTGAAGTCATATTGCATGGTACCCATTCCATGGTTCTCAACTCTCCAGGTTTAAGGGATTCTTCCTTCAGCTAAAACATGCATGTGGAACCCAGAGGATGATCCACCGTGTGATCGGGAAACGTGTTCAAATGTGTCTCAGTTTTCGTCCCCTGGTACTCGGGTGCAACATTCCAGACGCTTTACTAACACTCTCCCCACTTGGAGAGTCAGCGCCTTTAACCTCCTGTTTGGCCCAGTTTGCAATTTCTGCGGAAAATGAACAGGAATAGGGAGAACCAATGAGAGACTAGCTGGAGGTGTCTGGACGGGCAAATTTAACTCTCATTTCCCACCAGGAAGAGGAATTAACCAAAGGCTCAGCGAGCCATGCCGAAACCACACTAGGGCCTGAAGCAATCCTGCGGTGTTGCGGCCAGCTCACAAGAAAGCGAGTTGAAGAAAGAAGCTCAGGGGCACTGTAATTCACAAACCTGCAGAGTTATAAATGACAGCTATCATCCAAAAATATATTGAAGTAAGGCTGCCAAGAGGACTTGAAAGCGGGGCAGAATTGCAGGAAACCGATTTCAGGAGGTAGACTGGAATTGCATGAAAAGCATAGGAAAAGAGGCAGAACGTCCACAATGATGCACTTGGCCAAAAAGGACGTATGCGTTTTTTCCTGAATATATTCAGGAAAAAACGCATACGCCCTTTTTGGCCAACCAAGCAAGCTTGCAAAGGAAATCTGCACTACAATGAAGTCTCACTGCCCCCCGGTCAAAAGGGCCATCTGAAAAAAGTGTAAAATCCAGAAAGGCAGGACAGGCCATGGAGAACTGAGAGCCTAGTTAGACTGATGGGCGGGATGTAAATTGCCCACAGCCACTCTGGAGAAGTGTATGGTGTTTCCTGAAACATCTAAAAAACAAAGCAACAGAGCCTAGGGAATTTCCACTTATGGTCCTATAGCTTAGGGAAATTAAAATCAAAAAGACACAGCCACCCCAAAGTTTGGGACAGCTCTGTTTACAAGAACCTCATTTACGGTACAAGTTCAATATTGCAGAAAGCGAAAAATGGATAAAGAAGTTGTGGTACTTACGTACAATGCAATACCACTCAGCAATGAAATCTATGTCATCAGGCCAGTAGCAGCATAATGAGTGGATTGAGGTACGATGATTCTAAGTGAAATAAGTCACACAGAAAAAGAAACATCATAAGATATCACTAATACACGGAATGTAAACTTGGCTACACAGGAACTGAATTACAAAACAGAATAGGGTCTCAAATGTAGAAAACCAACTTATGCTTGCTTAAGGGGAAAGGTGAGTTGGGGTGCTGCATAAAACCAGAGATTGAAATTAGCACAGATACCTTTCCATAAGCCAAATATGTAATAGACAAGAGCTACTGCTTGCTCAACGAAGTGGACTCAACACCCCATATTAAACGCCTAAGAATATACCTGACTAGTAAGAATCTTAAAACCTATGGATTGATATGTCTCCGAAAGAGAATCAAGCGTGTGTACAGCGGCATAAACGCAGCAGTGATAGGATTGGTGAGGTTCGGTGAGCAAATGCAGACCCTTTGAAGTCATATTGCATGGTACCCATTCCATGGTTCTCAACTCTCCAGGTTTAAGGGATTCTTCCTTCAGCTAAAACATGCATGTGGAACCCAGAGTATGATCCACCGTGTGATCGGGAAACGTGTTCAAATGTGTCTCAGTTTTCGTCCCCTGGTACTCGGGTGCAACATTCCAGATGCTTTACTAACACTCTCCCCACTTGGAGAGTCAGTGCCTGTAAACTCCTGTTTGGCCCAGTTTGCAATTTCTGCGGAAAATGAACAGGAATAGGGAGAACCAATGAGAGACTAGCTGGAGGTGTCTGGACGGACAAATTTAACTCTCATTTCCCACCAGGAAGAGGAATTAACCAAAGGCTCAGCGAGCCGTGCCGGAACCACACTAGGGCCTGAAGCAATCCTGCGGTGTTGCGGCCAGCTCACAAGAAAGCGAGTTGAAGAAAGTAGCTCAGGGGCACTGTAATTCACAAACCTGCAGAGTTCTAAATGACAGCTATCGTCCAAAAATATATTGAAGTAAGGCTGCCAAGAGGACTTGAAAGCGGGGCAGAATTGCAGGAAACCGTTTTCAGGAGGTAGACTGGAATTGCATGTAAAGCATAGGAAAAGAGGCAGAACGTCCACAATGATGCAGTTGGCCAAAAAGGGCGTATGCGTTTTTTCCTGAATATATTCAGGAAAAAACGCATACGCCCTTTTTGGCCAACCAAGCAAGCTTGCAAAGGAAATCTGCACTACAATGAAGTCTCACTGCCCCCCGGTCAAAAGGGACATCTGAAAAAAGTGTAAAATCCAGAAAGGCAGGACAGACCATGGAGAACTGGGAGCCTACTTAGGCTGATGGGCGGGATGTAAATTGCCAACAGCCACTCTGGAGAAGTGTATGGTGTTTCCTGAAACATCTGAAAAATAAAGCAACACAGCCTAGGGCACTTCCATTTTTGGTCCTATAGATTAGGGAAATTAAAATCAAAAAGACACAGCCACCCCAAAGTTTGGGACAGCTCTGTTTACAAGAACCTCGTTTACGGTACTAGTTCAATATCGCAGAAAGCGAAAAATGGATAAAGAAGTTGTGGTACTTATGTACAATGCAATATCACTCAGCAATGAAATCTATGTCATCAGGCCCGTAGCAGCATAATGAGTGGATTCAGCTACGATGATTCTAAGTGAAATAAGTCACTCAGAAAAAGAAACATCATAAGATATCACTAATACACGGAATGTAAACTTGGCTACACAGGAACTGAATTACAAAACAGAATAGGGTCTCAAATGTAGAAAACCAACTTATGCTTGCTTAAGGGGAAAGGTGAGGTGGGGTGCTGCATAAAACCAGAGATTGAAATTAACACAGATACCTTTCCATAAGCCAAATATGTAATAGACAAGAGCTACTGCTTGCTCAACGAAGTGGACTCAACACCCCATATTAAACGCCTAAGAATATACCTGACTAGTAAGAATCTTAAAACCTATGGATTTATATGTCTCCGAAAGAGAATCAAGCATGTGTACAGCGGCATAAACGCAGCAGTGATAGGATTGGTGAGGTTCGGTGAGCAAATGCAGACCCTTTGAAGTCATATTGCATGGTACCCATTCCATGATTCTCAACTCTCCAGGTTTAAGGGATTCTTCCTTCAGCTAAAACATGCATGTGGAACCCAGAGGATGATCCACCGTGTGATCGGGAAACATGTTCAAATGTGTCTCAGTTTTCGTCCCCTGGTACTCGGGTGCAACATTCCAGACGCTTTACTAACACTCTTCCCACTTGGAGAGTCAGTGCCTTAAACCTCCTGTTTGACCCAGTTTGCAATTTCTGCGGAAAATGAACAGGAATAGGGAGAACCAACGAGAGACTAGCTGGAGGTGTCTGGATGGGTAAATTTAACTCTCATTTCCCACCAAGAAGAGGAATTAACCAAAGGCTCAGCGAGCCATGCCGGAACCACACTAGGGCCTGAAGCAATCCTGCGGTGTTGCGGCCAGCTCACAAGAAAGCGAGTTGAAGAAAGGAGCTCAGGGGCCCTGTAATTCACACACCTGCAGAGTTATAAATGACAGCTATCGTCCAAAAATATATTGAAGTAAGGCTGCCAAGAGGACTTGAAAGCGGGGCAGAATTGCAGGAAACCGATTTCAGGAGGTAGACTGGAATTGCATGTAAAGCATAGGAAAAGAGGCAGAACGTCCACAATGATGCACTTGGCCAAAAAGGGCGTATGCGTTTTTTCCTGAATATATTCAGGAAAAAACGCATACGCCCTTTTTGGCCAACCAAGCAAGCTTGCAAAGGAAATCTGCACTACAATGAAGTCTCACTGCCCCCCGGTCAAAAGGGACATCTGAAAAAAGTGTAAAATCCAGAAAGGCAGGACAGGCCATGGAGAACTGGGAGCCTTGTTATGCTGATGGGCGGGATGTAAATTGCCAACAGCCACTCTGGAGAAGTGTATGGTGTTTCCTGAAACATCTAAAAACAAAGCAACAGAGCCTAGGGCACTTCCACTTATGGTCCTATAGATTAGGGAAATTAAAATCAAAAAGACACAGCCACCCCAAAGTTTGGGACGGCTCTGTTTACAAGAACCTCGTTTACGGTACAAGTTCAATATCGCAGAAAGCGAAAAATGGATAAAGAAGTTGTGGTACTAACGTACAATGCAATATTACTCAGCAATGAAATCTATGTCATCAGGCCCATAGCAGGATAATGAGTGGATTCAGGTACGATGATTCTAAGTGAAATAAGTCACACAGAAAAAGAAACATCATAAGATATCACTAATACACGGAATGTAAGCTTGGCTACACAGGAACTGAATTAGAAAACAGAACACGGTCTCAAATGCAGAAAACCAACTAATGCTTGCTTAAGGGGAAAGGTGAGTTGGGGTGCTGCATAAAACCAGAGATTGAAATTAACACAGATACCTTTCCATAAGACAAATATGTAATAGACAAGAGCTACTGCTTGCTCAACGAAGTGGACTCAACACCCCATATTAAACGCCTAAGAATATACCTGACTAGTAAGAATCTTAAAACCTATGGATTTATATGTCTCCGAAAGAGAATCAAGCATGTGTACAGCGGCATAAACGCAGCAGTGATAGGATTGGTGAGGTTCGGTGAGCAAATGCAGACCCTTTGAAGTCATATTGCATGGTACCCATTCCATGGTTCTCAACTCTCCAGGTTTAAGGGATTCTTCCTTCAGCTAAAACATGCATGTGGAACCCAGAGGATGATCCACCGTGTGATCGGGAAACATGTTCAAATGTGTCTCAGTTTTCGTCCCCTGGCACTCGGGTGCAACATTCCAGACGCTTTACTAACACTCTCCCCACTTGGAGAGTCAGTGCCTTAAACCTCCTGTTTGGCCCAGTTTGCAATTTCTGCGGAAAATGAACAGGAATAGGGAGAACCAATGAGAGACTAGCTGGAGGTGTCTGGACGGGTAAATTTAACTCTCATTCCCCACCAAGAAGAGGAATTAACCAAAGGCTCAGCGAGCCATGACGGAACCACACTAGGGCCTGAAGCAATCCTGCGGTGTTGCGGCCAGCTCACAAGAAAGCGAGTTGAAGAAAGGAGCTCAGGGGCCCTGTAATTCACAAACCTGCAGAGTTATAAATGACAGCTATCGTCCAAAAATATATTGAAGTAAGGCTGCCAAGAGGACTTGAAAGCGGGGCAGAATTGCAGGAAACCGATTTCAGGAGGTAGACTGGAATTGGATGTAAAGCATAGGAAAAGAGGCAGAACGTCCACAATGATGCACTTGGCCAAAAAGGGCGTATGCGTTTTTTCCTGAATATATTCAGGAAAAAACGCATACGCCCTTTTTGGCCACCCAAGCAAGCTTGCAAAGGAAATCTGCACTACAATGAAGTCTCACTGCCCCCCGGTCAAAAGGGCCATCTGAAAAAAGTGTAAAATCCATAAAGGCAGGACAGGCCATGGAGAACTGGGAGCCTTGTTATGCTGATGGGTGGGATGTAAATTGCCAACAGCCACTCTGGAGAAGTGTATGGTGTTTCCTGAAACATCTAAAAAACAAAGCAACAGAGCCTAGGGCACTTCCACTTATGGTCCTATAGATTAGGGAAATTAAAATCAAAAAGACACAGCCACCCCAAAGTTTGGGACAGCTCTGTTTACAAGAACCTCGTTTACGGTACAAGTTCAATATCGCAGAAAGCGAAAAATGGATAAAGAAGTTGTGGTACTAACGTACAATGCAATATCACTCAGCAATGAAATCTATGTCATCAGGCCAGTAGCAGCATAATGAGTGGATTCAGGTACGATGATTCTAAGTGAAATAAGTCACACAGAAAAAGAAACATCATAAGATATCACTAATACACGGAATGTAAACTTGGCTACACAGGAACTGAATTACAAAACAGAATAGGGTCTCAAATGTAGAAAACCAACTTATGCTTGCTTAAGGGGAAAGGTGAGTTGGGGTGCTGCATAAAACCAGAGATTGAAATTAGCACAGATACCTTTCCATAAGCCAAATATGTAATAGACAAGAGCTACTGCTTGCTCAACGAAGTGGACTCAACATCCCATATTAAACACCTAAGAATATACCTGACTAGTAAGAATCTTAAAACCTATGGATTTATGTGTCTCCGAAAGAGAATCAAGCGTGTGTACAGCGGCATAAACGCAGCAGTGATAGGATTGGTGAGGTTCGGTGAGCAAAGGCAGACCCTTTGAAGTCATATTGCATGGTACCCATTCCATGGTTCTCAACTCTCCAGGTTTAAGGGATTCTTCCTTCAGCTAAAACATGCATGTGGAACCCAGAGGATGATCCACCGTGTGATCGGGAAACGTATTGAAATGTGTCTCAGTTTTCATCCCCTGGTACTCGGGTGCAACATTCCAGATGCTTTACTAACACTCTCCCCACTTGGAGAGTCAGTGCCTTTAACCTCCTGTTTGGCCCAGTTTGCAATTTCTGCGGAAAATGAACAGGAATAGGGAGAACCAATGAGAGACTAGCTGAAGGAGTCTGGACGGGCAAATTTAATGCTCATTTCCCAACAGGAAGAGGAATTAACCAAAGGCTCAGTGAGCCATGCCGGAACCACACTAGGGCCTGAAGCAATCCTGCGGTGTTGCGGCCAGCTCACAAGAAAGCGAGTTGAAGAAAGGAGCTCAGGGGCCCAGTAATTCACACACCTGCAGAGTTATAAATGACAGCTATCATCCAAAAATATATTGAAGTAAGGCTGCCAAGAGGACTTGAAAGCGGGGCAGAATTGCAGGAAACCAATTTCAGGAGGTAGACTGGAATTGCATGTAAAGCATAGGAAAAGAGGCAGAACGTCCACAATGATGCACTTGGCCAAAAAGGGCGTATGCGTTTTTTCCTGAATATACTCAGGAAAAAACTCATATGCACTTTTTGGGCAACCAAGCAAGCTTGCAAAGGAAATCTGAACTACAATGAAGTCTCACTGCCCCCCGGTCAAAAGGGCCATCTGATAAAAGTGTAAAATCCATAAAGGCAGGACAGGCCATGGAGAACTGGGAGCCTAGTTAGACTGATGGGCGGGATGTAAATTGCCAACAGCCACTCTGGAGAAGTGTATGGTGTTTCCTGAAACATCTAAAAAACAAAGCAACAGAGCCTAGGGCACTTCCACTTATGGTCCTATAGATTAGGGAAATTAAAATCAAAAAGACACAGCCACCCCAAAGTTTGGGACGGCTCTGTTTACAAGAACCTCGTTTACGGTACAAGTTCAATATCGCAGAAAGCGAAAAATGGATAAAGAAGTTGTGGTACTTACGTACAATGCAATATCACTCAGCAATGAAATCTATGTCATCAGGCCAGTAGCAGCATAATGAGTGGATTCAGGTACGATGATTCTAAGTGAAATAAGTCACACAGAAAAAGAAACATCATAAGGTATCACTAATACATGGAATGTAAACTTGGCTACACAGGAACTGAATTACAAAACAGAACAGGGTCTCAAATGTAGAAAACCAACTTATGCTTGCTTAAGGGGAAAGGTGAGTTGGGGTGCTGTATAAAACCAGAGATAGAAATTAGCACAGATACCGTTCCATAAGCCAAATATGTAATAAACAAGAGCTACTCCTTGCTCAACGAAGTGGACCCAACACCCCATATTAAACGCCTAAGAATATACCTGACTAGTAAGAATCTTAAAACCTATGGATTTATATGTCTCCGAAAGAGAATCAAGCATGTGTACAGCGGCATAAACGCAGCAGTGATAGGATTGGTGAGGTTCGGTGAGCAAATGCAGACCCTTTGAAGTCATATTGCATGGTACCCATTCCATGGTTCTCAACTCTCCAGGTTTAAGGGATTCTTCCTTCAGCTAAAACATGCATGTGGAACCCAGAGGATGATCCACCGTGTGATCGGGAAACATGTTCAAATGTGTCTCAGTTTTCGTCCCCTGGTACTCGGGTGCAACATTCCAGACGCTTTACTAACACTCTCCCCACTTGGAGAGTCAGTGCCTTAAACCTCCTGTTTGACCCAGTTTGCAATTTCTGCGGAAAATGAACAGGAATAGGGAGAACCAACGAGAGACTAGCTGGAGGTGTCTGGATGGGTAAATTTAACTCTCATTTCCCACCAAGAAGAGGAATTAACCAAAGGCTCAGCGAGCCATGCCGGAACCACACTAGGGCCTGAAGCAATCCTGCGGTGTTGCGGCCAGCTCACAAGAAAGCGAGTTGAAGAAAGGAGCTCAGGGGCCCTGTAATTCACACACCTGCAGAGTTATAAATGACAGCAGTCGTCCAAAAATATATTGAAGTAAGGCTGCCAAGAGGACTTGAAAGCGGGGCAGAATTGCAGGAAACCGATTTCAGGAGGTAGACTGGAATTGCATGTAAAGCATAGGAAAAGAGGCAGAACGTCCACAATGATGCACTTGGCCAAAAAGGGCGTATGCGTTTTTTCCTGAATATATTCAGGAAAAAACGCATACGCACTTTTTGGCCAACCAAGCAAGCTTGCAAAGGAAATCTGCACTACAATGAAGTCTCACTGCCCCCCGGTCAAAAGGGACATCTGAAAAAAGTGTAAAATCCAGAAAGGCAGGACAGCCCATGGAGAACTGGGAGCCTTGTTATGCTGATGGGTGGGATGTAAATTGCCAACAGCCACTCTGGAGAAGTGTATGGTGTTTCCTGAAACATCTAAAAAACAAAGCAACAGAGCCTAGGGCACTTCCACTTATGGTCCTATAGATTAGGGAAATTAAAATCAAAAAGACACAGCCACCCCAAAGTTTGGGACGGCTCTGTTTACAAGAACCTCGTTTACGGTACAAGTTCAATATCGCAGAAAGCGAAAAATGGATAAAGAAGTTGTGGTACTTACGTACAAAGCAATATCACTCAGCAATGAAATCTATGTCATCAGGCCAGTAGCAGCATAATGAGTGGATTCAGGTACGATGATTCTAAGTGAAATAAGTCACACCGAAAAAGAAACATCATAAGATATCACTAATACACGGAATGTAAACTTGGCTACACAGGAACTGAATTACAAAACAGAATAGGGTCTCAAATGTAGAAAACCAACTTATGCTTGCTTAAGGGGAAAGGTGAGTTGGGGTGCTGCATAAAACCAGAGATTGAAATTAGCACAGATACCTTTCCATAAGCCAAATATGTAATAGACAAGAGCTACTGCTTGCTCAACGAAGTGGACTCAACACCCCATATTAAACGCCTAAGAATATACCTGACTAGTAAGAATCTTAAAACCTATGGATTTATATGTCTCCGAAAGAGAATCAAGCGTGTGTACAGCGGCATAAACGCAGCAGTGATAGGATTGGTGAGGTTCGGTGAGCAAATGCAGACCCTTTGAAGTCATATTGCATGGTACCCATTCCATGGTTCTCAACTCTCCAGGTTTAAGGGATTCTTCCTTCAGCTAAAACATGCATGTGGAACCCAGAGTATGATCCACCATGTGATCGGGAAACGTGTTCAAATGTGTCTCAGTTTTCGTCCCCTGGTACTCGGGTGCAACATTCCAGACGCTTTACTAACACTCTCCCCACTTGGAGAGTCAGCGCCTTTAACCTCCTGTTTGGCCCAGTTTGCAATTTCTGCGGAAAATGAACAGGAATAGGGAGAACCAATGAGAGACTAGCTGGAGGAGTCTGGACGGGCAAATTTAACTCTCATTTCAGAACAGGAAGAGGAATTAACCAAAGGCTCAGCGAGCCATGCCGGAACCACACTAGGGCCTGAAGCAATCCTGCGGTGTTGCGGCCAGCTCACAAGAAAGCGAGTTGAAGAATGGAGCTGAAGGGCCCTGTAATTCACACACCTGCAGAGATCTAAATGACAGCTATCGTCCAAAAATATATTGAAGTAAGGCTGCCAAGAGGACTTGAAAGCGGGGCAGAATTGCAGGAAACCGATTTCAGGAGGTAGACTGGAATTGCATGTAAAGCATAGGAAAAGAGGCAGAACGTCCACAATGATGCACTTGGCCAAAAAGGGCGTATGCGTTTTTTCCTGAATATATTCAGGAAAAAACGCATACGCCCTTTTTGGCCAACCAAGCAAGCTTGCAAAGGAAATCTGCACTACAATGAAGTCTCACTGCCCCCCGGTCAAAAGGGCCATCTGAAAAAAGTGTAAAATCCAGAAAGGCAGGACAGGCCATGGAGAAATGGGAGCCTTCTTATGCTGATGGGCGTGATGTAAATTGCCAACAGCCACTCTGGAGAAGTGTATGGTGTTTCCTGAAATATCTAAGAAACAAAGCAACAGAGCCTAGGGCACTTCCACTTATGGTCCTATAGCTTAGGTAAATTAAAATCAAAAAGACAGAGCCACCCCAAAATTTGGGACGGCTCTGTTTACAAGAACCTCGTTTCCGGTACAAGTTGAATATTGCAGAAAGCGAAAAATGGATAAACAAGTTGTGGTACTAACGTACAATGCAATATCACTCAGCAATGAAATCTCTGTCATCAGGCCCATAGCAGCATAATGAGTGGATTCAGGTACGATGATTCTAAGTGAAATATGTCACACAGAAAAAGAAACATCATAAGATATCACTAATACACGGAATGTAAACTTGGCTACACAGGAACTGAATTACAAAACAGAATAGGGTCTCAAATGTAGAAAACCAACTTATGCTTGCTTAAGGGGAAAGGTGAGTTGGGGTGCTGCATAAAACCAGAGATTGAAATTAGCACAGATACCTTTCCATAAGCCAAATATGTAATAGCCAAGAGCTACTGCTTGCTCAACGAAGTGGACTCAACACCCCATATTAAACGCCTAAGAATATACTTGACTAGTAAGAATCTTAAAACCTATGGATTTATATGTCTCCGAAAGAGAATCAAGCATGTGTACAGTGGCATAAACGCAGCACTGATAGGATTGGTGAGGTTCGGTGAGCAAATGCAGACCCTTTGAAGTCATATTGCATGGTACCCATTCCATGGTTCTCAACTCTCCAGGTTTAAGGGATTCTTCCTTCAGCTAAAACATGCATGTGGAACCCAGAGGATGATCCACCGTGTGATCGGGAAACGTGTTCAAATGTGTCTCAGTTTTCGTCCCCTGGTACTCGGGTGCAACATTCCAGACGCTTTACTAACACTCTCCCCACTTGGAGAGTCAGTGCCTTTAACCTCCTGTTTGGCCCAGTTTGCAATTTCTGCGGAAAATGAACAGGAATAGGGAGAACCAATGAGAGACTAGCTGGAGGTGTCTCGACGGGTAAATTTAACTCTAATTTCCCACCAAGAAGAGGAATTAACCAAAGGCTCAGCGAGCCATGCCGGAACCACACTAGGGCCTGAAGCAATCCTGCGGTGTTGCGGCCAGCTCACAAGAAAGCGAGTTGAAGAAAGGAGCTCAGGGGCCCTGTAATTCACACACCTGCAGAGTTATAAATGACAGCTATCGTCCAAAAATATATTGAAGTAAGGCTGCCAAGAGGACTTGAAAGCGGGGCAGAATTGCAGGAAACCGATTTCAGGAGGTAGACTGGAATTGCATGTAAAGCATAGGAAAAGAGGCAGAACGTCCACAATGATGCACTTGGCCAAAAAGGGCGTATGCGTTTTTTCCTGAATATATTCAGGAAAAAACGCATACGCCCTTTTTGGCCAACCAAGCAAGCTTGCAAAGGAAATCTGCACTACAATGAAGTCTCACTGCCCCCCGGTCAAAAGGGCCATCTGAAAAATGTGTAAAATCCAGAAAGGCAGGACAGGCCATGGAGAACTGGGAGCCTTTTTGTGCTTATGGGCAGGATGTAAATTGCCAACAGCCACTCTGGAGAAGTGTATGGTGTTTCCTGAAACATCTAAAAAACAAAGCAACAGAGCCTAGGGCACTTCCACTTATGGTCCTATAGCTTAGGGAAATTAAAATCAAAAAGACACAGCCACCCCAAAGTTTGGGACGGCTCTGTTTACAAGAACCTCGTTTACAGTACAAGTTCAATATCGCAGAAAGCGAAAAATGGATAAAGAAGTTGTGGTACTTACGTACAATGCAATATCACTCAGCAATGAAATCTATGTCATCAGGCCCATAGCAGGATAATGAGTGGATTCAGGTACGATGATTCTAAGTGAAATAAGTCACACAGAAAAAGAAACATCATAAGATATCACTAATACACGGAATGTAAGCTTGGCTACACAGGAACTGAATTACAAAACAGAACAGGGTCTCAAATGCAAAAAAGCAACTTATGCTTGCTTAAGGGGAAAGGTGAGTTGGGGTGCTGCATAAAACCAGAGATTGAAATTAGCACAGATACCTTTCCATAAGCCAAATATGTAATAGACAAGAGCTACTGCTTTCTCAACGAAGTGGACTCAACACCACATATTAAACGCCTAAAAATATACCTGACTAGTAAGAATCTTAAAACCTATGGATTTATATGTCTCCGAAAGAGAATCAAGCATGTTTACAGTGGCATAAACGCAGCAGTGATAGGATTGGTGAGGTTCGGTGAGCAAATGCAGACCCTTTGAAGTCATATTGCATGGTACCCATTCCATGGTTCTCAACTCTCCAGGTTTAAGGGATTCTTCCTTCAGCTAAAACATGCATGTGGAACCCAGAGTATGATCCACCGTGTGATCGGGAAACGTGTTCAAATGTGTCTCAGTTTTCGTCCCCTGGTACTCGGGTGCAACATTCCAGACGCTTTACTAACACTCTCCCCACTTGGAGAGTCAGTGCCTTTAACCTCCTGTTTGGCCCAGTTTGCAAATTCTGCGGAAAATGAACAGGAATAGGGAGAACCAATGAGAGACTAGCTGGAGGAGTCTGGACGGGCAAATTTAACTCTCATTTCCCACCAAGAAGAGGAATTAACCAAAGGCTCAGCGAGCCATGCCGGAACCACACTAGGGCCTGAAGCAATCCTGCGGTGTTGCGGCCAGCTCACAAGAAAGCCAGTTGAAGAAAGGAGCTCAGGGTCCCTGTAATTCACACACATGCAGAGTTCTAAATGACAGCTATCGTCCAAAAATATATTGAAGTAAGGCTGCCAAGAGGACTTGAAAGCGGGGCAGAATTGCAGGAAACCGATTTCAGGAGGTAGACTGGAATTGCATGTAAAGCATTGGAAAAGAGGCAGAACGTCCACAATGATGCACTTGGCCAAAAAGGGCGTATGCGTTTTTTCCTGAATATACTCAGGAAAAAACTCATATGCACTTTTTGGGCAACCAAGCCAGCTTGCAAAGGAAATCTGAACTACAATGAAGTCTCACTGCCCCCCGGTCAAAAGGGCCATCTGATAAAAGTGTAAAATCCATAAAGGCAGGACAGGCCATGGAGAACTGGGAGCCTAGTTAGACTGATGGGCGGGATGTAAATTGCCAACAGCCACTCTGGAGAAGTGTATGGTGTTTCCTGAAACATCTAAAAAACAAAGCAACAGAGCCTAGGGCACTTCCACTTATGGTCCTATAGATTAGGGAAATTAAAATCAAAAAGACACAGCCACCCCAAAGTTTGGGACGGCTCTGTTTACAAGAACCTCGTTTACGGTACAAGTTCAATATCGCAGAAAGCGAAAAATGGATAAAGAAGTTGTGGTACTTACGTACAATGCAATATCACTCAGCAATGAAATCTATGTCATCAGGCCAGTAGCAGCATAATGAGTGGATTCAGGTACGATGATTCTAAGTGAAATAAGTCACACAGAAAAAGAAACATCATAAGGTATCACTAATACATGGAATGTAAACTTGGCTACACAGGAACTGAATTACAAAACAGAACAGGGTCTCAAATGTAGAAAACCAACTTATGCTTGCTTAAGGGGAAAGGTGAGTTGGGGTGCTGTATAAAACCAGAGATAGAAATTAGCACAGATACCGTTCCATAAGCCAAATATGTAATAAACAAGAGCTACTCCTTGCTCAACGAAGTGGACCCAACACCCCATATTAAACGCCTAAGAATATACCTGACTAGTAAGAATCTTAAAACCTATGGATTTATATGTCTCCGAAAGAGAATCAAGCATGTGTACAGCGGCATAAACGCAGCAGTGATAGGATTGGTGAGGTTCGGTGAGCAAATGCAGACCCTTTGAAGTCATATTGCATGGTACCCATTCCATGGTTCTCAACTCTCCAGGTTTAAGGGATTCTTCCTTCAGCTAAAACATGCATGTGGAACCCAGAGGATGATCCACCGTGTGATCGGGAAACATGTTCAAATGTGTCTCAGTTTTCGTCCCCTGGTACTCGGGTGCAACATTCCAGACGCTTTACTAACACTCTCCCCACTTGGAGAGTCAGTGCCTTAAACCTCCTGTTTGACCCAGTTTGCAATTTCTGCGGAAAATGAACAGGAATAGGGAGAACCAACGAGAGACTAGCTGGAGGTGTCTGGATGGGTAAATTTAACTCTCATTTCCCACCAAGAAGAGGAATTAACCAAAGGCTCAGCGAGCCATGCCGGAACCACACTAGGGCCTGAAGCAATCCTGCGGTGTTGCGGCCAGCTCACAAGAAAGCGAGTTGAAGAAAGGAGCTCAGGGGCCCTGTAATTCACACACCTGCAGAGTTATAAATGACAGCAGTCGTCCAAAAATATATTGAAGTAAGGCTGCCAAGAGGACTTGAAAGCGGGGCAGAATTGCAGGAAACCGATTTCAGGAGGTAGACTGGAATTGCATGTAAAGCATAGGAAAAGAGGCAGAACGTCCACAATGATGCACTTGGCCAAAAAGGGCGTATGCGTTTTTTCCTGAATATATTCAGGAAAAAACGCATACGCACTTTTTGGCCAACCAAGCAAGCTTGCAAAGGAAATCTGCACTACAATGAAGTCTCACTGCCCCCCGGTCAAAAGGGACATCTGAAAAAAGTGTAAAATCCAGAAAGGCAGGACAGCCCATGGAGAACTGGGAGCCTTGTTATGCTGATGGGTGGGATGTAAATTGCCAACAGCCACTCTGGAGAAGTGTATGGTGTTTCCTGAAACATCTAAAAAACAAAGCAACAGAGCCTAGGGCACTTCCACTTATGGTCCTATAGATTAGGGAAATTAAAATCAAAAAGACACAGCCACCCCAAAGTTTGGGACGGCTCTGTTTACAAGAACCTCGTTTACGGTACAAGTTCAATATCGCAGAAAGCGAAAAATGGATAAAGAAGTTGTGGTACTTACGTACAAAGCAATATCACTCAGCAATGAAATCTATGTCATCAGGCCAGTAGCAGCATAATGAGTGGATTCAGGTACGATGATTCTAAGTGAAATAAGTCACACCGAAAAAGAAACATCATAAGATATCACTAATACACGGAATGTAAACTTGGCTACACAGGAACTGAATTACAAAACAGAATAGGGTCTCAAATGTAGAAAACCAACTTATGCTTGCTTAAGGGGAAAGGTGAGTTGGGGTGCTGCATAAAACCAGAGATTGAAATTAGCACAGATACCTTTCCATAAGCCAAATATGTAATAGACAAGAGCTACTGCTTGCTCAACGAAGTGGACTCAACACCCCATATTAAACGCCTAAGAATATACCTGACTAGTAAGAATCTTAAAACCTATGGATTTATATGTCTCCGAAAGAGAATCAAGCGTGTGTACAGCGGCATAAACGCAGCAGTGATAGGATTGGTGAGGTTCGGTGAGCAAATGCAGACCCTTTGAAGTCATATTGCATGGTACCCATTCCATGGTTCTCAACTCTCCAGGTTTAAGGGATTCTTCCTTCAGCTAAAACATGCATGTGGAACCCAGAGTATGATCCACCATGTGATCGGGAAACGTGTTCAAATGTGTCTCAGTTTTCGTCCCCTGGTACTCGGGTGCAACATTCCAGACGCTTTACTAACACTCTCCCCACTTGGAGAGTCAGCGCCTTTAACCTCCTGTTTGGCCCAGTTTGCAATTTCTGCGGAAAATGAACAGGAATAGGGAGAACCAATGAGAGACTAGCTGGAGGAGTCTGGACGGGCAAATTTAACTCTCATTTCAGAACAGGAAGAGGAATTAACCAAAGGCTCAGCGAGCCATGCCGGAACCACACTAGGGCCTGAAGCAATCCTGCGGTGTTGCGGCCAGCTCACAAGAAAGCGAGTTGAAGAATGGAGCTGAAGGGCCCTGTAATTCACACACCTGCAGAGATCTAAATGACAGCTATCGTCCAAAAATATATTGAAGTAAGGCTGCCAAGAGGACTTGAAAGCGGGGCAGAATTGCAGGAAACCGATTTCAGGAGGTAGACTGGAATTGCATGTAAAGCATAGGAAAAGAGGCAGAACGTCCACAATGATGCACTTGGCCAAAAAGGGCGTATGCGTTTTTTCCTGAATATATTCAGGAAAAAACGCATACGCCCTTTTTGGCCAACCAAGCAAGCTTGCAAAGGAAATCTGCACTACAATGAAGTCTCACTGCCCCCCGGTCAAAAGGGCCATCTGAAAAAAGTGTAAAATCCAGAAAGGCAGGACAGGCCATGGAGAAATGGGAGCCTTCTTATGCTGATGGGCGTGATGTAAATTGCCAACAGCCACTCTGGAGAAGTGTATGGTGTTTCCTGAAATATCTAAGAAACAAAGCAACAGAGCCTAGGGCACTTCCACTTATGGTCCTATAGCTTAGGTAAATTAAAATCAAAAAGACAGAGCCACCCCAAAATTTGGGACGGCTCTGTTTACAAGAACCTCGTTTCCGGTACAAGTTGAATATTGCAGAAAGCGAAAAATGGATAAAGAAGTTGTGGTACTAACGTACAATGCAATATCACTCAGCAATGAAATCTCTGTCATCAGGCCCATAGCAGCATAATGAGTGGATTCAGGTACGATGATTCTAAGTGAAATATGTCACACAGAAAAAGAAACATCATAAGATATCACTAATACACGGAATGTAAACTTGGCTACACAGGAACTGAATTACAAAACAGAATAGGGTCTCAAATGTAGAAAACCAACTTATGCTTGCTTAAGGGGAAAGGTGAGTTGGGGTGCTGCATAAAACCAGAGATTGAAATTAGCACAGATACCTTTCCATAAGCCAAATATGTAATAGCCAAGAGCTACTGCTTGCTCAACGAAGTGGACTCAACACCCCATATTAAACGCCTAAGAATATACTTGACTAGTAAGAATCTTAAAACCTATGGATTTATATGTCTCCGAAAGAGAATCAAGCATGTGTACAGTGGCATAAACGCAGCACTGATAGGATTGGTGAGGTTCGGTGAGCAAATGCAGACCCTTTGAAGTCATATTGCATGGTACCCATTCCATGGTTCTCAACTCTCCAGGTTTAAGGGATTCTTCCTTCAGCTAAAACATGCATGTGGAACCCAGAGGATGATCCACCGTGTGATCGGGAAACGTGTTCAAATGTGTCTCAGTTTTCGTCCCCTGGTACTCGGGTGCAACATTCCAGACGCTTTACTAACACTCTCCCCACTTGGAGAGTCAGTGCCTTTAACCTCCTGTTTGGCCCAGTTTGCAATTTCTGCGGAAAATGAACAGGAATAGGGAGAACCAATGAGAGACTAGCTGGAGGTGTCTCGACGGGTAAATTTAACTCTAATTTCCCACCAAGAAGAGGAATTAACCAAAGGCTCAGCGAGCCATGCCGGAACCACACTAGGGCCTGAAGCAATCCTGCGGTGTTGCGGCCAGCTCACAAGAAAGCGAGTTGAAGAAAGGAGCTCAGGGGCCCTGTAATTCACACACCTGCAGAGTTATAAATGACAGCTATCGTCCAAAAATATATTGAAGTAAGGCTGCCAAGAGGACTTGAAAGCGGGGCAGAATTGCAGGAAACCGATTTCAGGAGGTAGACTGGAATTGCATGTAAAGCATAGGAAAAGAGGCAGAACGTCCACAATGATGCACTTGGCCAAAAAGGGCGTATGCGTTTTTTCCTGAATATATTCAGGAAAAAACGCATACGCCCTTTTTGGCCAACCAAGCAAGCTTGCAAAGGAAATCTGCACTACAATGAAGTCTCACTGCCCCCCGGTCAAAAGGGCCATCTGAAAAATGTGTAAAATCCAGAAAGGCAGGACAGGCCATGGAGAACTGGGAGCCTTTTTGTGCTTATGGGCAGGATGTAAATTGCCAACAGCCACTCTGGAGAAGTGTATGGTGTTTCCTGAAACATCTAAAAAACAAAGCAACAGAGCCTAGGGCACTTCCACTTATGGTCCTATAGCTTAGGGAAATTAAAATCAAAAAGACACAGCCACCCCAAAGTTTGGGACGGCTCTGTTTACAAGAACCTCGTTTACAGTACAAGTTCAATATCGCAGAAAGCGAAAAATGGATAAAGAAGTTGTGGTACTTACGTACAATGCAATATCACTCAGCAATGAAATCTATGTCATCAGGCCCATAGCAGGATAATGAGTGGATTCAGGTACGATGATTCTAAGTGAAATAAGTCACACAGAAAAAGAAACATCATAAGATATCACTAATACACGGAATGTAAGCTTGGCTACACAGGAACTGAATTACAAAACAGAACAGGGTCTCAAATGCAAAAAAGCAACTTATGCTTGCTTAAGGGGAAAGGTGAGTTGGGGTGCTGCATAAAACCAGAGATTGAAATTAGCACAGATACCTTTCCATAAGCCAAATATGTAATAGACAAGAGCTACTGCTTTCTCAACGAAGTGGACTCAACACCACATATTAAACGCCTAAAAATATACCTGACTAGTAAGAATCTTAAAACCTATGGATTTATATGTCTCCGAAAGAGAATCAAGCATGTTTACAGTGGCATAAACGCAGCAGTGATAGGATTGGTGAGGTTCGGTGAGCAAATGCAGACCCTTTGAAGTCATATTGCATGGTACCCATTCCATGGTTCTCAACTCTCCAGGTTTAAGGGATTCTTCCTTCAGCTAAAACATGCATGTGGAACCCAGAGTATGATCCACCGTGTGATCGGGAAACGTGTTCAAATGTGTCTCAGTTTTCGTCCCCTGGTACTCGGGTGCAACATTCCAGACGCTTTACTAACACTCTCCCCACTTGGAGAGTCAGTGCCTTTAACCTCCTGTTTGGCCCAGTTTGCAAATTCTGCGGAAAATGAACAGGAATAGGGAGAACCAATGAGAGACTAGCTGGAGGAGTCTGGACGGGCAAATTTAACTCTCATTTCCCACCAAGAAGAGGAATTAACCAAAGGCTCAGCGAGCCATGCCGGAACCACACTAGGGCCTGAAGCAATCCTGCGGTGTTGCGGCCAGCTCACAAGAAAGCCAGTTGAAGAAAGGAGCTCAGGGTCCCTGTAATTCACACACATGCAGAGTTCTAAATGACAGCTATCGTCCAAAAATATATTGAAGTAAGGCTGCCAAGAGGACTTGAAAGCGGGGCAGAATTGCAGGAAACCGATTTCAGGAGGTAGACTGGAATTGCATGTAAAGCATTGGAAAAGAGGCAGAACGTCCACAATGATGCACTTGGCCAAAAAGGGCGTATGCGTTTTTTCCTGAATATATTCAGGAAAAAACGCATACGCCCTTTTTGGCCAACCAAGCAAGCTTGCAAATGAAATCTGCACTACAATGAAGTCTCACTGCCCCCCGGTCAAAAGGGCCATCTGAAAAAAGTGTAAAATCCAGAAAGGTAGGACAGGCCATGGAGAACTGGGAGCCTTGTTATGCTGATGGGCGTGATGTAAATTGCCAACAGCCACTCTGGAGAAGTGTATGGTGTTTCCTGAAACATCTAAAAAACAAAGCAACAGAGCCTAGGGCACTTCCACTTATGGTCCTATAGCTTAGGGAAATTAAAATCAAAAAGACACAGCCACCCCAAAGTTTGGGACGGCTCTGTTTACAAGAACCTCGTTTACGGTACAAGTTCAATATCGCAGAAAGCGAAAAATGGATAAAGAAGTTGTGGTACTAACGTACAATGCAATATCACTCAGCAATGAAATCTATGTCATCAGGCCCATAGCAGGATAATGAGTGGATTCAGGTACGATGATTCTAAGTGAAATAAGTCACACAGAAAAAGAAACATCATAAGATATCACTAATACACGGAATGTAAGCTTGGCTACACAGGAACTGAATTAGAAAACAGAACACGGTCTCAAATGCAGAAAACCAACTAATGCTTGCTTAAGGGGAAAGGTGAGTTGGGGTGCTGCATAAAACCAGAGATTGAAATTAACACAGATACCTTTCCATAAGCCAAATATGTAATAGACAAGATTTACTGCTTGCTCAACCAAGTGGACTCAACACCCCATATTAAACGCCTAAGAATATACCTGACTAGTAAGAATCTTAAAACCTATGGATTTATATGTCTCCGAAAGAGAATCAAGCATGTGTACAGCGGCATAAACGCAGCAGTGATAGGATTGGTGAGGTTCGGTGAGCAAATGCAGACCCTTTGAAGTCATATTGCATGGTACCCATTCCATGGTTCTCAACTCTCCAGGTTTAAGGGATTCTTCCTTCAGCTAAAACATGCATGTGGAACCCAGAGGATGATCCACCGTGTGATCGGGAAACATGTTCAAATGTGTCTCAGTTTTCGTCCCCTGGTACTCGGGTGCAACATTCCAGACGCTTTACTAACACTCTTCCCACTTGGAGAGTCAGTGCCTTAAACCTCCTGTTTGACCCAGTTTGCAATTTCTGCGGAAAATGAAGAGGAATAGGGAGAACCAACGAGAGACTAGCTGGAGGTGTCTGGATGGGTAAATTTAACTGTCATTTCCCACCAAGAAGAGGAATTAACCAAAGGCTCAGCGAGCCATGCCGGAACCACACTAGGGCCTGAAGCAATCCTGCGGTGTTGCGGCCAGCTCACAAGAAAGCGAGTTGAAGAAAGGAGCTCAGGGGCCCTGTAATTCACACACCTGCAGAGTTATAAATGACAGCTATCGTCCAAAAATATATTGAAGTAAGGCTGCCAAGAGGACTTGAAAGCGGGGCAGAATTGCAGGAAACCGATTTCAGGAGGTAGACTGGAATTGCATGTAAAGCATAGGAAAAGAGGCAGAACGTCCACAATGATGCACTTGGCCAAAAAGGGCGTATGCGTTTTTTCCTGAATATATTCAGGAAAAAACGCATACGCCCTTTTTGGACAACCAAGCAAGCTTGCAAAGGAAATCTGCACTACAATGAAGTCTTACTGCCCCCCGGTTAAAAGGGCCATCTGAAAAAAGTGTAAAATCCAGAAAGGCAGGACAGGCCATGGAGAACTGGGAGCCTTCTTATGCTGATGGGTGGGATGTAAATTGCAAACAGCCACTCTGGAGAAGTGTATGGTGTTTCCTGAAATATCTAAAAAACAAAGCAACAGAGCCTAGGGCACTTCCACTTATGGTCCTATAGCTTAGGGAAATTAAAATCAAAAAGACACAGCCACCCCAATGTTCGGGACGGCTCTGTTTACAAGAACCTCGTTTACGGTACAAGTTCAATATCGCAGAAAGCGAAAAATGCATAAAGAATTTGTGGTACTTACGTACAATGCAATATCACTCAGCAATGAAATCTATGTCATCAGGCCAGTAGCAGCATAATGAGTGGATTCAGGTACGATGATTCTAAGTGAAATAAATCACACAGAAAAAGAAACATCATAAGTTATCACTAATACACGGAATGTAAACATGGCTACACAGGAACTGAATTACAAAACAGAATAGGGTCTCAAATGAAGAAAACCAACTTACGCTTGCTTAAGAGGAAAGGTTAGTTGGGGTGCTGCATAAAACCAGAGATTGAAATTAGCACAGATACCTTTCCATAAGCCAAATATGTAATAGACAAGAGCTACTGCTTGCTCAACGAAGTGGACTCAACACCCCATATTAAACGCCTAAGAATATACCTGACTAGTAAGAATCTTAAAACCTATGGATTTATATGTCTCCGAAAGAGAATCAAGCGTGTGTACAGCGGCATAAACGCAGCAGTGATAGGATTGGTGAGGTTCGGTGAGCAAATGCAGACCCTTTGAAGTCATATTGCATGGTACCCATTCCATGGTTCTCAACTCTCCAGGTTTAAGGGATTCTTCCTTCAGCTAAAACATGCATGTGGAACCCAGAGTATGATCCACCATGTGATCGGGAAACGTGTTCAAATGTGTCTCAGTTTTCGTCCCCTGGTACTCGGGTGCAACATTCCAGATGCTTTACTAACACTCTCCCCACTTGGAGAGTCAGCGCCTTTAACCTCCTGTTTGGCCCAGTTTGCAATTTCTGCGGAAAATGAACAGGAATAGGGAGAACCAATGAGAGACTAGCTGGAGGTGTCTGGACGGGCAAATTTAACTCTCATTTCCCACCAAGAAGAGGAATTAACCAAAGGCTCAGCGAGCCATGCCGGAACCACACTAGGGCCTGAAGCAATCCTGCGGTGTTGCGGCCAGCTCACAAGAAAGCGAGTTGAAGAAAGGAGCTCAGGGGCCCTGTAATTCACAAACCTGCAGAGTTATAAATGACAGCTATCGTCCAAAAATATATTGAAGTAAGGCTGCCAAGAGGACTTGAAAGCGGGGCAGAATTGCAGGAAACCGATTTCAGGAGGTAGACTGGAATTCCATGTAAAGCATAGGAAAGGAGTCAGAACGTCCACAATGATGCACTTGGCCAAAAAGGGCGTATACGTTTTTTCCTGAATATATTCAGGAAAAAACACATACGCACTTTTTGGCCAACCAAGCAAGCTTGCAGAGGAAATCTGCACTACAATGAAGTCTCACTGCCCCCCGGTCAAAAGGGCCATCTGAAAAAAGTGTAAAATCCAGAAAGTCAGGACAGGCCATGGAGAACTGGGAGCCTAGTTAGGCTGATGGGCGGGATGTAAATTGCCAACAGCCACTCTGCAGAAGTGTATGGTGTTTCCTGAAACATCTAAAAAACAAAGCAACAGAGCCTAGGGTACTTCCACTTATTGTCCTATAGATTAGGGAAATTAAAATCGAAAAGACACAGCCACCCCAAAGTTTGGGACGGCTCTGTTTACAAGAACCTCGTTTACGGTAAGAGTTCAATATCACAGAAAGCGAAAAATGGATAAAGAAGTTGTGGTACTAACGTACAATGCAATATCACTCAGCAATGAAATCTATGTCATCAGGCCAGTAGCAGCATAATGAGTGGATTCAGGTACGATGATTCTAAGTGAAATAAGTCACACCGAAAAAGAAACATCATAAGATATCACTAATACACGGAATGTAAACTTGGCTACACAGGAACTGAATTACAAAACAGAATAGGGTCTCAAATGTAGAAAACCAACTTATGCTTGCTTAAGGGGAAAGGTGAGTTGGGGTGCTGCATAAAACCAGAGATTGAAATTAGCACAGATACCTTTCCATAAGCCAAATATGTAATAGACAAGAGCTACTGCTTGCTCAACGAAGTGGACTCAACACCCCATATTAAACGCCTAAGAATATACCTGACTAGTAAGAATCTTAAAACCTATGGATTTATATGTCTCCGAAAGAGAATCAAGCGTGTGTACAGCGGCATAAACGCAGCAGTGATAGGATTGGTGAGGTTCGGTGAGCAAATGCAGACCCTTTGAAGTCATATTGCATGGTACCCATTCCATGGTTCTCAACTCTCCAGGTTTAAGGGATTCTTCCTTCAGCTAAAACATGCATGTGGAACCCAGAGGATGATCCACCGTGTGATCGGGAAACATGTTCAAATGTGTCTCAGTTTTCGTCCCCTGGTACTCGGGTGCAACATTCCAGACGCTTTACTAACACTCTCCCCACTTGGAGAGTCAGTGCCTTAAACCTCCTGTTTGACCCAGTTTGCAATTTCTGCGGAAAATGAACAGGAATAGGGAGAACCAACGAGAGACTAGCTGGAGGTGTCTGGATGGGTAAATTTAACTCTCATTTCCCACCAAGAAGAGGAATTAACCAAAGGCTCAGCGAGCCATGCCGGAACCACACTAGGGCCTGAAGCAATCCTGCGGTGTTGTGGCCAGCTCACAAGAAAGCGAGTTGAAGAAAGGAGCTCAGGGGCCCTGTAATTCATACACCTGCACAGTTCTAAATGACAGCTATCGTCCAAAAATATATTGAAGTAAGGCTGCCAAGAGGACTTGAAAGCGGGGCAGAATTGCAGGAAACCGATTTCAGGAGGTAGACTGGAATTGCATGTAAAGCATAGGAAAAGAGGCAGAACGTCCACAATGATGCACTTGGCCAAAAAGGGCGTATGCGTGTTTTCCTGAATATATTCAGGAAAAAACGCATACGCCCTTTTTGGCCAACCAAGCAAGCTTGCAAAGGAAATCTGCACTACAATGAAGTCTCACTGCCCCCCGGTCAAAAGGGCCATCTGAAAAAAGTGTAAAATCCAGAAAGGCAGGACAGGCCATGGAAAACTGGGAGCCTTGTTATGCTGATGGGCGTGATGTAAATTGCCAACAGCCACTCTGGAGAAGTGTATGGTGTTTCCTGAAACATCTAAAAAAGAAAGCAACAGAGCCTAGGGTACTTCCACTTATGGTCCTATAGCTTAGGGAAATTAAAATCAAACAGACACAGCCACCACAAAATTTGGGACGGCTCTGTTTACAAGAACCTCATTTACGGTACAAGTTCAATATCAGAGAAAGCGAAAAATGGATAAAGATGTTGTGGTACTAACGTACAATGCAATATCACTCAGCAATGAAATCTATGTCATCAGGCCCATAGCAGGATAATGAGTGGATTCAGGTACGATGATTCTAAGTGAAATAAGTCACACAGAAAAAGAAACATCATAAGATATCACTAATACACGGAATGTAAGCTTGGCTACACAGGAACTGAATTACAAAACAGAACACGGTCTCAAATGCAGAAAACCAACTTATGCTTGCTTAAGGGGAAAGGTGAGTTGGGGTGCTGCATAAAACCAGAGATTGAAATTAGCACAGATACCTTTCCATAAGCCAAATATGTAATAGACAAGAGCTACTGCTTGCTCAACGAAGTGGACTCAACACCCCATATTAAACGCCTAAGAATATACCTGACTAGTAAGAATCTTAAAACCTATGGATTTATATGTCTCCGAAAGAGAATCAAGCATGTGTACAGCGGCATAAACGCAGCAGTGATAGGATTGGTGAGGTTCGGTGAGCAAATGCAGACCCTTTGAAGTCATATTGCATGGTACCCATTCCATGGTTCTCAACTCTCCAGGTTTAAGGGATTCTTCCTTCAGCTAAAACATGCATGTGGAACCCAGAGGATGATCCACCGTGTGATCGGGAAACATGTTCAAATGTGTCTCAGTTTTCGTCCCCTGGTACTCGGGTGCAACATTCCAGACGCTTTACTAACACTCTCCCCACTTGGAGAGTCAGTGCCTTAAACCTCCTGTTTGACCCAGTTTGCAATTTCTGCGGAAAATGAACAGGAATAGGGAGAACCAACGAGAGACTAGCTGGAGGTGTCTGGATGGGTAAATTTAACTCTCATTTCCCACCAAGAAGAGGAATTAACCAAAGGCTCAGCGAGCCATGCCGGAACCACACTAGGGCCTGAAGCAATCCTGCGGTGTTGCGGCCAGCTCACAAGAAAGCGAGTTGAAGAAAGGAGCTCAGGGGCCCTGTAATTCACACACCTGCAGAGTTCTAAATGACAGCTATCGTCCAAAAATATATTGAAGTAAGGCTGCCAAGAGGACTTGAAAGCGGGGCAGAATTGCAGGAAACCGATTTCAGGAGGTAGACTGGAATTGCATGTAAAGCATAGGAAAAGAGGCAGAACGTCCACAATGATGCACTTGGCCAAAAAGGGCGTATGCGTTTTTTCCTGAATATATTCAGGAAAAAACGCATACGCCCTTTTTGGGCAACCAAGCAAGCTTGCAAAGGAAATCTGCACTACAATGAAGTCTCACTGCCCCCCGGTCAAAAGGGCCATCTGAAAAAAGTGTAAAATCCAGAAAGGCAGGACAGCCCATGGAGAACTGGGAGCCTTGTTATGCTGATGGGCGGGATGTAAATTGCCAACAGCCACTCTGGAGAAGTGTATGGTGTTTCCTGAAACATCTAAAAAACAAAGCAACAGAGCCTAGGGCACTTCCACTTATGGTCCTATAGCTTAGGGAAATTAAAATCAAAAAGACACAGCCACCCCAAAGTTTGGGACGGCTCTGTTTACAAGAACCTCGTTTACGGTAAGAGTTCAATATCACAGAAAGCGAAAAATGGATAAAGAAGTTGTGGTACTAACGTACAATGCAATATCACTCAGCAATGAAATCTATGTCATCAGGCCAGTAGCAGCATAATGAGTGGATTCAGGTACGATGATTCTAAGTGAAATAAGTCACACAGAAAAAGAAACATCATAAGATATCACTAATACACGGAATGTAAACTTGGCTACACAGGAACTGAATTACAAAACAGAATAGGGTCTCAAATGTAGAAAACCAACTTCTGCTTGCTTAAGGGGAAAGGTGAGTTGGGGTGCTGCATAAAACCAGAGATTGAAATTAGCACAGATACCTTTCCATAAGCCAAATATGTAATAGACAAGAGCTACTGCTTGCTCAACGAAGTGGACTCAACATCCCATATTAAACACCTAAGAATATACCTGACTAGTAAGAATCTTAAAACCTATGGATTTATAAGTCTCCGAAAGAGAATCAAGCGTGTGTACAGCGGCATAAACGCAGCAGTGATAGGATTGGTGAGGTTCGGTGAGCAAATGCAGACCCTTTGAAGTCATATTGCATGGTACCCATTCCATGGTTCTCAACTCTCCAGGTTTAAGGGATTCTTCCTTCAGCTAAAACATGCATGTGGAACCCAGAGGATGATCCACCGTGTGATCGGGAAACGTGTTCAAATGTGTCTCAGTTTTCGTCCCCTGGTACTCGGGTGCAACATTCCAGACGCTTTACTAACACTCTCCCCACTTGGAGAGTCAGCGCCTTTAACCTCCTGTTTGGCCCAGTTTGCAATTTCTGCGGAAAATGAACAGGAATAGGGAGAACCAATGAGAGACTAGCTGGAGGTGTCTGGACGGGCAAATTTAACTCTCATTTCCCACCAGGAAGAGGAATTAACCAAAGGCTCAGCGAGCCATGCCGAAACCACACTAGGGCCTGAAGCAATCCTGCGGTGTTGCGGCCAGCTCACAAGAAAGCGAGTTGAAGAAAGAAGCTCAGGGGCACTGTAATTCACAAACCTGCAGAGTTATAAATGACAGCTATCATCCAAAAATATATTGAAGTAAGGCTGCCAAGAGGACTTGAAAGCGGGGCAGAATTGCAGGAAACCGATTTCAGGAGGTAGACTGGAATTGCATGAAAAGCATAGGAAAAGAGGCAGAACGTCCACAATGATGCACTTGGCCAAAAAGGACGTATGCGTTTTTTCCTGAATATATTCAGGAAAAAACGCATACGCCCTTTTTGGCCAACCAAGCAAGCTTGCAAAGGAAATCTGCACTACAATGAAGTCTCACTGCCCCCCGGTCAAAAGGGCCATCTGAAAAAAGTGTAAAATCCAGAAAGGCAGGACAGGCCATGGAGAACTGAGAGCCTAGTTAGACTGATGGGCGGGATGTAAATTGCCCACAGCCACTCTGGAGAAGTGTATGGTGTTTCCTGAAACATCTAAAAAACAAAGCAACAGAGCCTAGGGAATTTCCACTTATGGTCCTATAGCTTAGGGAAATTAAAATCAAAAAGACACAGCCACCCCAAAGTTTGGGACAGCTCTGTTTACAAGAACCTCATTTACGGTACAAGTTCAATATTGCAGAAAGCGAAAAATGGATAAAGAAGTTGTGGTACTTACGTACAATGCAATACCACTCAGCAATGAAATCTATGTCATCAGGCCAGTAGCAGCATAATGAGTGGATTGAGGTACGATGATTCTAAGTGAAATAAGTCACACAGAAAAAGAAACATCATAAGATATCACTAATACACGGAATGTAAACTTGGCTACACAGGAACTGAATTACAAAACAGAATAGGGTCTCAAATGTAGAAAACCAACTTATGCTTGCTTAAGGGGAAAGGTGAGTTGGGGTGCTGCATAAAACCAGAGATTGAAATTAGCACAGATACCTTTCCATAAGCCAAATATGTAATAGACAAGAGCTACTGCTTGCTCAACGAAGTGGACTCAACACCCCATATTAAACGCCTAAGAATATACCTGACTAGTAAGAATCTTAAAACCTATGGATTGATATGTCTCCGAAAGAGAATCAAGCGTGTGTACAGCGGCATAAACGCAGCAGTGATAGGATTGGTGAGGTTCGGTGAGCAAATGCAGACCCTTTGAAGTCATATTGCATGGTACCCATTCCATGGTTCTCAACTCTCCAGGTTTAAGGGATTCTTCCTTCAGCTAAAACATGCATGTGGAACCCAGAGTATGATCCACCGTGTGATCGGGAAACGTGTTCAAATGTGTCTCAGTTTTCGTCCCCTGGTAATCGGGTGCAACATTCCAGATGCTTTACTAACACTCTCCCCACTTGGAGAGTCAGTGCCTGTAAACTCCTGTTTGGCCCAGTTTGCAATTTCTGCGGAAAATGAACAGGAATAGGGAGAACCAATGAGAGACTAGCTGGAGGTGTCTGGACGGGCAAATTTAACTCTCATTTCCCACCAAGAAGAGGAATTAACCAAAGGCTCAGCGAGCCATGCCGGAACCACACTAGGGCCTGAAGCAATCCTGCGGTGTTGCGGCCAGCTCACAAGAAAGCGAGTTGAAGAAAGGAGCTCAGGGGCCCTGTAATTCACAAACCTGCAGAGTTATAAATGACAGCTATCGTCCAAAAATATATTGAAGTAAGGCTGCCAAGAGGACTTGAAAGCGGGGCAGAATTGCAGGAAACCGATTTCAGGAGGTAGACTGGAATTCCATGTAAAGCATAGGAAAGGAGTCAGAACGTCCACAATGATGCACTTGGCCAAAAAGGGCGTATACGTTTTTTCCTGAATATATTCAGGAAAAAACACATACGCACTTTTTGGCCAACCAAGCAAGCTTGCAGAGGAAATCTGCACTACAATGAAGTCTCACTGCCCCCCGGTCAAAAGGGCCATCTGAAAAAAGTGTAAAATCCAGAAAGTCAGGACAGGCCATGGAGAACTGGGAGCCTAGTTAGGCTGATGGGCGGGATGTAAATTGCCAACAGCCACTCTGCAGAAGTGTATGGTGTTTCCTGAAACATCTAAAAAACAAAGCAACAGAGCCTAGGGTACTTCCACTTATGGTCCTATAGATTAGGGAAATTAAAATCGAAAAGACACAGCCACCCCAAAGTTTGGGACGGCTCTGTTTACAAGAACCTCGTTTACGGTAAGAGTTCAATATCACAGAAAGCGAAAAATGGATAAAGAAGTTGTGGTACTAACGTACAATGCAATATCACTCAGCAATGAAATCTATGTCATCAGGCCAGTAGCAGCATAATGAGTGGATTCAGGTACGATGATTCTAAGTGAAATAAGTCACACCGAAAAAGAAACATCATAAGATATCACTAATACACGGAATGTAAACTTGGCTACACAGGAACTGAATTACAAAACAGAATAGGGTCTCAAATGTAGAAAACCAACTTATGCTTGCTTAAGGGGAAAGGTGAGTTGGGGTGCTGCATAAAACCAGAGATTGAAATTAGCACAGATACCTTTCCATAAGCCAAATATGTAATAGACAAGAGCTACTGCTTGCTCAACGAAGTGGACTCAACACCCCATATTAAACGCCTAAGAATATACCTGACTAGTAAGAATCTTAAAACCTATGGATTTATATGTCTCCGAAAGAGAATCAAGCGTGTGTACAGCGGCATAAACGCAGCAGTGATAGGATTGGTGAGGTTCGGTGAGCAAATGCAGACCCTTTGAAGTCATATTGCATGGTACCCATTCCATGGTTCTCAACTCTCCAGGTTTAAGGGATTCTTCCTTCAGCTAAAACATGCATGTGGAACCCAGAGGATGATCCACCGTGTGATCGGGAAACATGTTCAAATGTGTCTCAGTTTTCGTCCCCTGGTACTCGGGTGCAACATTCCAGACGCTTTACTAACACTCTCCCCACTTGGAGAGTCAGTGCCTTAAACCTCCTGTTTGACCCAGTTTGCAATTTCTGCGGAAAATGAACAGGAATAGGGAGAACCAACGAGAGACTAGCTGGAGGTGTCTGGATGGGTAAATTTAACTCTCATTTCCCACCAAGAAGAGGAATTAACCAAAGGCTCAGCGAGCCATGCCGGAACCACACTAGGGCCTGAAGCAATCCTGCGGTGTTGTGGCCAGCTCACAAGAAAGCGAGTTGAAGAAAGGAGCTCAGGGGCCCTGTAATTCATACACCTGCACAGTTCTAAATGACAGCTATCGTCCAAAAATATATTGAAGTAAGGGTGCCAAGAGGACTTGAAAGCGGGGCAGAATTGCAGGAAACCGATTTCAGGAGGTAGACTGGAATTGCATGTAAAGCATAGGAAAAGAGGCAGAACGTCCACAATGATGCACTTGGCCAAAAAGGGCGTATGCGTGTTTTCCTGAATATATTCAGGAAAAAACGCATACGCCCTTTTTGGCCAACCAAGCAAGCTTGCAAAGGAAATCTGCACTACAATGAAGTCTCACTGCCCCCCGGTCAAAAGGGCCATCTGAAAAAAGTGTAAAATCCAGAAAGGCAGGACAGGCCATGGAAAACTGGGAGCCTTGTTATGCTGATGGGCGTGATGTAAATTGCCAACAGCCACTCTGGAGAAGTGTATGGTGTTTCCTGAAACATCTAAAAAAGAAAGCAACAGAGCCTAGGGTACTTCCACTTATGGTCCTATAGCTTAGGGAAATTAAAATCAAACAGACACAGCCACCACAAAATTTGGGACGGCTCTGTTTACAAGAACCTCATTTACGGTACAAGTTCAATATCAGAGAAAGCGAAAAATGGATAAAGATGTTGTGGTACTAACGTACAATGCAATATCACTCAGCAATGAAATCTATGTCATCAGGCCCATAGCAGGATAATGAGTGGATTCAGGTACGATGATTCTAAGTGAAATAAGTCACACAGAAAAAGAAACATCATAAGATATCACTAATACACGGAATGTAAGCTTGGCTACACAGGAACTGAATTACAAAACAGAACACGGTCTCAAATGCAGAAAACCAACTAATGCTTGCTTAAGGGGAAAGGTGAGTTGGGGTGCTGCATAAAACCAGAGATTGAAATTAGCACAGATATCTTTCCATAAGCCAAATATGTAATAGACAAGAGCTACTGCTTGCTCAACGAAGTGGACTCAACACCCCATATTAAACGCCTAAGAATATACCTGACTAGTAAGAATCTTAAAACCTATGGATTTATATGTCTCCGAAAGAGAATCAAGCATGTGTACAGCGGCATAAACGCAGCAGTGATAGGATTGGTGAGGTTCGGTGAGCAAATGCAGACCCTTTGAAGTCATATTGCATGGTACCCATTCCATGGTTCTCAACTCTCCAGGTTTAAGGGATTCTTCCTTCAGCTAAAACATGCATGTGGAACCCAGAGGATGATCCACCGTGTGATCGGGAAACATGTTCAAATGTGTCTCAGTTTTCGTCCCCTGGTACTCGGGTGCAACATTCCAGACGCTTTACTAACACTCTCCCCACTTGGAGAGTCAGTGCCTTAAACCTCCTGTTTGACCCAGTTTGCAATTTCTGCGGAAAATGAACAGGAATAGGGAGAACCAACGAGAGACTAGCTGGAGGTGTCTGGATGGGTAAATTTAACTCTCATTTCCCACCAAGAAGAGGAATTAACCAAAGGCTCAGCGAGCCATGCCGGAACCACACTAGGGCCTGAAGCAATCCTGCGGTGTTGCGGCCAGCTCACAAGAAAGCGAGTTGAAGAAAGGAGCTCAGGGGCCCTGTAATTCACACACCTGCAGAGTTCTAAATGACAGCTATCGTCCAAAAATATATTGAAGTAAGGCTGCCAAGAGGACTTGAAAGCGGGGCAGAATTGCAGGAAACCGATTTCAGGAGGTAGACTGGAATTGCATGTAAAGCATAGGAAAAGAGGCAGAACGTCCACAATGATGCACTTGGCCAAAAAGGGCGTATGCGTTTTTTCCTGAATATATTCAGGAAAAAACGCATACGCCCTTTTTGGGCAACCAAGCAAGCTTGCAAAGGAAATCTGCACTACAATGAAGTCTCACTGCCCCCCGGTCAAAAGGGCCATCTGAAAAAAGTGTAAAATCCAGAAAGGCAGGACAGCTCATGGAGAACTGGGAGCCTTGTTATGCTGATGGGCGGGATGTAAATTGCCAACAGCCACTCTGGAGAAGTGTATGGTGTTTCCTGAAACATCTAAAAAACAAAGCAACAGAGCCTAGGGCACTTCCACTTATGGTCCTATAGCTTAGGGAAATTAAAATCAAAAAGACACAGCCACCCCAAAGTTTGGGACGGCTCTGTTTACAAGAACCTCGTTTACGGTAAGAGTTCAATATCACAGAAAGCGAAAAATGGATAAAGAAGTTGTGGTACTAACGTACAATGCAATATCACTCAGCAATGAAATCTATGTCATCAGGCCAGTAGCAGCATAATGAGTGGATTCAGGTACGATGATTCTAAGTGAAATAAGTCACACAGAAAAAGAAACATCATAAGATATCACTAATACACGGAATGTAAACTTGGCTACACAGGAACTGAATTACAAAACAGAATAGGGTCTCAAATGTAGAAAACCAACTTCTGCTTGCTTAAGGGGAAAGGTGAGTTGGGGTGCTGCATAAAACCAGAGATTGAAATTAGCACAGATACCTTTCCATAAGCCAAATATGTAATAGACAAGAGCTACTGCTTGCTCAACGAAGTGGACTCAACATCCCATATTAAACACCTAAGAATATACCTGACTAGTAAGAATCTTAAAACCTATGGATTTATAAGTCTCCGAAAGAGAATCAAGCGTGTGTACAGCGGCATAAACGCAGCAGTGATAGGATTGGTGAGGTTCGGTGAGCAAATGCAGACCCTTTGAAGTCATATTGCATGGTACCCATTCCATGGTTCTCAACTCTCCAGGTTTAAGGGATTCTTCCTTCAGCTAAAACATGCATGTGGAACCCAGAGGATGATCCACCGTGTGATCGGGAAACGTGTTCAAATGTGTCTCAGTTTTCGTCCCCTGGTACTCGGGTGCAACATTCCAGACGCTTTACTAACACTCTCCCCACTTGGAGAGTCAGCGCCTTTAACCTCCTGTTTGGCCCAGTTTGCAATTTCTGCGGAAAATGAACAGGAATAGGGAGAACCAATGAGAGACTAGCTGGAGGTGTCTGGACGGGCAAATTTAACTCTCATTTCCCACCAGGAAGAGGAATTAACCAAAGGCTCAGCGAGCCATGCCGAAACCACACTAGGGCCTGAAGCAATCCTGCGGTGTTGCGGCCAGCTCACAAGAAAGCGAGTTGAAGAAAGAAGCTCAGGGGCACTGTAATTCACAAACCTGCAGAGTTATAAATGACAGCTATCATCCAAAAATATATTGAAGTAAGGCTGCCAAGAGGACTTGAAAGCGGGGCAGAATTGCAGGAAACCGATTTCAGGAGGTAGACTGGAATTGCATGAAAAGCATAGGAAAAGAGGCAGAACGTCCACAATGATGCACTTGGCCAAAAAGGACGTATGCGTTTTTTCCTGAATATATTCAGGAAAAAACGCATACGCCCTTTTTGGCCAACCAAGCAAGCTTGCAAAGGAAATCTGCACTACAATGAAGTCTCACTGCCCCCCGGTCAAAAGGGACATCTGAAAAAAGTGTAAAATCCAGAAAGGCAGGACAGACCATGGAGAACTGGGAGCCTACTTAGGCTGATGGGCGGGATGTAAATTGCCAACAGCCACTCTGGAGAAGTGTATGGTGTTTCCTGAAACATCTGAAAAATAAAGCAACACAGCCTAGGGCACTTCCATTTTTGGTCCTATAGATTAGGGAAATTAAAATCAAAAAGACACAGCCACCCCAAAGTTTGGGACAGCTCTGTTTACAAGAACCTCGTTTACGGTACTAGTTCAATATCGCAGAAAGCGAAAAATGGATAAAGAAGTTGTGGTACTTATGTACAATGCAATATCACTCAGCAATGAAATCTATGTCATCAGGCCCGTAGCAGCATAATGAGTGGATTCAGCTACGATGATTCTAAGTGAAATAAGTCACTCAGAAAAAGAAACATCATAAGATATCACTAATACACGGAATGTAAACTTGGCTACACAGGAACTGAATTACAAAACAGAATAGGGTCTCAAATGTAGAAAACCAACTTATGCTTGCTTAAGGGGAAAGGTGAGGTGGGGTGCTGCATAAAACCAGAGATTGAAATTAACACAGATACCTTTCCATAAGCCAAATATGTAATAGACAAGAGCTACTGCTTGCTCAACGAAGTGGACTCAACACCCCATATTAAACGCCTAAGAATATACCTGACTAGTAAGAATCTTAAAACCTATGGATTTATATGTCTCCGAAAGAGAATCAAGCATGTGTACAGCGGCATAAACGCAGCAGTGATAGGATTGGTGAGGTTCGGTGAGCAAATGCAGACCCTTTGAAGTCATATTGCATGGTACCCATTCCATGATTCTCAACTCTCCAGGTTTAAGGGATTCTTCCTTCAGCTAAAACATGCATGTGGAACCCAGAGGATGATCCACCGTGTGATCGGGAAACATGTTCAAATGTGTCTCAGTTTTCGTCCCCTGGTACTCGGGTGCAACATTCCAGACGCTTTACTAACACTCTTCCCACTTGGAGAGTCAGTGCCTTAAACCTCCTGTTTGACCCAGTTTGCAATTTCTGCGGAAAATGAACAGGAATAGGGAGAACCAACGAGAGACTAGTTGGAGGTGTCTGGATGGGTAAATTTAACTCTCATTTCCCACCAAGAAGAGGAATTAACCAAAGGCTCAGCGAGCCATGCCGGAACCACACTAGGGCCTGAAGCAATCCTGCGGTGTTGCGGCCAGCTCACAAGAAAGCGAGTTGAAGAAAGGAGCTCAGGGGCCCTGTAATTCACACACCTGCAGAGTTATAAATGACAGCTATCGTCCAAAAATATATTGAAGTAAGGCTGCCAAGAGGACTTGAAAGCGGGGCAGAATTGCAGGAAACCGATTTCAGGAGGTAGACTGGAATTGCATGTAAAGCATAGGAAAAGAGGCAGAACGTCCACAATGATGCACTTGGCCAAAAAGGGCGTATGCGTTTTTTCCTGAATATATTCAGGAAAAAACGCATACGCCCTTTTTGGCCAACCAAGCAAGCTTGCAAAGGAAATCTGCACTACAATGAAGTCTCACTGCCCCCCGGTCAAAAGGGACATCTGAAAAAAGTGTAAAATCCAGAAAGGCAGGACAGGCCATGGAGAACTGGGAGCCTTGTTATGCTGATGGGCGGGATGTAAATTGCCAACAGCCACTCTGGAGAAGTGTATGGTGTTTCCTGAAACATCTAAAAACAAAGCAACAGAGCCTAGGGCACTTCCACTTATGGTCCTATAGATTAGGGAAATTAAAATCAAAAAGACACAGCCACCCCAAAGTTTGGGACGGCTCTGTTTACAAGAACCTCGTTTACGGTACAAGTTCAATATCGCAGAAAGCGAAAAATGGATAAAGAAGTTGTGGTACTAACGTACAATGCAATATTACTCAGCAATGAAATCTATGTCATCAGGCCCATAGCAGGATAATGAGTGGATTCAGGTACGATGATTCTAAGTGAAATAAGTCACACAGAAAAAGAAACATCATAAGATATCACTAATACACGGAATGTAAGCTTGGCTACACAGGAACTGAATTAGAAAACAGAACACGGTCTCAAATGCAGAAAACCAACTAATGCTTGCTTAAGGGGAAAGGTGAGTTGGGGTGCTGCATAAAACCAGAGATTGAAATTAACACAGATACCTTTCCATAAGACAAATATGTAATAGACAAGAGCTACTGCTTGCTCAACGAAGTGGACTCAACACCCCATATTAAACGCCTAAGAATATACCTGACTAGTAAGAATCTTAAAACCTATGGATTTATATGTCTCCGAAAGAGAATCAAGCATGTGTACAGCGGCATAAACGCAGCAGTGATAGGATTGGTGAGTTTCGGTGAGCAAATGCAGACCCTTTGAAGTCATATTGCATGGTACCCATTCCATGGTTCTCAACTCTCCAGGTTTAAGGGATTCTTCCTTCAGCTAAAACATGCATGTGGAACCCAGAGGATGATCCACCGTGTGATCGGGAAACATGTTCAAATGTGTCTCAGTTTTCGTCCCCTGGCACTCGGGTGCAACATTCCAGACGCTTTACTAACACTCTCCCCACTTGGAGAGTCAGTGCCTTAAACCTCCTGTTTGGCCCAGTTTGCAATTTCTGCGGAAAATGAACAGGAATAGGGAGAACCAATGAGAGACTAGCTGGAGGTGTCTGGACGGGTAAATTTAACTCTCATTCCCCACCAAGAAGAGGAATTAACCAAAGGCTCAGCGAGCCATGACGGAACCACACTAGGGCCTGAAGCAATCCTGCGGTGTTGCGGCCAGCTCACAAGAAAGCGAGTTGAAGAAAGGAGCTCAGGGGCCCTGTAATTCACAAACCTGCAGAGTTATAAATGACAGCTATCGTCCAAAAATATATTGAAGTAAGGCTGCCAAGAGGACTTGAAAGCGGGGCAGAATTGCAGGAAACCGATTTCAGGAGGTAGACTGGAATTGGATGTAAAGCATAGGAAAAGAGGCAGAACGTCCACAATGATGCACTTGGCCAAAAAGGGCGTATGCGTTTTTTCCTGAATATATTCAGGAAAAAACGCATACGCCCTTTTTGGCCACCCAAGCAAGCTTGCAAAGGAAATCTGCACTACAATGAAGTCTCACTGCCCCCCGGTCAAAAGGGCCATCTGAAAAAAGTGTAAAATCCATAAAGGCAGGACAGGCCATGGAGAACTGGGAGCCTTGTTATGCTGATGGGTGGGATGTAAATTGCCAACAGCCACTCTGGAGAAGTGTATGGTGTTTCCTGAAACATCTAAAAAACAAAGCAACAGAGCCTAGGGCACTTCCACTTATGGTCCTATAGATTAGGGAAATTAAAATCAAAAAGACACAGCCACCCCAAAGTTTGGGACAGCTCTGTTTACAAGAACCTCGTTTACGGTACAAGTTCAATATCGCAGAAAGCGAAAAATGGATAAAGAAGTTGTGGTACTAACGTACAATGCAATATCACTCAGCAATGAAATCTATGTCATCAGGCCAGTAGCAGCATAATGAGTGGATTCAGGTACGATGATTCTAAGTGAAATAAGTCACACAGAAAAAGAAACATCATAAGATATCACTAATACACGGAATGTAAACTTGGCTACACAGGAACTGAATTACAAAACAGAATAGGGTCTCAAATGTAGAAAACCAACTTATGCTTGCTTAAGGGGAAAGGTGAGTTGGGGTGCTGCATAAAACCAGAGATTGAAATTAGCACAGATACCTTTCCATAAGCCAAATATGTAATAGACAAGAGCTACTGCTTGCTCAACGAAGTGGACTCAACATCCCATATTAAACACCTAAGAATATACCTGACTAGTAAGAATCTTAAAACCTATGGATTTATGTGTCTCCGAAAGAGAATCAAGCGTGTGTACAGCGGCATAAACGCAGCAGTGATAGGATTGGTGAGGTTCGGTGAGCAAAGGCAGACCCTTTGAAGTCATATTGCATGGTACCCATTCCATGGTTCTCAACTCTCCAGGTGTAAGGGATTCTTCCTTCAGCTAAAACATGCATGTGGAACCCAGAGGATGATCCACCGTGTGATCGGGAAACGTATTGAAATGTGTCTCAGTTTTCATCCCCTGGTACTCGGGTGCAACATTCCAGATGCTTTACTAACACTCTCCCCACTTGGAGAGTCAGTGCCTTTAACCTCCTGTTTGGCCCAGTTTGCAATTTCTGCGGAAAATGAACAGGAATAGGGAGAACCAATGAGAGACTAGCTGAAGGAGTCTGGACGGGCAAATTTAATGCTCATTTCCCAACAGGAAGAGGAATTAACCAAAGGCTCAGTGAGCCATGCCGGAACCACACTAGGGCCTGAAGCAATCCTGCGGTGTTGCGGCCAGCTCACAAGAAAGCGAGTTGAAGAAAGGAGCTCAGGGGCCCAGTAATTCACACACCTGCAGAGTTATAAATGACAGCTATCATCCAAAAATATATTGAAGTAAGGCTGCCAAGAGGACTTGAAAGCGGGGCAGAATTGCAGGAAACCAATTTCAGGAGGTAGACTGGAATTGCATGTAAAGCATAGGAAAAGAGGCAGAACGTCCACAATGATGCACTTGGCCAAAAAGGGCGTATGCGTTTTTTCCTGAATATACTCAGGAAAAAACTCATATGCACTTTTTGGGCAACCAAGCAAGCTTGCAAATGAAATCTGAACTACAATGAAGTCTCACTGCCCCCCGGTCAAAAGGGCCATCTGATAAAAGTGTAAAATCCATAAAGGCAGGACAGGCCATGGAGAACTGGGAGCCTAGTTAGACTGATGGGCGGGATGTAAATTGCCAACAGCCACTCTGGAGAAGTGTATGGTGTTTCCTGAAACATCTAAAAAACAAAGCAACAGAGCCTAGGGCACTTCCACTTATGGTCCTATAGATTAGGGAAATTAAAATCAAAAAGACACAGCCACCCCAAAGTTTGGGACGGCTCTGTTTACAAGAACCTCGTTTACGGTACAAGTTCAATATCGCAGAAAGCGAAAAATGGATAAAGAAGTTGTGGTACTTACGTACAATGCAATATCACTCAGCAATGAAATCTATGTCATCAGGCCAGTAGCAGCATAATGAGTGGATTCAGGTACGATGATTCTAAGTGAAATAAGTCACACAGAAAAAGAAACATCATAAGGTATCACTAATACATGGAATGTAAACTTGGCTACACAGGAACTGAATTACAAAACAGAACAGGGTCTCAAATGTAGAAAACCAACTTATGCTTGCTTAAGGGGAAAGGTGAGTTGGGGTGCTGTATAAAACCAGAGATAGAAATTAGCACAGATACCGTTCCATAAGCCAAATATGTAATAAACAAGAGCTACTCCTTGCTCAACGAAGTGGACCCAACACCCCATATTAAACGCCTAAGAATATACCTGACTAGTAAGAATCTTAAAACCTATGGATTTATATGTCTCCGAAAGAGAATCAAGCATGTGTACAGCGGCATAAACGCAGCAGTGATAGGATTGGTGAGGTTCGGTGAGCAAATGCAGACCCTTTGAAGTCATATTGCATGGTACCCATTCCATGGTTCTCAACTCTCCAGGTTTAAGGGATTCTTCCTTCAGCTAAAACATGCATGTGGAACCCAGAGGATGATCCACCGTGTGATCGGGAAACATGTTCAAATGTGTCTCAGTTTTCGTCCCCTGGTACTCGGGTGCAACATTCCAGACGCTTTACTAACACTCTCCCCACTTGGAGAGTCAGTGCCTTAAACCTCCTGTTTGACCCAGTTTGCAATTTCTGCGGAAAATGAACAGGAATAGGGAGAACCAACGAGAGACTAGCTGGAGGTGTCTGGATGGGTAAATTTAACTCTCATTTCCCACCAAGAAGAGGAATTAACCAAAGGCTCAGCGAGCCATGCCGGAACCACACTAGGGCCTGAAGCAATCCTGCGGTGTTGCGGCCAGCTCACAAGAAAGCGAGTTGAAGAAAGGAGCTCAGGGGCCCTGTAATTCACACACCTGCAGAGTTATAAATGACAGCAGTCGTCCAAAAATATATTGAAGTAAGGCTGCCAAGAGGACTTGAAAGCGGGGCAGAATTGCAGGAAACCGATTTCAGGAGGTAGACTGGAATTGCATGTAAAGCATAGGAAAAGAGGCAGAACGTCCACAATGATGCACTTGGCCAAAAAGGGCGTATGCGTTTTTTCCTGAATATATTCAGGAAAAAACGCATACGCACTTTTTGGCCAACCAAGCAAGCTTGCAAAGGAAATCTGCACTACAATGAAGTCTCACTGCCCCCCGGTCAAAAGGGACATCTGAAAAAAGTGTAAAATCCAGAAAGGCAGGACAGCCCATGGAGAACTGGGAGCCTTGTTATGCTGATGGGTGGGATGTAAATTGCCAACAGCCACTCTGGAGAAGTGTATGGTGTTTCCTGAAACATCTAAAAAACAAAGCAACAGAGCCTAGGGCACTTCCACTTATGGTCCTATAGATTAGGGAAATTAAAATCAAAAAGACACAGCCACCCCAAAGTTTGGGACGGCTCTGTTTACAAGAACCTCGTTTACGGTACAAGTTCAATATCGCAGAAAGCGAAAAATGGATAAAGAAGTTGTGGTACTTACGTACAAAGCAATATCACTCAGCAATGAAATCTATGTCATCAGGCCAGTAGCAGCATAATGAGTGGATTCAGGTACGATGATTCTAAGTGAAATAAGTCACACCGAAAAAGAAACATCATAAGATATCACTAATACACGGAATGTAAACTTGGCTACACAGGAACTGAATTACAAAACAGAATAGGGTCTCAAATGTAGAAAACCAACTTATGCTTGCTTAAGGGGAAAGGTGAGTTGGGGTGCTGCATAAAACCAGAGATTGAAATTAGCACAGATACCTTTCCATAAGCCAAATATGTAATAGACAAGAGCTACTGCTTGCTCAACGAAGTGGACTCAACACCCCATATTAAACGCCTAAGAATATACCTGACTAGTAAGAATCTTAAAACCTATGGATTTATATGTCTCCGAAAGAGAATCAAGCGTGTGTACAGCGGCATAAACGCAGCAGTGATAGGATTGGTGAGGTTCGGTGAGCAAATGCAGACCCTTTGAAGTCATATTGCATGGTACCCATTCCATGGTTCTCAACTCTCCAGGTTTAAGGGATTCTTCCTTCAGCTAAAACATGCATGTGGAACCCAGAGTATGATCCACCATGTGATCGGGAAACGTGTTCAAATGTGTCTCAGTTTTCGTCCCCTGGTACTCGGGTGCAACATTCCAGACGCTTTACTAACACTCTCCCCACTTGGAGAGTCAGCGCCTTTAACCTCCTGTTTGGCCCAGTTTGCAATTTCTGCGGAAAATGAACAGGAATAGGGAGAACCAATGAGAGACTAGCTGGAGGAGTCTGGACGGGCAAATTTAACTCTCATTTCAGAACAGGAAGAGGAATTAACCAAAGGCTCAGCGAGCCATGCCGGAACCACACTAGGGCCTGAAGCAATCCTGCGGTGTTGCGGCCAGCTCACAAGAAAGCGAGTTGAAGAATGGAGCTGAAGGGCCCTGTAATTCACACACCTGCAGAGATCTAAATGACAGCTATCGTCCAAAAATATATTGAAGTAAGGCTGCCAAGAGGACTTGAAAGCGGGGCAGAATTGCAGGAAACCGATTTCAGGAGGTAGACTGGAATTGCATGTAAAGCATAGGAAAAGAGGCAGAACGTCCACAATGATGCACTTGGCCAAAAAGGGCGTATGCGTTTTTTCCTGAATATATTCAGGAAAAAACGCATACGCCCTTTTTGGCCAACCAAGCAAGCTTGCAAAGGAAATCTGCACTACAATGAAGTCTCACTGCCCCCCGGTCAAAAGGGCCATCTGAAAAAAGTGTAAAATCCAGAAAGGCAGGACAGGCCATGGAGAAATGGGAGCCTTCTTATGCTGATGGGCGTGATGTAAATTGCCAACAGCCACTCTGGAGAAGTGTATGGTGTTTCCTGAAATATCTAAGAAACAAAGCAACAGAGCCTAGGGCACTTCCACTTATGGTCCTATAGCTTAGGTAAATTAAAATCAAAAAGACAGAGCCACCCCAAAATTTGGGACGGCTCTGTTTACAAGAACCTCGTTTCCGGTACAAGTTGAATATTGCAGAAAGCGAAAAATGGATAAAGAAGTTGTGGTACTAACGTACAATGCAATATCACTCAGCAATGAAATCTCTGTCATCAGGCCCATAGCAGCATAATGAGTGGATTCAGGTACGATGATTCTAAGTGAAATATGTCACACAGAAAAAGAAACATCATAAGATATCACTAATACACGGAATGTAAACTTGGCTACACAGGAACTGAATTACAAAACAGAATAGGGTCTCAAATGTAGAAAACCAACTTATGCTTGCTTAAGGGGAAAGGTGAGTTGGGGTGCTGCATAAAACCAGAGATTGAAATTAGCACAGATACCTTTCCATAAGCCAAATATGTAATAGCCAAGAGCTACTGCTTGCTCAACGAAGTGGACTCAACACCCCATATTAAACGCCTAAGAATATACTTGACTAGTAAGAATCTTAAAACCTATGGATTTATATGTCTCCGAAAGAGAATCAAGCATGTGTACAGTGGCATAAACGCAGCACTGATAGGATTGGTGAGGTTCGGTGAGCAAATGCAGACCCTTTGAAGTCATATTGCATGGTACCCATTCCATGGTTCTCAACTCTCCAGGTTTAAGGGATTCTTCCTTCAGCTAAAACATGCATGTGGAACCCAGAGGATGATCCACCGTGTGATCGGGAAACGTGTTCAAATGTGTCTCAGTTTTCGTCCCCTGGTACTCGGGTGCAACATTCCAGACGCTTTACTAACACTCTCCCCACTTGGAGAGTCAGTGCCTTTAACCTCCTGTTTGGCCCAGTTTGCAATTTCTGCGGAAAATGAACAGGAATAGGGAGAACCAATGAGAGACTAGCTGGAGGTGTCTCGACGGGTAAATTTAACTCTAATTTCCCACCAAGAAGAGGAATTAACCAAAGGCTCAGCGAGCCATGCCGGAACCACACTAGGGCCTGAAGCAATCCTGCGGTGTTGCGGCCAGCTCACAAGAAAGCGAGTTGAAGAAAGGAGCTCAGGGGCCCTGTAATTCACACACCTGCAGAGTTATAAATGACAGCTATCGTCCAAAAATATATTGAAGTAAGGCTGCCAAGAGGACTTGAAAGCGGGGCAGAATTGCAGGAAACCGATTTCAGGAGGTAGACTGGAATTGCATGTAAAGCATAGGAAAAGAGGCAGAACGTCCACAATGATGCACTTGGCCAAAAAGGGCGTATGCGTTTTTTCCTGAATATATTCAGGAAAAAACGCATACGCCCTTTTTGGCCAACCAAGCAAGCTTGCAAAGGAAATCTGCACTACAATGAAGTCTCACTGCCCCCCGGTCAAAAGGGCCATCTGAAAAATGTGTAAAATCCAGAAAGGCAGGACAGGCCATGGAGAACTGGGAGCCTTTTTGTGCTTATGGGCAGGATGTAAATTGCCAACAGCCACTCTGGAGAAGTGTATGGTGTTTCCTGAAACATCTAAAAAACAAAGCAACAGAGCCTAGGGCACTTCCACTTATGGTCCTATAGCTTAGGGAAATTAAAATCAAAAAGACACAGCCACCCCAAAGTTTGGGACGGCTCTGTTTACAAGAACCTCGTTTACAGTACAAGTTCAATATCGCAGAAAGCGAAAAATGGATAAAGAAGTTGTGGTACTTACGTACAATGCAATATCACTCAGCAATGAAATCTATGTCATCAGGCCCATAGCAGGATAATGAGTGGATTCAGGTACGATGATTCTAAGTGAAATAAGTCACACAGAAAAAGAAACATCATAAGATATCACTAATACACGGAATGTAAGCTTGGCTACACAGGAACTGAATTACAAAACAGAACAGGGTCTCAAATGCAAAAAAGCAACTTATGCTTGCTTAAGGGGAAAGGTGAGTTGGGGTGCTGCATAAAACCAGAGATTGAAATTAGCACAGATACCTTTCCATAAGCCAAATATGTAATAGACAAGAGCTACTGCTTTCTCACCGAAGTGGACTCAACACCACATATTAAACGCCTAAAAATATACCTGACTAGTAAGAATCTTAAAACCTATGGATTTATATGTCTCCGAAAGAGAATCAAGCATGTTTACAGTGGCATAAACGCAGCAGTGATAGGATTGGTGAGGTTCGGTGAGCAAATGCAGACCCTTTGAAGTCATATTGCATGGTACCCATTCCATGGTTCTCAACTCTCCAGGTTTAAGGGATTCTTCCTTCAGCTAAAACATGCATGTGGAACCCAGAGTATGATCCACCGTGTGATCGGGAAACGTGTTCAAATGTGTCTCAGTTTTCGTCCCCTGGTACTCGGGTGCAACATTCCAGACGCTTTACTAACACTCTCCCCACTTGGAGAGTCAGTGCCTTTAACCTCCTGTTTGGCCCAGTTTGCAAATTCTGCGGAAAATGAACAGGAATAGGGAGAACCAATGAGAGACTAGCTGGAGGAGTCTGGACGGGCAAATTTAACTCTCATTTCCCACCAAGAAGAGGAATTAACCAAAGGCTCAGCGAGCCATGCCGGAACCACACTAGGGCCTGAAGCAATCCTGCGGTGTTGCGGCCAGCTCACAAGAAAGCCAGTTGAAGAAAGGAGCTCAGGGTCCCTGTAATTCACACACATGCAGAGTTCTAAATGACAGCTATCGTCCAAAAATATATTGAAGTAAGGCTGCCAAGAGGACTTGAAAGCGGGGCAGAATTGCAGGAAACCGATTTCAGGAGGTAGACTGGAATTGCATGTAAAGCATTGGAAAAGAGGCAGAACGTCCACAATGATGCACTTGGCCAAAAAGGGCGTATGCGTTTTTTCCTGAATATACTCAGGAAAAAACTCATATGCACTTTTTGGGCAACCAAGCAAGCTTGCAAAGGAAATCTGAACTACAATGAAGTCTCACTGCCCCCCGGTCAAAAGGGCCATCTGATAAAAGTGTAAAATCCATAAAGGCAGGACAGGCCATGGAGAACTGGGAGCCTAGTTAGACTGATGGGCGGGATGTAAATTGCCAACAGCCACTCTGGAGAAGTGTATGGTGTTTCCTGAAACATCTAAAAAACAAAGCAACAGAGCCTAGGGCACTTCCACTTATGGTCCTATAGATTAGGGAAATTAAAATCAAAAAGACACAGCCACCCCAAAGTTTGGGACGGCTCTGTTTACAAGAACCTCGTTTACGGTACAAGTTCAATATCGCAGAAAGCGAAAAATGGATAAAGAAGTTGTGGTACTTACGTACAATGCAATATCACTCAGCAATGAAATCTATGTCATCAGGCCAGTAGCAGCATAATGAGTGGATTCAGGTACGATGATTCTAAGTGAAATAAGTCACACAGAAAAAGAAACATCATAAGGTATCACTAATACATGGAATGTAAACTTGGCTACACAGGAACTGAATTACAAAACAGAACAGGGTCTCAAATGTAGAAAACCAACTTATGCTTGCTTAAGGGGAAAGGTGAGTTGGGGTGCTGTATAAAACCAGAGATAGAAATTAGCACAGATACCGTTCCATAAGCCAAATATGTAATAAACAAGAGCTACTCCTTGCTCAACGAAGTGGACCCAACACCCCATATTAAACGCCTAAGAATATACCTGACTAGTAAGAATCTTAAAACCTATGGATTTATATGTCTCCGAAAGAGAATCAAGCATGTGTACAGCGGCATAAACGCAGCAGTGATAGGATTGGTGAGGTTCGGTGAGCAAATGCAGACCCTTTGAAGTCATATTGCATGGTACCCATTCCATGGTTCTCAACTCTCCAGGTTTAAGGGATTCTTCCTTCAGCTAAAACATGCATGTGGAACCCAGAGGATGATCCACCGTGTGATCGGGAAACATGTTCAAATGTGTCTCAGTTTTCGTCCCCTGGTACTCGGGTGCAACATTCCAGACGCTTTACTAACACTCTCCCCACTTGGAGAGTCAGTGCCTTAAACCTCCTGTTTGACCCAGTTTGCAATTTCTGCGGAAAATGAACAGGAATAGGGAGAACCAACGAGAGACTAGCTGGAGGTGTCTGGATGGGTAAATTTAACTCTCATTTCCCACCAAGAAGAGGAATTAACCAAAGGCTCAGCGAGCCATGCCGGAACCACACTAGGGCCTGAAGCAATCCTGCGGTGTTGCGGCCAGCTCACAAGAAAGCGAGTTGAAGAAAGGAGCTCAGGGGCCCTGTAATTCACACACCTGCAGAGTTATAAATGACAGCAGTCGTCCAAAAATATATTGAAGTAAGGCTGCCAAGAGGACTTGAAAGCGGGGCAGAATTGCAGGAAACCGATTTCAGGAGGTAGACTGGAATTGCATGTAAAGCATAGGAAAAGAGGCAGAACGTCCACAATGATGCACTTGGCCAAAAAGGGCGTATGCGTTTTTTCCTGAATATATTCAGGAAAAAACGCATACGCACTTTTTGGCCAACCAAGCAAGCTTGCAAAGGAAATCTGCACTACAATGAAGTCTCACTGCCCCCCGGTCAAAAGGGACATCTGAAAAAAGTGTAAAATCCAGAAAGGCAGGACAGCCCATGGAGAACTGGGAGCCTTGTTATGCTGATGGGTGGGATGTAAATTGCCAACAGCCACTCTGGAGAAGTGTATGGTGTTTCCTGAAACATCTAAAAAACAAAGCAACAGAGCCTAGGGCACTTCCACTTATGGTCCTATAGATTAGGGAAATTAAAATCAAAAAGACACAGCCACCCCAAAGTTTGGGACGGCTCTGTTTACAAGAACCTCGTTTACGGTACAAGTTCAATATCGCAGAAAGCGAAAAATGGATAAAGAAGTTGTGGTACTTACGTACAAAGCAATATCACTCAGCAATGAAATCTATGTCATCAGGCCAGTAGCAGCATAATGAGTGGATTCAGGTACGATGATTCTAAGTGAAATAAGTCACACCGAAAAAGAAACATCATAAGATATCACTAATACACGGAATGTAAACTTGGCTACACAGGAACTGAATTACAAAACAGAATAGGGTCTCAAATGTAGAAAACCAACTTATGCTTGCTTAAGGGGAAAGGTGAGTTGGGGTGCTGCATAAAACCAGAGATTGAAATTAGCACAGATACCTTTCCATAAGCCAAATATGTAATAGACAAGAGCTACTGCTTGCTCAACGAAGTGGACTCAACACCCCATATTAAACGCCTAAGAATATACCTGACTAGTAAGAATCTTAAAACCTATGGATTTATATGTCTCCGAAAGAGAATCAAGCGTGTGTACAGCGGCATAAACGCAGCAGTGATAGGATTGGTGAGGTTCGGTGAGCAAATGCAGACCCTTTGAAGTCATATTGCATGGTACCCATTCCATGGTTCTCAACTCTCCAGGTTTAAGGGATTCTTCCTTCAGCTAAAACATGCATGTGGAACCCAGAGTATGATCCACCATGTGATCGGGAAACGTGTTCAAATGTGTCTCAGTTTTCGTCCCCTGGTACTCGGGTGCAACATTCCAGACGCTTTACTAACACTCTCCCCACTTGGAGAGTCAGCGCCTTTAACCTCCTGTTTGGCCCAGTTTGCAATTTCTGCGGAAAATGAACAGGAATAGGGAGAACCAATGAGAGACTAGCTGGAGGAGTCTGGACGGGCAAATTTAACTCTCATTTCAGAACAGGAAGAGGAATTAACCAAAGGCTCAGCGAGCCATGCCGGAACCACACTAGGGCCTGAAGCAATCCTGCGGTGTTGCGGCCAGCTCACAAGAAAGCGAGTTGAAGAATGGAGCTGAAGGGCCCTGTAATTCACACACCTGCAGAGATCTAAATGACAGCTATCGTCCAAAAATATATTGAAGTAAGGCTGCCAAGAGGACTTGAAAGCGGGGCAGAATTGCAGGAAACCGATTTCAGGAGGTAGACTGGAATTGCATGTAAAGCATAGGAAAAGAGGCAGAACGTCCACAATGATGCACTTGGCCAAAAAGGGCGTATGCGTTTTTTCCTGAATATATTCAGGAAAAAACGCATACGCCCTTTTTGGCCAACCAAGCAAGCTTGCAAAGGAAATCTGCACTACAATGAAGTCTCACTGCCCCCCGGTCAAAAGGGCCATCTGAAAAAAGTGTAAAATCCAGAAAGGCAGGACAGGCCATGGAGAAATGGGAGCCTTCTTATGCTGATGGGCGTGATGTAAATTGCCAACAGCCACTCTGGAGAAGTGTATGGTGTTTCCTGAAATATCTAAGAAACAAAGCAACAGAGCCTAGGGCACTTCCACTTATGGTCCTATAGCTTAGGTAAATTAAAATCAAAAAGACAGAGCCACCCCAAAATTTGGGACGGCTCTGTTTACAAGAACCTCGTTTCCGGTACAAGTTGAATATTGCAGAAAGCGAAAAATGGATAAAGAAGTTGTGGTACTAACGTACAATGCAATATCACTCAGCAATGAAATCTCTGTCATCAGGCCCATAGCAGCATAATGAGTGGATTCAGGTACGATGATTCTAAGTGAAATATGTCACACAGAAAAAGAAACATCATAAGATATCACTAATACACGGAATGTAAACTTGGCTACACAGGAACTGAATTACAAAACAGAATAGGGTCTCAAATGTAGAAAACCAACTTATGCTTGCTTAAGGGGAAAGGTGAGTTGGGGTGCTGCATAAAACCAGAGATTGAAATTAGCACAGATACCTTTCCATAAGCCAAATATGTAATAGCCAAGAGCTACTGCTTGCTCAACGAAGTGGACTCAACACCCCATATTAAACGCCTAAGAATATACTTGACTAGTAAGAATCTTAAAACCTATGGATTTATATGTCTCCGAAAGAGAATCAAGCATGTGTACAGTGGCATAAACGCAGCACTGATAGGATTGGTGAGGTTCGGTGAGCAAATGCAGACCCTTTGAAGTCATATTGCATGGTACCCATTCCATGGTTCTCAATTCTCCAGGTTTAAGGGATTCTTCCTTCAGCTAAAACATGCATGTGGAACCCAGAGGATGATCCACCGTGTGATCGGGAAACGTGTTCAAATGTGTCTCAGTTTTCGTCCCCTGGTACTCGGGTGCAACATTCCAGACGCTTTACTAACACTCTCCCCACTTGGAGAGTCAGTGCCTTTAACCTCCTGTTTGGCCCAGTTTGCAATTTCTGCGGAAAATGAACAGGAATAGGGAGAACCAATGAGAGACTAGCTGGAGGTGTCTCGACGGGTAAATTTAACTCTAATTTCCCACCAAGAAGAGGAATTAACCAAAGGCTCAGCGAGCCATGCCGGAACCACACTAGGGCCTGAAGCAATCCTGCGGTGTTGCGGCCAGCTCACAAGAAAGCGAGTTGAAGAAAGGAGCTCAAGGGCCCTGTAATTCACACACCTGCAGAGTTATAAATGACAGCTATCGTCCAAAAATATATTGAAGTAAGGCTGCCAAGAGGACTTGAAAGCGGGGCAGAATTGCAGGAAACCGATTTCAGGAGGTAGACTGGAATTGCATGTAAAGCATAGGAAAAGAGGCAGAACGTCCACAATGATGCACTTGGCCAAAAAGGGCGTATGCGTTTTTTCCTGAATATATTCAGGAAAAAACGCATACGCCCTTTTTGGCCAACCAAGCAAGCTTGCAAAGGAAATCTGCACTACAATGAAGTCTCACTGCCCCCCGGTCAAAAGGGCCATCTGAAAAATGTGTAAAATCCAGAAAGGCAGGACAGGCCATGGAGAACTGGGAGCCTTTTTGTGCTTATGGGCAGGATGTAAATTGCCAACAGCCACTCTGGAGAAGTGTATGGTGTTTCCTGAAACATCTAAAAAACAAAGCAACAGAGCCTAGGGCACTTCCACTTATGGTCCTATAGCTTAGGGAAATTAAAATCAAAAAGACACAGCCACCCCAAAGTTTGGGACGGCTCTGTTTACAAGAACCTCGTTTACAGTACAAGTTCAATATCGCAGAAAGCGAAAAATGGATAAAGAAGTTGTGGTACTTACGTACAATGCAATATCACTCAGCAATGAAATCTATGTCATCAGGCCCATAGCAGGATAATGAGTGGATTCAGGTACGATGATTCTAAGTGAAATAAGTCACACAGAAAAAGAAACATCATAAGATATCACTAATACACGGAATGTAAGCTTGGCTACACAGGAACTGAATTACAAAACAGAACAGGGTCTCAAATGCAAAAAAGCAACTTATGCTTGCTTAAGGGGAAAGGTGAGTTGGGGTGCTGCATAAAACCAGAGATTGAAATTAGCACAGATACCTTTCCATAAGCCAAATATGTAATAGACAAGAGCTACTGCTTTCTCAACGAAGTGGACTCAACACCACATATTAAACGCCTAAAAATATACCTGACTAGTAAGAATCTTAAAACCTATGGATTTATATGTCTCCGAAAGAGAATCAAGCATGTTTACAGTGGCATAAACGCAGCAGTGATAGGATTGGTGAGGTTCGGTGAGCAAATGCAGACCCTTTGAAGTCATATTGCATGGTACCCATTCCATGGTTCTCAACTCTCCAGGTTTAAGGGATTCTTCCTTCAGCTAAAACATGCATGTGGAACCCAGAGTATGATCCACCGTGTGATCGGGAAACGTGTTCAAATGTGTCTCAGTTTTCGTCCCCTGGTACTCGGGTGCAACATTCCAGACGCTTTACTAACACTCTCCCCACTTGGAGAGTCAGTGCCTTTAACCTCCTGTTTGGCCCAGTTTGCAAATTCTGCGGAAAATGAACAGGAATAGGGAGAACCAATGAGAGACTAGCTGGAGGAGTCTGGACGGGCAAATTTAACTCTCATTTCCCACCAAGAAGAGGAATTAACCAAAGGCTCAGCGAGCCATGCCGGAACCACACTAGGGCCTGAAGCAATCCTGCGGTGTTGCGGCCAGCTCACAAGAAAGCCAGTTGAAGAAAGGAGCTCAGGGTCCCTGTAATTCACACACATGCAGAGTTCTAAATGACAGCTATCGTCCAAAAATATATTGAAGTAAGGCTGCCAAGAGGACTTGAAAGCGGGGCAGAATTGCAGGAAACCGATTTCAGGAGGTAGACTGGAATTGCATGTAAAGCATTGGAAAAGAGGCAGAACGTCCACAATGATGCACTTGGCCAAAAAGGGCGTATGCGTTTTTTCCTGAATATATTCAGGAAAAAACGCATACGCCCTTTTTGGCCAACCAAGCAAGCTTGCAAATGAAATCTGCACTACAATGAAGTCTCACTGCCCCCCGGTCAAAAGGGCCATCTGAAAAAAGTGTAAAATCCAGAAAGGTAGGACAGGCCATGGAGAACTGGGAGCCTTGTTATGCTGATGGGCGTGATGTAAATTGCCAACAGCCACTCTGGAGAAGTGTATGGTGTTTCCTGAAACATCTAAAAAACAAAGCAACAGAGCCTAGGGCACTTCCACTTATGGTCCTATAGCTTAGGGAAATTAAAATCAAAAAGACACAGCCACCCCAAAGTTTGGGACGGCTCTGTTTACAAGAACCTCGTTTATGGTACAAGTTCAATATTGCAGAAAGCGAAAAATGGATAAAGAAGTTGTGGTACTAACGTACAATGCAATATCACTCAGCAATGAAATCTATGTCATCAGGCCCATAGCAGCATAATGAGTGGATTCAGGTACGATGATTCTAAGTGAAATATGTCACACAGAAAAAGAAACATCATAAGATATCACTAATACATGGAATGTAAACTTGGCTACAGAGGAACTGAATTACAAAACAGAATAGGGTCTCAAATGTAGAAAACCAACTTATGCTTGCTTAAGGGGAAAGGTGAGTTGGGGTGCTGCATAAAACCAGAGATTGAAATTAGCACAGATACCTTTCCATAAGCCAAATATGTAATAGACAAGAGCTACTGCTTTCTCAACGAAGTGGACTCAACACCCCATATTAAACGCCTAAGAATATACCTGACTAGTAAGAATCTTAAAACCTATGGATTTATATGTCTCCGAAAGAGAATCAAGCATGTGTACAGCGGCATAAACGCAGCAGTGATAGGATTGGTGAGGTTCGGTGAGCAAATGCAGACCCTTTGAAGTCATATTGCATGGTACCCATTCCATGGTTCTCAACTCTCCAGGTTTAAGGGATTCTTCCTTCAGCTAAAACATGCATGTGGAACCCAGAGTATGATCCACCGTGTGATCGGGAAACGTGTTCAAATGTGTCTCAGTTTTCGTCCCCTGGTACTCGGGTGCAACATTCCAGACGCTTTACTAACACTCTCCCCACTTGGAGAGTCAGTGCCTTTAACCTCCTGTTTGGCCCAGTTGGCAATTTCTGCGGAAAATGAACAGGAATAGGGAGAACCAATGAGAGACTAGCTGGAGGTGTCTGGACGGGTAAATTTAACTCTCATATCCCACCAAGAAGAGGAATTAACCAAAGGCTCAGCGAGCCATGCCGGAACCACACTAGGGCCTGAAGCAATCCTGCGGTGTTGCGCCCAGCTCACAAGAAAGCGAGTTGAAGAAAGGAGTTCAGGGGCCCTGTAATTCACACACCTGCAGAGTTGTAAATGACAGCTATTGTCCAAAAATATATTGAAGTAAGGCTGCCAAGAGGACTTGAAAGCGGGGCAGAATTGCAGGAAACCGATTTCAGGAGGTAGACTGGAATTGCATGTAAAGCATAGGAAAAGAGGCAGAAGGTCCACAATGATGCACTTGGCCAAAAAGGGCGTATGCGTTTTTTCCTGAATATATTCAGGAAAAAACGCATACGCCCTTTTTGGCCAACCAAGCAAGCTTGCAAAGGAAATCTGCACTACAATGAAGTCTCACTGCCCCCCGGTCAAAAGGGCCATCTGAAAAAAGTGTAAAATCCAGAAAGGCAGGACAGGCCATGGAGAACTGGGAGCCTAGTTATGCTGTTGGGTGGGATGTAAATTGCAAAATGCCACTCTGGAGAAGTGTATGGTGTTTCCTGCAACATCTAAAAAACAAAGCAACAGAGCCTAGGGCACTTCCACTTATGGTCCTATCGATTAGGGAAATTAAAATCAAAAAGACACAGCAACCCCAAAGTTTGAGACGGCTCTGTTTACAAGAACCTCGTTTACAGTACAAGTCCATTATCACAGAAAGCGAAAAATGGATAAAGAAGTTGTGGTACTTACGTACAATGCAATATCACTCAGCAATGAAATCTATGTCATCAGGCCAGTAGCAGCATAATGAGTGGATTCAGGTAAGATGATTCTAAGTGAAATAAGTCACACAGAAAAAGAAACATCATAAGATATCACTAATACACGGAATGTAAACTTGGCTACAGAGGAACTGAATTACAAAACAGAATAGGGTCTCAAATGGAGAAAACCAACTTATGCTTGCTTAAGGGGAAAGGTGAGTTGGGGTGCTGCATAAAACCAGAGATTGAAATTAGCACAGATACCTTTCCATAAGCCAAATATGTAATACACAAGAGCTACTCCTTGCTCAACGAAGTGAACTCAACACCCCATATTAAACGCCTAAGAATATACCTGACTATTAAGAATCTTAAAACCTATGGATTTATATGTCTCCGAAAGGGAATCAAGCGTGTGTACAGTGGCATAAACGCAGCAGTGATAGGATTGGTGAGGTATGGTGAGCAAATGCAGACCCTTTGAAGTCATATTGCATGGTACCCATTCCATGGTTCTCAACTCTCCAGGTTTAAGGGATTCTTCCTTCAGCTAAAACATGCATGTGGAATCCAGAGTATGATCCACTGTGTGATCGGGAAATGTGTTCAAATGTGTCTCAGTTTTCATCCCCTGGTACTCGGGTGCAACATTCCAGACGCTTTACTAACACTCTCCCCACTTGGAGAGTCAGTGCCTTTAACCTCCTGTTTGGCCCAGTTGGCAATTTCTGCGGAAAATGAACAGGAATAGGGAGAACCAATCAGAGACTAGCTGGAGGTGTCTGGACGGGCAAATTTAACTCTCATTTCCCACCAGGAAGAGGAATTAACCAAAGGCTCAGCAAGCCATGCCAGAACGACACTAGGGCCTGAGGCAATCCTGCGGTGTTGCGGGCAGCTCACAAGAAAGCGATTTGAAGAAATGTGCTCAGGGGCACTGTAATTCACAAACCTGCAGAGTTATAAATGACAGCTATCGTCCAAAAATATATTGAAGTAAGGCTGTCAAGAGGACTTGAAAGCGGGGCAGAATTGCAAGAAACCGATTTCAGGAGGTAGACTGGAATTGCATGTAAAGCATAGGAAAAGAGGCAGAACGTCCACAATGATGCACTTGGCCAAAAAGGGCGTATGCGTTTTTTCCTGAATATATTCAGGAAAAAACTCATACGCCCTTTTTGGCCAACCAAGCAAGCTTGCAAAGGAAATCTGCACTACAATGAAGTCTCACTGCCCCCCGGTCAAAAGGGCCATCTGAAAAAAGTGTAAAATCCAGAAAGGCAGGACAGGCCATGGAGAACTGGGAGCCTTCTTATGCTGAAGGACGGGATGTAAATTGCCAACAGCCACTCTGGAGAAGTGTATGGTGTTTCCTGAAACATCTAAAAAACAAAGCAACAGAGCCTAGGGCAATTCCACTTATGGTCCTATAGCTTAGGGAAATTAAAATCAAAAAGACACAGCCACCCCAAAGTTTGGGACGGCTCTGTTTACAAGAACCTCGTTTACGGTACAAGTTCAATATCGCAGAATGCGAAAAATGGATAGAGAAGTTGTGGGACTTACGTACAATGCAATATCACTCAGCAATGAAATCTATGTCATCATGCCCGTAGCAGCATAATGAGTGGATTCAGGTACGATGATTCTAAGTGAAATATGTCACACAGAAAAAGAAACATCATAAGATATCACTAATACACGGAATGTAAACTTGGCTACACAGGAACTGAATTACAAAACAGAATAGGGTCTCAAATGTAGAAAACCAACTTATGCTTGCTTAAGGGGAAAGGTGAGTTGGGGTGCTGCATAAAACCAGAGATGGAAATTAGCACAGATACCTTTCCATAAGCCAAATATGTAATAGACAAGAGCTACTGCTTGCTCAGTGAAGTGGACTCAACACCCCATATTAAACGCCTAAGAATATACTTGACTAGTAAGAATCTTAAAACCTATGGATTTATATGTCTCCGAAGGAGAATCAAGCGTGTGTACAGTGGCATAAACGCAGCAGTGATAGGATTGGTGAGGTTCGGTGAGCACATGCAGACCCTTTGAAGTCATATTGCATGGTACCCATTCCATGGGTCTCAACTCTCCAGGTTTAAGGGATTCTTCCTTCAGCTAAAACATGCATGTGGAACCCAGAGGATGATCCACCGTGTGATCGGGAAACGTGTTCAAATGTGTCTCAGATTTCGTCCCCTGGTACTCGGGTGCAACATTCCAGACGGTTTACTAACACTCTCCCCACTTGGAGAGTCAGTGCCTTTAACCTCCTGTTTGGCCCAGTTTGCAATTTCTGCGGAAAATGAACAGGAATAGGGAGAACCAATGAGAGACTAGCTGGAGGTGTCTGGACGGGCAAATTTAACTCACATTTCCCACCAAGAAGAGGAATTAACCAAAGGCTCAGCGAGCCATGCCGGAACCACACTAGAGCCTGAAGCAATCCTGCGGTTTTGCGGCCAGCTCACAAGAAAGCGAGTTGAAGAAAGGAGTTCAGGGGCCCTGTAATTCACACACCTGCAGAGTTCTAAATGACAGCTATCGTCCAAAAATATATTGAAGTAAGGCTGCCAAGAGGACTTGAAAGCGGGGCAGAATTGCAGGAAACCGATTTCAGGAGGTAGACTGGAATTGCATGTAAAGCATAGGAAAAGAGGCAGAACGTCCACAATGATGCACTTGGCCAAAAAGGGCGTATGCGTTTTTTTCTGAATATATTCAGGAAAAAACGCATACGCCCTTTTTGGCCAACCAAGCAAGCTTGCAAAGGAAATCTTCACTACAATGAAGTCTCACTGCCCCCCGGTCAAAAGGGCCATCTGAAAAAAGTGTAAAATCCAGAAAGGCAGGACAGGCCATGGAGAACTGGGAGCCTTGTTATGCTGATGGGCGTGATGTAAATTGCCAACAGCCACTGTGGAGAAGTGTATGGTGTTTCCTGAAACATCTAAATAACAAAGCAACAGAGCCTAGGGCACTTCCACTTATGGTCCTATAGCTTAGGGAAATTAAAATAAAGACACAGCCACCCCAAAGTTTGGGACAGCTCTGTTTACAAAACCTCGTTTACGGTACAAGTTCAATATCGCAGAAAGCGAAAAATGGATAAAGAAGTTGTGGTACTTACGTACAATGCAATATCACTCAGCAATGAAATCTATGTCATCAGGCCAGTAGCAGCATAATGAGTGGATTCAGGTAAGATGATTCTAAGTGAAATAAGTCACACAGAAAAAGAAACATCATAAGATATCACTAATACACGGAATGTAAACTTGGATACACAGGAACTGAATTACAAAACAGAATAGGGTCTCAAATGTAGAAAACCAACTTATGCTTGCTTAAGGGGAAAGGTGAGTTGGGGTGCTGCATAAAACCAGAGATTGAAATTAGCACAGATACCTTTCCATAAGCCAAATATGTAATAGACAAGAGCTACTGCTTGCTCAATGAAGTGGACTCAACACCCCATATTAAACGCCTAAGAATATACCTGACTAGTAAGAATCTTAAAACCTATGGATTTATATGTCTCCGAAAGAGAAGGATGTGTGTGTACAGGGGCATAAACGCAGCAGAGAAAGGGTTGGTGATGTTCGGTGAGCAAATGCAGACCCTTTGAAGTCATATTGCATGGTACCCATTCCATGGTTCTCAACTCTCCAGGTTTAAGGGATTCTTCCTTCAGCTAAAACATGCATGTGGAACCCAGAGTATGATCCTCCGTGTGATCGGGAAACGTGTTCAAATGTGTCTCAGATTTCGTCCCCTGGTACTTGGGTGCAACATTCCAGACGCTTTACTAACACTCTCCCCACTTGGAGAGTCAGTGCCTTTAACCTCCTGTTTGGCCCAGTTTGCAATTTCTGCGGAAAATGAACAGGAATAGGGAGAACCAATGAGAGACTAGCTGGAGGTGTCTGGACGGGCAAATTTAACTCACATTTCCCACCAAGAAGAGGAATTAACCAAAGGCTCAGCGAGCCATGCCGGAACCACACTAGAGCCTGAAGCAATCCTGCGGTTTTGCGGCCAGCTCACAAGAAAGCGAGTTGAAGAAAGGAGTTCAGGGGCCCTGTAATTCACACACCTGCAGAGTTCTAAATGACAGCTATCGTCCAAAAATATATTGAAGTAAGGCTGCCAAGAGGACTTGAAAGCGGGGCAGAATTGCAGGAAACCGATTTCAGGAGGTAGACTGGAATTGCATGTAAAGCATAGGAAAAGAGGCAGAACGTCCACAATGATGCACTTGGCCAAAAAGGGCGTATGCGTTTTTTTCTGAATATATTCAGGAAAAAACGCATACGCCCTTTTTGGCCAACCAAGCAAGCTTGCAAAGGAAATCTTCACTACAATGAAGTCTCACTGCCCCCCGGTCAAAAGGGCCATCTGAAAAAAGTGTAAAATCCAGAAAGGCAGGACAGGCCATGGAGAACTGGGAGCCTTGTTATGCTGATGGGCGTGATGTAAATTGCCAACAGCCACTGTGGAGAAGTGTATGGTGTTTCCTGAAACATCTAAATAACAAAGCAACAGAGCCTAGGGCACTTCCACTTATGGTCCTATAGCTTAGGGAAATTAAAATAAAGACACAGCCACCCCAAAGTTTGGGACAGCTCTGTTTACAAAACCTCGTTTATGGTACAAGTTCAATATCGCAGAAAGCGAAAAATGGATAAAGAAGTTGTGGTACTTACGTACAATGCAATATCACTCAGCAATGAAATCTATGTCATCAGGCCAGTAGCAGCATAATGAGTGGATTCAGGTAAGATGATTCTAAGTGAAATAAGTCACACAGAAAAAGAAACATCATAAGATATCACTAATACACGGAATGTAAACTTGGCTACACAGGAACTGAATTACAAAACAGAATAGGGTCTCAAATGTAGAAAACCAACTTATGCTTGCTTAAGGGGAAAGGTGAGTTGGGGTGCTGCATAAAACCAGAGATTGAAATTAGCACAGATACCTTTCCATAAGCCAAATATGTAATAGACAAGAGCTACTGCTTGCTCAATGAAGTGGACTCAACACCCCATATTAAACGCCTAAGAATATACCTGACTAGTAAGAATCTTAAAACCTATGGATTTATATGTCTCCGAAAGAGAAGGATGTGTGTGTACAGGGGCATAAACGCAGCAGAGAAAGGGTTGGTGATGTTCGGTGAGCAAATGCAGACCCTTTGAAGTCATATTGCATGGTACCCATTCCATGGTTCTCAACTCTCCAGGTTTAAGGGATTCTTCCTTCAGCTAAAACATGCATGTGGAACCCAGAGTATGATCCTCCATGTGATCGGGAAACTTGTTCAAATGTGTCTCAGTTTTCGTCCCCTGGTACTTGGGTGCAACATTCCAGACGCTTTACTAACACTCTCCCCACTTGGTGAGTCAGTGCCTTTAACCTCCTGTTTGGCCCAGTTTGCAATTTCTGCGGAAAATGAACAGGAATAGGGAGAACCAATGAGAGACTAGCTGGAGGTGTCTGGACGGGCAAATTGAACTCTCATTTCCCACCAAGAAGAGGAATTAAGCAAAGGCTCAGCGAGCCATGCCGGAACCACACTAGGGCCTGAAGCAATCCTGCGGTGTTGCGGCCAGCTCACAAGAAAGCGAGTTGAAGAAAGGAGCTCAGGGGCCCTGTAATTCACAAACCTGAAGAGTTATACATGACAGCTATCGTCCAAAAATATATTGAAGTAAGGCTTCCAAGAGGACTTGAAAACGGGGCAGAATTGCAGGAAACCGATTTCAGGAGGTAGACTGGAATTGCATGTAAAGCATAGGAAAAGAGGCAGAACGTCCACAATGATGCACTTGCCCAAAAAGGGCGTATGCGTTTTTTCCTGAATATATTCAGGAAAAAACGCATACGCCCTTTTTGGCCAACCAAGCAAGCTTGCAAAGGAAATCTACACTACAATGAAGTCTCACTGCCCCCCGGTCAAAAGGGCCATCTGAAAAACGTGTAAAATCCAGAAAGGCAGGACAGGCCATGGAGAACAGGGAGCCTTGTTATGCTGATGGGCGTGATGTAAATTGCCAACAGCCACTCTGGAGAAGTGTATGGTGTTTCCTGAAACATCTAAAAAACAAAGCAACAGAGCCTAGGGCACTTCCACTTATGGTCCTATAGCTTAGGGAAATTAAAATGAAAAAGACACAGCCACCCGAAAATTTGGGATGGCTCTCTTTACAAAACCTCGTTTACGGTAAAAGTTCAATATCACAGAAAGCGAAAAATGGATAAAGAAGTTGTGGTACTAATGTACAATGCAATATCACTCAGCAATGAAATCTATGTCATCAGGCCAGTAGCAGCATAATGAGTGGATTCAGGTACGATGATTCTAAGTGAAATAAGTCACACAGAAAAAGAAACATCATAAGATATCACTAATACACGGAATGTATACTTGGCTACACAGGAACTGAATTACAAAACAGAATAGGGTCTCAAATGTAGAACACCAACATATGCTTGCTTAAGGGGAAAGGTGAGTTGGGGTGCTGCATAAAACCAGAGATTGAAATTAGCACAGATACCTTTCCATAAGACAAATATGTAATAGACAAGAGCTACTCCCTGCTCAACGAAGTGGACTCAACACCCCATATTAAACGCCTAAGAATATACCTGACTAGTAAGAATCTTAAAACCTATGGATTTATATGTCTCCGAAAGAGAATCAAGCGTGTGTACAGCGGCATAAACGCAGCAGTGAAAGGATTGGTGAGGTTCGGTGAGCAAATGAAGACCCTTTGAAGTCATATTGCATGGTACCCATTCATTGGTTCTCAACTCTCCAGGTTTAAGGGATTCTTCCTTCAGCTAAAACATGCATGTGGAACCCAGAGTATGATCCACCGTGTGATCGGGAAACGTGTTCAAATGTGTCTCAGTTTTCGTCCCCTGGTACTCGGGTGCAATATTCCAGACGCTTTACTAACACTCTCCCCATTGCAGAGTCAGTGCCTTTAATCTGCTGTTGGGCCCAGTTTGCAATTTCTGCGGAAAATGAACAGGAATAGGGAGAACCAATGAGAGACTAGCTGGAGGTGTCTGGACGGGCAAATTTAACTCTCATTTCCCACCAGGAAGAGGAATTAACCAAAGGCTCAGCATGCCATGCCAGTATCACACTAGGGCCTGAAGCAATCCTGCAGTGTTGCGGCCAGCTCACAAGAAAGCGAGTTGAAGAAAGGAGCTCAGGGGCACTGTAATTCACAAACCTGCAGAGATATAAATGACAGCTATCGTCCAAAAATATATTGAAGTAAGGCTGCCAAGAGGACTTGAAAGTGGGGCAGAATTGCAGGAAACCGATTTCAGGAGGTAGACTGGAATTGCATGTAAAGCATAGGAAAAGAGGCAGAACGTCCACAATGATGCACTTGGCCAAAAAGGGCGTATGCGTTTTTTCCTGAATATATTCAGGAAAAAACGAATACGTCCTTTTTGGCCACCCAAGCAAGCTTGCAAAGGAAATCTGCACTACAATGAAGTCTCACTGCCCCCCGGTCAAAAGGGCCATCTGAAAAAAGTGTAAAATCCAGAAAGGCAGGACAGGCCATGGAGAACTGGGAGCCTAGTTAGGCTGATGGGCGGGATGTAAATTGCCAACAGCCACTCTGCAGAAGTGTATGGTGGTTCCTGAAACATCTAAAAAACAAAGCAACAGAGCCTTGGGTACTTCCACTTATGCTCCTATAGCTTAGGGAAATTAAAATCAAAAAGACACAGCCACCCCAAAGTTTGGGACGGCTCTGTTTACAAGAACCTCGTTTACGGTACAAGTTCAATATCGCAGAAAGCGAAAAACGGATAAAGAAGTTGTTGTACTTACGTACAATGCAATATCACTCAGCAATGAAATCTATGTCATCAGGCCAGTAGCAGCATAATGAATGGATTGAGGTACGATGATTCTAAGTGAAATAAGTCAAACAGAAAAAGAAACATCATAAGATATCACTAATACACGGAATGTAAACTTGGCTACACAGGAACTGAATTACAAAACAGAATAGGGCCTCAAATGTAGAAAACCAACTTATGCTTGCTTAAGGGGAAAGGTGAGTTGGCGTGCTGCATAAAACCAGAGATTGAAATTAACACAGATACCTTTCCATAAGAAAAATATGTAATAGACAAGAGCTACTGCTTGCTCAACGAAGTGGACACAACACCCCATATTAAACGCCTAAGAATATGCCTGACTAGTAAGAATCTTAAAACCTATGGATATATATGTCTCCGAAAGAGAATCAAGCGTGTGTACAGCGGCATAAACGCAGCAGTGATAGGATTGGTGAGGTTCGGTGAGCAAATGAAGACCCTTTGAAGTCATATTGCATGGTACCCATTCCATGGTTCTCAACTCTCCAGGTTTAAGGGATTCTTCCTTCAGCTAAAACATGCATGTGGAACCCAGAGGATGATCCACCGTGTGATCGGGAAACGTGTTCAAATGTGTCTCAGTTTTCGTCCCCTGGTACTCGGGTGCAACATTCCAGATGCTTTACTAACACTCTCCCCACTTGGAGAGTCAGTGCCTTTAACCTCCTGTTTGGCCCAGTTTGCAATTTCTGCAGAAAATGAACAGAAATAGGGAGAACCAATGAGAGACTAGCTGTAGGTGTCTGGACGGGCAAATTTAACTCTCATTTCCCACCAGGAAGAGGAATTAACCAAAAGGCTCAGCGAGCCATGCCGGAACCACACTAGGGCCTGAAACAATCCTGCGGTGTTGCGGCCAGCTCACAAGAAAGCGAGTTGAAGAATGGAGTTCAGGGGCACTGTAATTCACAAACCTGCAGAGTTATAAATGACAGCTATCGTCCAAAAATATATTGAAGTAAGGCTGCCAAGAGGACTTGAAAGCGGGGCAGAATTGCAGGAAACCGATTTCAGGAGGTAGACTGGAATTGCATGTAAAGCATAGGAAAAGAGGCAGAACGTCCACAATGATGCACTTGGCCAAAAAGGGCGTATGCGTTTTTTCCTGAATATATTCAGGAAAAAACGCATACGCCCTTTTTGGACAACCAAGGAAGCTTGCAAAGGAAATCTGCACTACAATGAAGTCTCACTGCCCCCCGGTCAAAAGGGACATCTGAAAAAAGTGTAAAATCCAAAAAGGCAGGACAGACCATGGAGAACTGGGAGCCTTCTTATGCTGATGGGCGGGATGTAAATTACCAACAGCCAACCTGCAAAAGTGTATGGTGTTTCCTGAAACATCTAAAAAACAAAGCAACAGAGCCTAAGGCACTTCCACTTATGGTCCTATAGCTTAGGGAAATTAAAATCAAAAAGACACAGCCACCCCAAAGTTTGGGAAGGCTCTGTTTACAAGAACCTCGTTTACGGTACAAGTTCAATATCGCAGAAAGCGAAAAATGGATAAAGAAGTTGTGGTACTTACGTACAATGCAATATCACTCAGGAATGAAATCTATGTCATCAGGCCAGTAGCAGCATAATGAGTGGATTCAGGTACGATGATTCTAAGTGAAATAAGTCAAACAGAAAAAGAAACATCATAAGATATCACTAATACACGGAATGTAAACTTGGCTACACAGGAACTGAATTACAAAACAGAATAGGGTCTCAAATGTAGAAAACCAACTTCTGCTTGCTTAAGGGGAAAGGTGAGTTGGGGTGCTGCATAATACCAGAGATTGAAATTAGCACAGATACCTTTCCATAAGCTAAATATGTAATAGACAAGAGCTACTGCTTGCTCAACGAAGTGGACTCAACACCCCATATTAAACGCCTAAGAATATACCTGACTAGTAAGAATCTTAAAACCTATGGATTTATATGTCTCCGAAAGAGAATCAAGCGTGTGTACAGCAGCATAAACGCAGCAGTGATAGGATTGGTGAGGTTCGGTGAGCAAATGCAGACCCTTTGAATTCATATTGCATGGTACCCATTCCATGGTTCTCAACTCTCCAGGTTTAAGGGATTCTTCCTTCAGCTAAAAGATGCATGTGGAACCCAGAGTATGATCCACCGTGTAATCGGGAAACGTGTTCAAATGTGTCTCTGTTTTCGTCCCCTGGTACTCGGGTGCAACATTCCAGATGCTTTACTAACACTCTCCCCACTTGGAGAGTCAGTGCCTTTAACCTCCTGTTTGGCCCAGTTTGCAATTTCTGCGGAAAATGAACAGGAATAGGGAGAACCAATGAGAGACTAGCTGGAGGTGTCTGGACGGGCAAATTGAACTCTCATTTCCCAACAGGAAGAGGAATTAACCAAAGGCTCAGCGAGCCATGCCGGAACCACACTAGGGCCTGAAGCAATCCTGCGGTGTTGCGGCCAGCTCACAAGAAAGCGAGTTGAAGAAAGGAGCTCAGGGGCACTGTAATTCACACACCTGCAGAGTTATAAATGACAGCTATCGTCCAAAAATATATTGAAGTAAGGCTGCCAAGAGGACTTGAAAGTGGGGCAGAATTGCAGGAAACCAATTTCAGGAGGTAGACTGGAATTGCATGTAAAGCATAGGAAAAGAGGCAGAACGTCCACAATGATGCACTTGGCCAAAAAGGGCGTATGTGTTTTTTCCTGAATATATTCAGGAAAAAACGCATACGCCCTTTTTGGCCAACCAAGCAAGCTTGCAAAGGAAATCTGCACTACAATGAAGTCTCACTGCCCCCCGGTCAAAAGGGCATTCTGACAAAAGTGTAAAATCTAGAAAGGCAGGACAGGCCATGGAGAACTGGGAGCCTTCTTATGCTGATGGGCAGGATGTAAATTGCCAACAGCCACTCTGCAGAAGTGTATGGTGTTTCCTGAAACATCTAAAAAACAAAGCAACAGAGCCTAGGGCACTTCCACTTATGGTCCTATAGCTTAGGGAAATTAAAATCAAAAAGACACAGCCACCCCAAAGTTTGGGACGGCTCTGTTTACAAGAACCTCGTTTACAGTACAAGTTCAATATCGCAGAAAGCGAAAAATGGATAAAGAAGTTGTGGTACTTACGTACAATGCAATATCACTCAGGAATGAAATCTATGTCATCAGGCCAGTAGCAGCATAATGAGTGGATTCAGGTACGATGATTCTAAGTGAAATAAGTCACACAGAAAAAGAAACATCATAAGATATCACTAATACACGGAATGTAAACTTGGCTACACAGGAACTGAATTACAAAACAGAATAGGGTCTCAAATGTAGAAAACCAACTTATGCTTGCTTAAGGGGAAAGGTGAGTTGGGGTGCTGCATAAAACCAGAGTTTGAAATTACCACAGATACCTTTCCATAAGCCAAATATGTAATAGACAAGAGCTATTGTTTGCTCCACGAAGTGGACTCAACACCCCATATTAAACGCCTAAGAATATACCTGACTAGTAAGAATCTTAAAACCTATGGATTTATATGTCTCCGAAAGAGAATCAAGTGTGTGTACAGCGGCATAAACGCAGCAGAGAAAGGATTGGTGAGGTTCGGTGAGCAAATGCAGACCCTTTGAAGTCATATTGCATGGTACCCATTCCATGGTTCTCAACTCTCCAGGTTTAAGGGATTCTTCCTTCAGCTAAAACATGCATGTGGAACCCAGAGTATGATCCAACGTGTGATCGGGAAACGTGTTCAAATGTGTCTCAGTTTTCGTCCCCTGGTACTCGGGTGCAACATTCCAGACGCTTTACTAACACTCTCCCCACTTGGAGAGTCAGTGCCTTTAACCTCCTGTTTGGCCCAGTTTGCAATTTCTGCAGAAAATGAACAGGAATAGGGAGAACCAATGAGAGACTAGCTGGAGGTGTCTGGACGGGCAAATTTAACTCTCATTTCCCACCAGGAAGAGGAATTAACCAAAGGCTCAGCATGCCATGCCAGGACCACACTAGGGCCTGAAGCAATCCTGCAGTGTTGCGGCCAGCTCACAAGAAAGCGAGTTGAAGAAAGGAGCTCAGGGGCACTGTAATTCACAAACCTGCACAGTTATAAATGACAGCTATCGTCCAAAAATATATTGAAGTAAGGCTGCCAAGAGGACTTGAAAGTGGGGCAGAATTGCAGGAAACCGATTTCAGGAGGTAGACTGGAATTCCATGTAAAGCATAGGAAAAGAAGCAGAACGTCCACAATGATGCACTTGGCCAAAAAGGGCGTATGCGTTTTTTCCTGAATATATTCAGGAAAAAACACATACGCCCTTTTTGGCCAACCAAGCAAGCTTGCAAAGGAAATCTGCACTACAATGAAGTCTCACTGCCCCGCGGTCAAAAGGGCCATCTGAAAAAAGTGTAAAATCTAGAAAGGTAGGACAGGCCATGGAGAACTGGGAGCCTTGTTATGCTGATGGGCGGGATGTAAATTGCCAACAGCCACTCAGGAGAAGTGTATGGTGTTTCCTGAAACATCTAAAAAACAAAGCAAGAGAGCCAAGGGCACTTCCACTTATGGTCCTATAGCTTAGGGAAATTAAAATCAAAAAGACACAGCTACCCCAAAGTTTGGGACGGCTCTGTGTACAAGAACCTCGTTTACGGTACAAGTTCAATATCGCAGAAAGCTAAAAATGGATAAGGAAGTTGTGGTACTAACGTACACTGCAATGTCACTCAGCAATGAAATCTCTGTCATCAGGCCCATAGCAGCATAATGAGTGGATTCAGGTACGATGATTCTAAGTGAAATATGTCACACAGAAAAAGAAACATCATAAGATATCACTAATACACAGAATGTAAACTTGGCTACACAGGAACTGAATTACAAAACAGAATAGGGTCTCAAATGTAGAAAACCATCTTATGCTTTCTTAAGGGGAAAGGTGAGTTGGGGTGCTGCATAAAACCAGAGATTGAAATTAGCACAGATACCTTTCCATAAGCCAAATATGTAATAGACAAGAGCTACTGCTTGCTCAACGAAGTGGACTCAACACCCCATATTAAACGCCTAAGAATATACCTGACTAGTAAGAATCTTAAAACCAATGGATTTATATGTCTCCGAAAGAGAATCAAGCGTGTGTACAGCGGCATAAATGCAGCAGTGATAGGATTGGTGAGGTTCGGTGAGCAAATGCAGACCCTTTGAAGTCATATTGCATGGTACCCATTCCATGGTTCTCAACTCTCCAGGTTTAAGGGATTCTTCCTTCAGCTAAAACATGCATGTGGAACCCAGAGTATGATCCACCGTGTGATCGGGAAACGTGTTCAAATGTGTCTCAGTTTTCATCCCCTGGTACCCGGGTGCAACATTCCAGATGCTTTACTAACACTCTCCCCACTTGGAGAGTCAGTGCCTTTAACCTCCTGTTTGGCCCAGTTTGCAATTTCTGCGGAAAATGAACAGGAAGAGGGAGAACCAATGAGAGACTAGCTGGAGATGTCTGGACGGGTAAATTTAACTCTCATTTCCCACCAAGAAGAGGAATTAAGCAAAGGCTCAGCGAGCCATGCCGGAACCACACTAGGGCCTGAAGCAATCCTGCGGTGTTGCGGCCAGCTCACAAGAAAGCGAGTTGAAGAAAGGAGCTCAGGGGCCCTGTAATTCACAAACCTGCAGAGTTATACATGACAGCTATCGTCCAAAAATATATTGAAGTAAGGCTGCCAAGAGGACTTGAAAGCGGGGCAGAATTGCAGGAAACCGATTTCAGGAGGTAGACTGGAATTGCATGTAAAGCATAGGAAAAGAGGCAGAACGTCCACAATGATGCACTTGGCCAAAAAGGGCGTATGCGTTTTTTCCTGAATATATTCCTTAATATATTCAGGAAAAAACGCATACGCCCTTTTTGGCCAACCAAGCAAGCTTGCAAAGGAAATCTACACTACAATGAAGTCTCACTGCCCCCCGGTCAAAAGGGCCATCTGATAAAAGTGTAAAATCCAGAAAGGCAGGACAGTCCATGGAGAACTGGGAGCCTTGTTATGCTGATGGGCGTGATGTAAATTGCCAACAGCCACTCTGGAGAAGTGTATGGTGTTTCCTGAAACATCTAAAAAACAAAGCAACAGAGCCTAGGGCACTTCCACTTATGGTCCTATAGCTTAGGGAAATTAAAATGAAAAAGACACAGCCACCCCAAAATTTGGGACGGCTCTGTTTACAAAACCTCGTTTACGGTAAAAGTTCAATATCACAGAAAGCGAAAAATGGATAAAGAAGTTGTGGTACTAATGTACAATGCAATATCACTCAGCAATGAAATCTATGTCATCAGGCCAGTAGCAGCATAATGAGTGGATTCAGGTACGATGATTCTAAGTGAAATAAGTCACACAGAAAAAGAAACATCATAAGATATCACTAATACACGGAATGTAAGCTTGGCTACACAGGAACTGAATTACAAAACAGAACAGGGTCTCAAATGTAGAAAACCAACTTATGCTTGCTTAAGGGGAAAGGTGAGTTGGGGTGCTGCAGAAAACCAGAGATTGAAATTAACACAGATACCTTTCCATAAGACAAATATGTAATAGACAAGAGCTACTCCTTGCTCAACGAAGCGGACTCAACACCCCATATTAAACGCCTAAGAATATACCTGACTAGTAAGAATCTTAAAACCTATGGATTTATATGTCTCCGAAAGAGAATCAAGCGTGTGTACAGCGGCATAAAGGCAGCAGTGAAAAGATTGGTGAGGTTCGGTGACCAAATGAAGACCGTCTGAAGTCATATTGCATGGTACCCATTCCATGGTTCTCAACTCTCCAGGTTTAAGGGATTCTTCCTTCAGCTAAAACATGCATGTGGAACCCAGAGTATAATCCACCGTGTGAACGGGAAACGTGTTCAAATGTGTCTCAGTTTTCGTCCCCTGGTACTCGGGTGCAATATTCCGGACGCTTTACTAACACTCTCCCCACTTGGAGAGTCAGTGCCTTTAACCTCCTGTTTGGCCCAGTTTGCAATTTCTGCAGAAAAGGAACAGGAATAGGGAGAACCAATGAGAGACTAGCTGTAGGTGTCTGGACGGGCAAATTTAACTCTCATTTCCCACCAGGAAGAGGAATTAACCAAAGGCTCAGCGAGCCATGCCGGAACCACACTAGGGCCTGAAGCAATCCTGCGGTGTTGCGGCCAGCTCACAAGAAAGTGAGTTGAAGAAAGGAGCTCAGGGGCCCTGTAATTCACACACCTGCAGAGTTCTAAATGACAGCTATCGTCCAAAAATATATTGAAGTAAGGCTGCCAAGAGGACTTGAAAGCGGGGCAGAATTGCAGGAAACCAATTTCAGGAGGTAGATTGGAATTGCATGTAAAGCATAGGAAAAGAGGCAGAACGTCCACAATGATGCACTTGGCCAAAAAGGGCGTATGCGTTTTTTCCTGAATATATTCAGGAAAAAACGCATATGCACTTTTTGGCCAACCAAGCAAGCTTGCAAATGAAATCTGCACTACAATGAAGTCTCACTGCTCCCAGGTCAAAAGGGCCATCTGAAAAAAGAGTAAAATCCAGAAAGGCAGGACAGGCCATGGAGAACTGGGAGTTTTGTTATGCCAATGGGCGTGATGTAAATTGCCAACAGCCACTCTGGAGAAGTGTATGGTGTTTCCTGAAACATCTAAAAAACAAAGCAACAGAGCCTAGGGCACTTCCACTTATGGTGCTATAGCTTAGGGAAATTAAAATCAAAAAGACACAGCCACCCCAAAGTTTGGGACGGCTCTGTTTACAAGAACCTCGTTTACGGTACAAGTTCAATATCGCAGAAAGCGAAAAATGGATAAAGAAGTTGTTGTACTTACGTACAATGCAATATCACTCAGCAATGAAATCTATGTCATCAGGTCAGTAGCAGCATAATGAATGGATTGAGGTACGATGATTCTAAGTGAAATAAGTCACACAGAAAAAGAAACATCATAAGATATCACTAATACACAGAATGTAAACTTGGCTACACAGGAACTGAATTACAAAACAGAATAGGGTCTCAAATGTAGAAAACCAACTTATGCTTTCTTAAGGGGAAAGGTGAGTTGGGGTGCTGCATAAAACCAGAGATTGAAATTAGCACAGATACCTTTCCATAAGACAAATATGTAATAGACAAGAGCTACTCCCTGCTCAACGAAGTGGACTCAACACCCCATATTAAACGCCTAAGAATATACCTGACTAGTAAGAATCTTAAAACCTATGGATTTATATGTCTCCGAAAGAGAATCAAGCGTGTGTACAGCGGCATAAACGCAGCAGTGAAAGGATTGGTGAGGTTCGGTGAGCAAATGAAGACCCTTTGAAGTCATATTGCATGGTACCCATTCATTGGTTCTCAACTCTCCAGGTTTAAGGGATTCTTCCTTCAGCTAAAACATGCATGTGGAACCCAGAGTATGATCCACCGTGTGATCGGGAAACGTGTTCAAATGTGTCTCAGTTTTCGTCCCCTGGTACTCGGGTGCAACATTCCAGACGCTTTACTAACACTCTCCCCACTTGGAGAGTCAGTGCCTTTAACCTGCTGTTGGGCCCAGTTTGCAATTTCTGCGGAAAATGAACAGGAATAGGGAGAACCAATGAGAGACTAGCTGGAGGTGTCTGGCCGGGCAAATTTAACTCTCATTTCCCACGAGGAAGAGGAATTAACCAAAGGCTCAGCATGCCATGCCAGTATCACACTAGGGCCTGAAGCAATAATGCAGTGTTGCGGCCAGCTCACAAGAAAGCGAGTTGAAGAAAGGAGCTCAGGGGCACTGTAATTCACAAACCTGCAGAGATATAAATGACAGCTATCGTCCAAAAATATATTGAAGTAAGGCTGCCAAGAGGACTTGAAAGCGGGGCAGAATTGCAGGAAACCTATTTCAGGAGGTAGACTGGAATTGCATGTAAAGCATAGGAAAAGAGGCAGAACGTCCACAATGATGCACTTGGCCAAAAAGGACGTATGCGTTTTTTCCTGAATATATTCAGGAAAAAACGAATACGTCCTTTTTGGCCAACCAAGCAAGCTTGCAAAGGAAATCTGCACTACAATGAAGTCTCACTGCCCCCCGGTCAAAAGGGCCATCTTAAAAAAGTGTAAAATCCAGAAAGGCAGGACAGGCCATGGAGAACTGGGAGCCTAGTTAGGCTGATGGGCGGGATGTAAATTGCCAACAGCCACTCTGCAGAAGTGTATGGTGTTTCCTGAAACATCTAAAAAACAAAGCAACAGAGCCTTGGGTACTTCCAATTATGGTCCTATAGCTTAGGGAACTTAAAATCAAAAAGACACCGCCACCCCAAAATTGGGGACGGCTCTGTTTACAGGAACCTCATTTACGGTACAAGTTCAATATCACAGAAAGCGAAAAATGGATAAAGAAGTTGTGGTACTAACGTACAATGCAATATCACTCAGCAATGAAATCTATATCATCAGGCTCATAGAAGTATAATGAGTGGATTTAGGTACGATGATTCTAAGTGAAATAAGTCACACAGAAAATGAAACATCATAAGATATCACTAATACATGGAATGTAAGCTTGGCTACTCAGGAACTGAATTACAAAACAGAACAGGGTCTCAAATGTAGAAAACCAACTTATGCTTGCTTAAGGGGAAAGGTGATTTGGGGTGCTGGAGAAAACCAGAGATTGAAATTAACACAGATACCTTTCCATAAGACAAATATGTAATAGACAAGAGCTACTCCTTGCTCAACGAAGCAGACTCAACACCTCATATTAAACGCCTAAGAATATACCTGACTAGTAAGAATCTTAAAACCTATGGATTTATATGTCTCCGAAAGAGAATCAAGCGTGTGTACAGCGGCATAAAGGCAGCAGTGAAAGGATTGGTGAGGTTCGGTGAGCAAATGAAGACCGTTTGAAGTCATATTGCATGGTACCCATTCCATGGTTCTCAACTCTCCAGGTTTAAGGGATTCTTCCTTCAGCTAAAACATGCATGTGGAACCCAGAGTATAATCCACCGTGTGAACGGGAAACGTGTTCAAATGTGTCTCAGTTTTCGTCCCCTGGTACTCGGGTGCAACATTCCAGACGCTTTACTAACACTCTCCCCACTTGGAGAGTCAGTGCCTTTAACCTCCTGTTTGGCCCAGTTTGCAATTTCTGCAGAAAAGGAACAGGAATAGGGAGAACCAATGAGAGACTAGCTGTAGGTGTCTGGACGGGCAAATTTAACTCTCATTTCCCACCAGGAAGAGGAATTAACCAAAGGCTCAGCGAGCCATGCCGGAACCACACTAGGGCCTGAAACAATCCTGCGGTGTTGCGGCCAGCTCACAAGAAAGCGAGTTGAAGAAAGGAGCTCAGGGGCCCTGTAATTCACACACCTGCAGAGTTCTAAATGACAGCTATCGTCCAAAAATATATTGAAGTAAGGCTGCCAAGAGGACTTGAAAGCGGGGCAGAATTGCAGGAAACCGATTTCAGGAGGTAGACTGGAATTGCATGTAAAGCATAGGAAAAGAGGCAGAACGTCCACAATGATGCACTTGGCCAAAAAGTGCGTATGCGTTTTTTCCTGAATATATTCAGGAAAAAACGCATATGCCCTTTTTGGCCAACCAAGCAAGCTTGCAAAGGAAATCTGCACTACAATGAAGTCTCACTGCTCCCCGGTCAAAAGGGCCATCTGAAAAAAGAGTAAAATCCAGAAAGGCAGGACAGGCCATGGAGAAGTGGGAGTTTTGTTATGCCAATGGGCGTGATGTAAATTGCCAACAGCCACTCTGGAGAAGTGTATGGTGTTTCCTGAAACATCTAAAAAACAAAGCAACAGAGCCTAGGGCACTTCCACTTATGGTGCTATAGCTTAGGGAAATTAAAATCAAAAAGACACAGCCACCCCAAAGTTTGGGACGGCTCTGTTTACAAGAACCTCGTTTACGGTACAAGTTCAATATCGCAGAAAGCGAAAAATGGATAAAGAAGTTGTTGTACTTACGTACAATGCAATATCACTCAGCAATGAAATCTATGTCATCAGGCCAGTAGCAGCATAATGAGTGGATTCAGGTAAGATGATTCTAAGTGAAATAAGTCACACAGAAAAAGAAACATCATAAGATATCACTAATACACAGAATGTAAACTTGGCTACACAGGAACTGAATTACAAAACAGAATAGGGCCTCAAATGTAGAAAACCAACTTATGCTTGCTTAAGGGGAAAGGTGAGTTGGGGTGCTGCATAAAACCAGAGATTGAAATTAGCACAGATACCTTTCCATAAGACAAATATGTAATAGACAAGAGCTACTCCCTGCTTAACGAAGTGGACTCAACACCCCATATTAAACGCCTAAGAATATACCTGACTAGTAAGAATCTTAAAACCTATGGATTTATATGTCTCCGAAAGAGAATCAAGCGTGTGTACAGCGGCATAAACGCAGCAGTGAAAGGATTGGTGAGGTTCGGTGAGCAAATGAAGACCCTTTGAAGTCATATTGCATGGTACCCATTCATTGGTTCTCAACTCTCCAGGTTTAAGGGATTCTTCCTTCAGCTAAAACATGCATGTGTAACCCAGAGTATGATCCACCGTGTGATCGGGAAACGTGTTCAAATGTGTCTCAGTTTTCGTCCCCTGGTACTCGGGTGCAACATTCCAGAGGCTTTACTAACACTCTCCCCACTTGCAGAGTCAGTGCCTTTAATCTGCTGTTGGGCCCAGTTTGCAATTTCTGCGGAAAATGAACAGGAATAGGGAGAACCAATGAGAGACTAGCTGGAGGTGTCTGGCCGGGCGAATTTAACTCTCATTTCCCACCAGGAGGAGGAATTAACCAAAGGCTCAGCGAGCCATGCCGGAACCACACTAGGGCCTGAAGCAATCCTGCGGTGTTGCGGCCAGCTCACAAGAAAGCGAGTTGAAGAAAGGAGCTCAGGGGAACTGTAATTCACAAACCTGCAGAGTTATAAATGACAGCTATCGTCCACAAATATATTGAAGTAAGGCTGCCAAGAGGACTTGAAAGCGGGGCAGAATTGCAGGAAACCGATTTCAGGAGGTAGACTGGAATTGCATGTAAAGCATAGGAAAAGAGGCAGAACGTCCACAATGATGCACTTGGCCAAAAAGGGCGTATGCGTTTTTTCCTGAATATATTCAAGAAAAAGCGCATACGCCCTTTTTGGCCAACCAAGGAAGCTTGCAAAGGAAATCTGCACTACAATGAAGTCTCAATGCCCCCCGGTCAAAAGGGCCATCTGACAAAAGTGTAAAATCCAGAAAGGCAGGACAGGCCATGGAGAAGTGGGAGCCTAGTTAGGCTGATGGGCGGGATGTAAATTGCCAACAGCCACTCTGGAGAAGTGTATGGTGTTTCCTGAAACATCTAAAAAACAAAGCAACAGAGCCTAGGGCACTTCCACTTATGGTCTTATAGCTTAGGGAAATTAAAATCAAAAAGACACAGCCACCCCAAAGTTTGGGACGGCTCTGTTTACAAGAACCTCGTTTACGGTACAAGTTCAATATCACAGAAAGCGAAAAATGGATAAAGAAGTTGTGGTACTAACGTACAATGCAATATCACTCAGCAATGAAATCTATGTCATCAGGCCCATAGCAGCATAATGAGTGGATTCAGGTACGATGATTCTAAGTGAAATAAGTCACACAGAAAAAGAAACATCATAAGATATCACTAATACACGGAATGTAAACTTGGCTACACAGGAACTGAATTACAAAACAGAATAGGGTCTCAAATGTAGAAAACCAACTTATGCTTGCTTAAGGGGAAAGGTGAGTTGGGGTGCTGCATAAAACCAGAGATTGAAATTAGCACAGATACCTTTCCATAAGCCAAATATGTAATAGACAAGAGCTACTGCTTGCTCAACGAAGTGGACTCAACACCCCATATTAAACGCCTAAGAATATACCTGACTAGTAAGAATCTTAAAACCTATGGATTTATATGTCTCCGAAAGAGAATCAGGCGTGTGTACAGTGGCATAAACGCAGCAGTGATAGGATTGGTGAGGTTCGGTGAGCAAATGCAGACCCTTTGAAGTCATATTGCATGGTACCCATTCCATGGTTCTCAACTCTCCAGGTTTAAGGGATTCTTCCTTCAGCTAAAACATGCATGTGGAACCCAGAGTATGTTCCACTGTGTGATCGGGAAACGTGTTCAAATGTGTCTCAGTTTTCGTTCCCTGGTACTCGGGTGCAACATTCCAGACGCTTTACTAACACTCTCCCCACTTGGAGAGTCAGTGCCTTTAACCTGCTGTTGGGCCCAGTTTGCAATTTCTGCGGAAAATGAAGAGGGATAGGGAGAACCAATGAGAGACTAGCTGGAGGTGTCTGGACGGGCAAATTTAACTCTCATTTCCCACCAGGAAGAGGAATTAACCAAAGGCTCAGCGAGCCATACCAGAACCACACTAGGGCCTGAAGCAATCCTGCGGAGTTGCGGCCAGCTCACAAGAAAGCGAGTTGAAGAAAGGAGCTCAGGGGCACTGTAATTCACAAACCTGCAGAGTTATAAATGACAGCTATCGTCCAAAAATATATTGAAGTAAGGCTGCCAAGAGGACTTGAAAGCGGGGCAGAATTGCAGGAAACCAATTTCAGGAGGTAGACTGGAATTGCATGTAAAGCATAGGAAAAGAGGCAGAACGTCCACAATGATGCACTTGGCCAAAAAGGGCGTATGCGTTTTTTCCTGAATATATTCAGGAAAAAACGCATACGCCCTTTTTGGCCAACCAAGCAAGCTTGCAAAGGAAATCTGCACTACAATGAAGTCTCACTGCCCCCCGGTCAAAAGGGACATCTGAAAAAAGTGTAAAATCCAAAAAGGCAGGACAGACCATGGAGAACTGGGAGACTTCTTATGCTGATGGGCGGGATGCAAATTACCAACAGCAAACCTGCAAAAGTGTATGGTGTTTCCTGAAACATCTAAAAAACAAAGCAACAGAGCCTAAGGCACTTCCACTTATGGTCCTATAGCTTAGGGAAATTAAAATCAAAAAGACAAACCCACCCCAAAGTTTGGGAAGGCTCTGTTTACAAGAACGTCGTTTACGGTACAAGTTCAATATCGCAGAAAGCGAAAAATGGATAAAGAAGTTGTGGTACTTACGTACAATGCAATATCACTCAGGAATGAAATCTATGTCATCAGGCCAGTAGCAGCATAATGAGTGGATTCAGGTACGATGATTCTAAGTGAAATAAGTCAAACAGAAAAAGAAACATCATAAGATATCACTAATACACGGAATGTAAACTTGCCTACACAGGAACTGAATTACAAAACAGAATAGGGTCTCAAATGTAGAAAACCAACTTCTGCTTGCTTAAGGGGAAAGGTGAGTTGGGGTGCTGCATAATACCAGAGATTGAAATTAGCACAGATACCTTTCCATAAGCTAAATATGTAATAGACAAGAGCTACTGCTTGCTCAACGAAGTGGACTCAACACCCCATATTAAACGCCTAAGAATATACCTGACTAGTAAGAATCTTAAAAAACCTATGGATTTATATGTCTCCGAAAGAGAATCAAGCGTGTGTACAGCAGCATAAACGCAGCAGTGATAGGATTGGTGAGGTTCGGTGAGCAAATGCAGACCCTTTGAAGTCATATTGCATGGTACCCATTCCATGGTTCTCAACTCTCCAGGTTTAAGGGATTCTTCCTTCAGCTAAAAGATGCATGTGGAACCCAGAGTATGATCCACCGTGTAATCGGGAAACGTGTTCAAATGTTTCTCAGTTTTCGTCCCCTGGTACTCGGGTGCAACATTCCAGATGCTTTACTAACACTCTCCCCACTTGGAGAGTCAGTGCCTTTAACCTCCTGTTTGGCCCAGTTTGCAATTTCTGCGGAAAATGAACAGGAATAGGGAGAACCAATGAGAGACTAGCTGGAGGTGTCTGGACGGGCAAATTTAACTCTCATTTCCCAACAGGAAGAGGAATTAACCAAAGGCTCAGCGAGCCATGCCGGAACCACACTAGGGCCTGAAGCAATCCTGCGGTGTTGCGGCCAGCTCACAAGAAAGCGAGTTGAAGAAAGGAGCTCAGGGGCACTGTAATTCACAAACCTGCAGAGTTATAAATGACAGCTATCGTCCAAAAATATATTGAAGTAAGGCTGCCAAGAGGACTTGAAAGCGGGGCAGAATTGCAGGAAACCAATTTCAGGAGGTAGACTGGAATTGCATGTAAAGCATAGGAAAAGAGGCAGAACGTCCACAATGATGCACTTGGCCAAAAAGGGCGTATGCGTTTTTTCCTGAATATATTCAGGAAAAAACGCATATGCCCTTTTTGGCCAACCAAGCAAGCTTGCAAAGGAAATCTGCACTACAATGAAGTCTCACTGCCCCCCGGTCAAAAGGGCATTCTGACAAAAGTGTAAAATCTAGAAAGGCAGGACAGGCCATGGAGAAGTGGGAGTTTTGTTATGCCGATGGGCGTGATGTAAATTGCCAACAGCCACTCTGGAGAAGTGTATGGTGTTTCCTGAAACATCTAAAAAACAAAGCAAAAGAGCCTAGGGCACTTCCACTTATGGTCCTATAGCTTAGGGAAATTAAAATCAAAAAGACACAGCCACCCCAAAGTTTGGGACGGCTCTGTTTACAAGAACCTCGTTTACGGTACAAGTTCAATATCGCAGAAAGCGAAAAATGGATAAAGAAGTTGTTGTACTTACGTACAATGCAATATCACTCAGCAATGAAATCTATGTCATCAGGCCAGTAGCAGCATAATGAGTGGATTCAGGTAAGATGATTCTAAGTGAAATAAGTCACACAGAAAAAGAAACATCATAAGATATCACTAATACACGGAATGTAAACTTGGCTACACAGGAACTGAATTACAAAACAGAATAGGGCCTCAAATGTAGAAAACCAACTTATGCTTGCTTAAGGGGAAAGGTGAGTTGGGGTGCTGCATAAAACCAGAGATTGAAATTAGCACAGATACCTTTCCATAAGACAAATATGTAATAGACAAGAGCTACTCCCTGCTTAACGAAGTGGACTCAACACCCCATATTAAACGCCTAAGAATATACCTGACTAGTAAGAATCTTAAAACCTATGGATTGATATGTCTCCGAAAGAGAATCAAGCGTGTGTACAGCGGCATAAACGCAGCAGTGAAAGGATTGGTGAGGTTCGGTGAGCAAATGAAGACCCTTTGAAGTCATATTGCATGGTACCCATTCATTGGTTCTCAACTCTCCAGGTTTAAGGGATTCTTCCTTCAGCTAAAACATGCATGTGTAACCCAGAGTATGATCCACCGTGTGATCGGGAAACGTGTTCAAATGTGTCTCAGTTTTCGTCCCCTGGTACTCGGGTGCAACATTCCAGAGGCTTTACTAACACTCTCCCCACTTGCAGAGTCAGTGCCTTTAATCTGCTGTTGGGCCCAGTTTGCAATTTCTGCGGAAAATGAACAGGAATAGGGAGAACCAATGAGAGACTAGCTGGAGGTGTCTGGCCGGGCGAATTTAACTCTCATTTCCCACCAGGAGGAGGAATTAACCAAAGGCTCAGCGAGCCATGCCGGAACCACACTAGGGCCTGAAGCAATCCTGCGGTGTTGCGGCCAGCTCACAAGAAAGCGAGTTGAAGAAAGGAGCTCAGGGGAACTGTAATTCACAAACCTGCAGAGTTATAAATGACAGCTATCGTCCACAAATATATTGAAGTAAGGCTGCCAAGAGGACTTGAAAGCGGGGCAGAATTGCAGGAAACCGATTTCAGGAGGTAGACTGGAATTGCATGTAAAGCATAGGAAAAGAGGCAGAACGTCCACAATGATGCACTTGGCCAAAAAGGGCGTATGCGTTTTTTCCTGAATATATTCAAGAAAAAGCGCATACGCCCTTTTTGGCCAACCAAGGAAGCTTGCAAAGGAAATCTGCACTACAATGAAGTCTCAATGCCCCCCGGTCAAAAGGGCCATCTGACAAAAGTGTAAAATCCAGAAAGGCAGGACAGGCCATGGAGAAGTGGGAGCCTAGTTAGGCTGATGGGCGGGATGTAAATTGCCAACAGCCACTCTGGAGAAGTGTATGGTGTTTCCTGAAACATCTAAAAAACAAAGCAACAGAGCCTAGGGCACTTCCACTTATGGTCTTATAGCTTAGGGAAATTAAAATCAAAAAGACTCAGCCACCCCAAAGTTTGGGACGGCTCTGTTTACAAGAACCTCGTTTACGGTACAAGTTCAATATCACAGAAAGCGAAAAATGGATAAAGAAGTTGTGGTACTAACGTACAATGCAATATCACTCAGCAATGAAATCTATGTCATCAGGCCCATAGCAGCATAATGAGTGGATTCAGGTACGATGATTCTAAGTGAAATAAGTCACACAGAAAAAGAAACATCATAAGATATCACTAATACACGGAATGTAAACTTGGCTACACAGGAACTGAATTACAAAACAGAATAGGGTCTCAAATGTAGAAAACCAACTTATGCTTGCTTAAGGGGAAAGGTGAGTTGGGGTGCTGCATAAAACCAGAGATTGAAATTAGCACAGATACCTTTCCATAAGCCAAATATGTAATAGACAAGAGCTACTGCTTGCTCAACGAAGTGGACTCAACACCCCATATTAAACGCCTAAGAATATACCTGACTAGTAAGAATCTTAAAACCTATGGATTTATATGTCTCCGAAAGAGAATCAGGCGTGTGTACAGTGGCATAAACGCAGCAGTGATAGGATTGGTGAGGTTCGGTGAGCAAATGCAGACCCTTTGAAGTCATATTGCATGGTACCCATTCCATGGTTCTCAACTCTCCAGGTTTAAGGGATTCTTCCTTCAGCTAAAACATGCATGTGGAACCCAGAGTATGTTCCACTGTGTGATCGGGAAACGTGTTCAAATGTGTCTCAGTTTTCGTTCCCTGGTACTCGGGTGCAACATTCCAGACGCTTTACTAACACTCTCCCCACTTGGAGAGTCAGTGCCTTTAACCTGCTGTTGGGCCCAGTTTGCAATTTCTGCGGAAAATGAAGAGGGATAGGGAGAACCAATGAGAGACTAGCTGGAGGTGTCTGGACGGGCAAATTTAACTCTCATTTCCCACCAGGAAGAGGAATTAACCAAAGGCTCAGCGAGCCATACCAGAACCACACTAGGGCCTGAAGCAATCCTGCGGAGTTGCGGCCAGCTCACAAGAAAGCGAGTTGAAGAAAGGAGCTCAGGGGCACTGTAATTCACAAACCTGCAGAGTTATAAATGACAGCTATCGTCCAAAAATATATTGAAGTAAGGCTGCCAAGAGGACTTGAAAGCGGGGCAGAATTGCAGGAAACCAATTTCAGGAGGTAGACTGGAATTGCATGTAAAGCATAGGAAAAGAGGCAGAACGTCCACAATGATGCACTTGGCCAAAAAGGGCGTATGCGTTTTTTCCTGAATATATTCAGGAAAAAACGCATACGCCCTTTTTGGCCAACCAAGCAAGCTTGCAAAGGAAATCTGCACTACAATGAAGTCTCACTGCCCCCCGGTCAAAAGGGACATCTGAAAAAAGTGTAAAATCCAAAAAGGCAGGACAGACCATGGAGAACTGGGAGACTTCTTATGCTGATGGGCGGGATGCAAATTACCAACAGCAAACCTGCAAAAGTGTATGGTGTTTCCTGAAACATCTAAAAAACAAAGCAACAGAGCCTAAGGCACTTCCACTTATGGTCCTATAGCTTAGGGAAATTAAAATCAAAAAGACAAACCCACCCCAAAGTTTGGGAAGGCTCTGTTTACAAGAACGTCGTTTACGGTACAAGTTCAATATCGCAGAAAGCGAAAAATGGATAAAGAAGTTGTGGTACTTACGTACAATGCAATATCACTCAGGAATGAAATCTATGTCATCAGGCCAGTAGCAGCATAATGAGTGGATTCAGGTACGATGATTCTAAGTGAAATAAGTCAAACAGAAAAAGAAACATCATAAGATATCACTAATACACGGAATGTAAACTTGCCTACACAGGAACTGAATTACAAAACAGAATAGGGTCTCAAATGTAGAAAACCAACTTCTGCTTGCTTAAGGGGAAAGGTGAGTTGGGGTGCTGCATAATACCAGAGATTGAAATTAGCACAGATACCTTTCCATAAGCTAAATATGTAATAGACAAGAGCTACTGCTTGCTCAACGAAGTGGACTCAACACCCCATATTAAACGACTAAGAATATACCTGACTAGTAAGAATCTTAAAAAACCTATGGATTTATATGTCTCCGAAAGAGAATCAAGCGTGTGTACAGCAGCATAAACGCAGCAGTGATAGGATTGGTGAGGTTCGGTGAGCAAATGCAGACCCTTTGAAGTCATATTGCATGGTACCCATTCCATGGTTCTCAACTCTCCAGGTTTAAGGGATTCTTCCTTCAGCTAAAAGATGCATGTGGAACCCAGAGTATGATCCACCGTGTAATCGGGAAACGTGTTCAAATGTTTCTCAGTTTTCGTCCCCTGGTACTCGGGTGCAACATTCCAGATGCTTTACTAACACTCTCCCCACTTGGAGAGTCAGTGCCTTTAACCTCCTGTTTGGCCCAGTTTGCAATTTCTGCGGAAAATGAACAGGAATAGGGAGAACCAATGAGAGACTAGCTGGAGGTGTCTGGACGGGCAAATTTAACTCTCATTTCCCAACAGGAAGAGGAATTAACCAAAGGCTCAGCGAGCCATGCCGGAACCACACTAGGGCCTGAAGCAATCCTGCGGTGTTGCGGCCAGCTCACAAGAAAGCGAGTTGAAGAAAGGAGCTCAGGGGCACTGTAATTCACAAACCTGCAGAGTTATAAATGACAGCTATCGTCCAAAAATATATTGAAGTAAGGCTGCCAAGAGGACTTGAAAGCGGGGCAGAATTGCAGGAAACCAATTTCAGGAGGTAGACTGGAATTGCATGTAAAGCATAGGAAAAGAGGCAGAACGTCCACAATGATGCACTTGGCCAAAAAGGGCGTATGCGTTTTTTCCTGAATATATTCAGGAAAAAACGCATATGCCCTTTTTGGCCAACCAAGCAAGCTTGCAAAGGAAATCTGCACTACAATGAAGTCTCACTGCCCCCCGGTCAAAAGGGCATTCTGACAAAAGTGTAAAATCTAGAAAGGCAGGACAGGCCATGGAGAACTGGGAGCCTTCTTATGCTGATGGGCGGGATGTAAATTGCCAACAGCCACTCTGCAGAAGTGTATGGTGTTTCCTGAAACATCTAAAAAACAAAGCAACAGAGCCTAGGGCACTTCCACTTATGGTCCTATAGCTTAGGGAAATTAAAATCAAAAAGACACAGCCACCCCAAAGTTTGGGACGGCTCTGTTTACAAGAACCTCGTTTACAGTACAAGTGCAATATCGCAGAAAGCGAAAAATGGATAAAGAAGTTGTGGTACTTACGTACAATGCAATATCACTCAGCAATTAAATCTATGTCATCAGGCCAGTAGCAGCATAATGAGTGGATTCAGGTACGATGATTCTAAGTGAAATAAGTCACACAGAAAAAGAAACATCATAAGATATCACTAATACACGGAATGTAAACTTGGCTACACAGGAACTGAATTACAAAACAGAATAGGGTCTCAAATGTAGAAAACCAACTTATGCTTGCTTAAGGGGAAAGGTGAGTTGGGGTGCTGCATAAAACCAGAGTTTGAAATTACCACAGATACCTTTCCATAAGCCAAATATGTAATAGACAAGAGCTACTGTTTGCTCCACGAAGTGGACTCAACACCCCATATTAAACGCCTAAGAATATACCTGACTAGAAAGAATCTTAAAACCTATGGATTTATATGTCTCCGAAAGAGAATCAAGTGTGTGTACAGCGGCATAAACGCAGCAGAGAAAGGATTGGTGAGGTTCGGTGAGCAAATGCAGACCCTTTGAAGTCATATTGCATGGTACCCATTCCATGGTTCTCAACTCTCCAGGTTTAAGGGATTCTTCCTTCAGCTAAAACATGCATGTGGAACCCAGAGTATGATCCAACGTGTGATCGGGAAACGTGTTCAAATGTGTCTCAGTTTTCGTCCCCTGGTACTCGGGTGCAACATTCCAGACGCTTTACTAACACTCTCCCCACTTGGAGAGTCAGTGCCTTTAACCTCCTGTTTGGCCCAGTTTGCAATTTCTGCAGAAAATGAACAGGAATAGGGAGAACCAATGAGAGACTAGCTGGAGGTGTCTGGACGGGCAAATTTAACTCTCATTTCCCACCAGGAAGAGGAATTAACCAAAGGCTCAGCATGCCATGCCAGGACCACACTAGGGCCTGAAGCAATCCTGCAGTGTTGCGAACAGCTCACAAGAAAGCGAGTTGAAGAAAGGAGCTCAGGGGCACTGTAATTCACAAACCTGCAGAGTTATAAATGACAGCTATTGTCCAAAAATATATTGAAGTAAGGCTGCCAAGAGGACTTGAAAGTGGGGCAGAATTGCAGGAAACCGATTTCAGGAGGTAGACTGGAATTCCATGTAAAGCATAGGAAAAGAAGCAGAACGTCCACAATGATGCACTTGGCCAAAAAGGGCGTATGCGTTTTTTCCTGAATATATTCAGGAAAAAACACATACGCCCTTTTTGGCCAACCAAGCAAGCTTGCAAAGGAAATCTGCACTACAATGAAGTCTCACTGCCCCCCGGTCAAAAGGGCCATCTGAAAAAAGTGTAAAATCTAGAAAGGTAGGACAGGCCATGGAGAACTGGGAGCCTTGTTATGCTGATGGGCGTGATGTAAATTGCCAACAGCCACTCAGGAGAAGTGTATGGTGTTTCCTGAAACATCTAAAAAACAAAGCAAGAGAGCCAAGGGCACTTCCACTTATGGTCCTATAGCTTAGGGAAATTAAAATCAAAAAGACACAGCTACCCCAAAGTTTGGGACGGCTCTGTTTACAAGAACCTCGTTTACAGTACAAGTTCAATATCGCAGAAAGCTAAAAATGGATAAGGAAGTTGTGGTACTAACGTACACTGCAATGTCACTCAGCAATGAAATCTCTGTCATCAGGCCCATAGCAGCATAATGAGTGGATTCAGGTACGATGATTCTAAGTGAAATATGTCACACAGAAAAAGAAACATCATAAGATATCACTAATACACGGAATGTAAACTTGGCTACACAGGAACTGAATTACAAAACAGAATAGGGTCTCAAATGTAGAAAACCAACTTATGCTTTCTTAAGGGGAAGGGTGAGTTGGGGTGCTGCATAAAACCAGAGATTGAAATTAGCACAGATACCTTTCCATAAGCCAAATATGTAATAGACAAGAGCTACTGCTTGCTCAACGAAGTAGACTCAACACCCCATATTAAACGCCTAAGAATATACCTGACTAGTAAGAATCTTAAAACCAATGGATTTATATGTCTCCGAAAGAGAATCAAGCGTGTGTACAGCGGCATAAATGCAGCAGTGATAGGATTGGTGAGGTTCGGTGAGCAAATGCAGACCCTTTGAAGTCATATTGCATGGTACCCATTCCATGGTTCTCAACTCTCCAGGTTTAAGGGATTCTTCCTTCAGCTAAAACATGCATGTGGAACCCAGAGTATGATCCACCGTGTGATCGGGAAACGTGTTCAAATGTGTCTCAGTTTTCGTCCCCTGGTACTCGGGTGCAACATTCCAGATGCTTTACTAACACTCTCCCCACTTGGAGAGTCAGTGCCTTTAACCTCCTGTTTGGCCCAGTTTGCAATTTCTGCGGAAAATGAACAGGAAGAGGGAGAACCAATGAGAGACTAGCTGGAGATGTCTGGACGGGTAAATTTAACTCTCATTTCCCACCAAGAAGAGGAATTAACCAAAGGCTCAGCGAGCCATGCCGGAACCACACTAGGGCCTGAAGCAATCCTGCGGTGTTGCGACCAGCTCACAAGAAAGCGAGTTGAAGAAAGGAGCTCAGGGGCCCTGTAATTCACAAACCTGCAGAGTTATAAATGACAGCTATCGTCCAAAAATATATTGAAGTAAGGCTGCCAAGAGGACTTGAAAGCGGGGCAGAATTGCAGGAAACCGATTTCAGGAGGTAGACTGGAATTGCATGTAAAGCATAGGAAAAGAGGCAGAACGTCCACAATGATGCACTTGGCCAAAAAGGGCGTATGCGTTTTTTCCTGAATATATTCAGGAAAAAACGCATACGCCCTTTTTGGCCAACCAAGCAAGCTTGCAAAGGAAATCTGCACTACAATGAAGTCTCACTGCCCCCCGGTCAAAAGGGCCATCTGAAAAAAGTGTAAAATCCAGAAAGGCAGGACAGGCCATGGAGAACTGGGAGCCTTCTTATGCTGATGGGCGGGATGTAAATTACCAACAGCCAACCTGCAAAAGTGTATGGTGTTTCCTGAAACATCTAAAAAACAAAGCAACAGAGCCTAGGGCACTTCCACTTATGGTCCTATAGCTTAGGGAAATTAAAATCAAAAAGACACAGCCACCTCAAATTTTGGGACGGCTCTGTTTACAAGAACCTCGTTTACGGTACAAGTTCAATATCACAGAAATCGAAAAATGGATAAAGAAGTTGTGGTACTTACGTACAATGCAATATCACTCAGCAATGAAATCTATGTCATCAGGCCAGTAGCAGCATAATGAGTGGATTCAGGTACGATGATTCTAAGTGAAATAAGTCACACAGAAAAAGAAACATCATAAGATATCACTAATACACGGAATGTAAACTTGGCTACACAGGAACTGAATTACAAAACAGAATAGGGTCTCAAATGTAGAAAACCAATTTATGCTTGCTTAAGGGGAAAGGTGAGTTGAGGTGCTGCATAAAACCAGAGTTTGAAATTACCACAGATACCTTTCCATAAGCCAAATATGTAATAGACAAGAGCTACTGTTTGCTCCACGAAATGGACTCAACACCCCATATTAAACGCCTAAGAATATACCTGACTAGTAAGAATCTTAAAACCTATGGATTTATATGTCTCCGAAAGAGAATCAAGTGTGTGTACAGCGGCATAAACGCAGCAGAGAAAGGATTGGTGAGGTTCGGTGAGCAAATGCAGACCCTTTGAAGTCATATTGCATGGTACCCATTCCATGGTTCTCAACTCTCCAGGTTTAAGGGATTCTTCCTTCAGCTAAAACATGCATGTGGAACCCAGAGTATGATCCAACGTGTGATCGGGAAACGTGTTCAAATGTGTCTCAGTTTTCGTCCCCTGGTACTCGGGTGCAACATTCCAGACGCTTTACTAACACTCTCCCCACTTGGAGAGTCAGTGCCTTTAACCTCCTGTTTGGCCCAGTTTGCAATTTCTGCAGAAAATGAACAGGAATAGGGAGAACCAATGAGAGACTAGCTGGAGGTGTCTGGACGGGCAAATTTAACTCTCATTTCCCACCAGGAAGAGGAATTAACCAAAGGCTCAGCATGCCATGCCAGGACCACACTAGGGCCTGAAGCAATCCTGCAGTGTTGCGAACAGCTCACAAGAAAGCGAGTTGAAGAAAGGAGCTCAGGGGCACTGTAATTCACAAACCTGCAGAGTTATAAATGACAGCTATTGTCCAAAAATATATTGAAGTAAGGCTGCCAAGAGGACTTGAAAGTGGGGCAGAATTGCAGGAAACCGATTTCAGGAGGTAGACTGGAATTCCATGTAAAGCATAGGAAAAGAAGCAGAACGTCCACAATGATGCACTTGGCCAAAAAGGGCGTATGCGTTTTTTCCTGAATATATTCAGGAAAAAACACATACGCACTTTTTGGCCAACCAAGCAAGCTTGCAAAGGATATCTGCACTACAATGAAGTCTCACTGCCCCCCGGTCAAAAGGGCCATCTGAAAAAAGTGTAAAATCTAGAAAGGTAGGACAGGCCATGGAGAACTGGGAGCCTTGTTATGCTGATGGGCGTGATGTAAATTGCCAACAGCCACTCAGGAGAAGTGTATGGTGTTTCCTGAAACATCTAAAAAACAAAGCAAGAGAGCCAAGGGCACTTCCACTTATGGTCCTATAGCTTAGGGAAATTAAAATCAAAAAGACACAGCTACCCCAAAGTTTGGGACGGCTCTGTTTACAAGAACCTCGTTTACAGTACAAGTTCAATATCGCAGAAAGCTAAAAATGGATAAGGAAGTTGTGGTACTAACGTACACTGCAATGTCACTCAGCAATGAAATCTCTGTCATCAGGCCCATAGCAGCATAATGAGTGGATTCAGGTACGATGATTCTAAGTGAAATATGTCACACAGAAAAAGAAACATCATAAGATATCACTAATACACGGAATGTAAACTTGGCTACACAGGAACTGAATTACAAAACAGAATAGGGTCTCAAATGTAGAAAACCAACTTATGCTTTCTTAAGGGGAAGGGTGAGTTGGGGTGCTGCATAAAACCAGAGATTGAAATTAGCACAGATACCTTTCCATAAGCCAAATATGTAATAGACAAGAGCTACTGCTTGCTCAACGAAGTAGACTCAACACCCCATATTAAACGCCTAAGAATATACCTGACTAGTAAGAATCTTAAAACCAATGGATTTATATGTCTCCGAAAGAGAATCAAGCGTGTGTACAGCGGCATAAATGCAGCAGTGATAGGATTGGTGAGGTTCGGTGAGCAAATGCAGACCCTTTGAAGTCATATTGCATGGTACCCATTCCATGGTTCTCAACTCTCCAGGTTTAAGGGATTCTTCCTTCAGCTAAAACATGCATGTGGAACCCAGAGTATGATCCACCGTGTGATCGGGAAACGTGTTCAAATGTGTCTCAGTTTTCGTCCCCTGGTACTCGGGTGCAACATTCCAGATGCTTTACTAACACTCTCCCCACTTGGAGAGTCAGTGCCTTTAACCTCCTGTTTGGCCCAGTTTGCAATTTCTGCGGAAAATGAACAGGAAGAGGGAGAACCAATGAGAGACTAGCTGGAGATGTCTGGACGGGTAAATTTAACTCTCATTTCCCACCAAGAAGAGGAATTAACCAAAGGCTCAGCGAGCCATGCCGGAACCACACTAGGGCCTGAAGCAATCCTGCGGTGTTGCGACCAGCTCACAAGAAAGCGAGTTGAAGAAAGGAGCTCAGGGGCCCTGTAATTCACAAACCTGCAGAGTTATAAATGACAGCTATCGTCCAAAAATATATTGAAGTAAGGCTGCCAAGAGGACTTGAAAGCGGGGCAGAATTGCAGGAAACCGATTTCAGGAGGTAGACTGGAATTGCATGTAAAGCATAGGAAAAGAGGCAGAACGTCCACAATGATGCACTTGGCCAAAAAGGGCGTATGCGTTTTTTCCTGAATATATTCAGGAAAAAACGCATACGCCCTTTTTGGCCAACCAAGCAAGCTTGCAAAGGAAATCTGCACTACAATGAAGTCTCACTGCCCCCCGGTCAAAAGGGCCATCTGAAAAAAGTGTAAAATCCAGAAAGGCAGGACAGGCCATGGAGAACTGGGAGCCTTCTTATGCTGATGGGCGGGATGTAAATTACCAACAGCCAACCTGCAAAAGTGTATGGTGTTTCCTGAAACATCTAAAAAACAAAGCAACAGAGCCTAGGGCACTTCCACTTATGGTCCTATAGCTTAGGGAAATTAAAATCAAAAAGACACAGCCACCTCAAATTTTGGGACGGCTCTGTTTACAAGAACCTCGTTTACGGTACAAGTTCAATATCACAGAAATCGAAAAATGGATAAAGAAGTTGTGGTACTTACGTACAATGCAATATCACTCAGCAATGAAATCTATGTCATCAGGCCAGTAGCAGCATAATGAGTGGATTCAGGTACGATGATTCTAAGTGAAATAAGTCACACAGAAAAAGAAACATCATAAGATATCACTAATACACGGAATGTAAACTTGGCTACACAGGAACTGAATTACAAAACAGAATAGGGTCTCAAATGTAGAAAACCAATTTATGCTTGCTTAAGGGGAAAGGTGAGTTGGGGTGCTGCATAAAACCAGAGTTTGAAATTACCACAGATACCTTTCCATAAGCCAAATATGTAATAGACAAGAGCTACTGTTTGCTCCACGAAATGGACTCAACACCCCATATTAAACGCCTAAGAATATACCTGACTAGTAAGAATCTTAAAACCTATGGATTTATATGTCTCCGAAAGAGAATCAAGTGTGTGTACAGCGGCATAAACGCAGCAGAGAAAGGATTGGTGAGGTTCGGTGAGCAAATGCAGACCCTTTGAAGTCATATTGCATGGTACCCATTCCATGGTTCTCAACTCTCCAGGTTTAAGGGATTCTTCCTTCAGCTAAAACATGCATGTGGAACCCAGAGTATGATCCAACGTGTGATCGGGAAACGTGTTCAAATGTGTCTCAGTTTTCGTCCCCTGGTACTCGGGTGCAACATTCCAGACGCTTTACTAACACTCTCCCCACTTGGAGAGTCAGTGCCTTTAACCTCCTGTTTGGCCCAGTTTGCAATTTCTGCAGAAAATGAACAGGAATAGGGAGAACCAATGAGAGACTAGCTGGAGGTGTCTGGACGGGCAAATTTAACTCTCATTTCCCACCAGGAAGAGGAATTAACCAAAGGCTCAGCATGCCATGCCAGGACCACACTAGGGCCTGAAGCAATCCTGCAGTGTTGCGGCCAGCTCACAAGAAAGCAAGTTGAAGAAAGGAGCTCAGGGGCACTGTAATTCACAAACCTGCAGAGTTATAAATGACAGCTATCGTCCAAAAATATATTGAAGTAAGGCTGCCAAGAGGACTTGAAAGTGGGGCAGAATTGCAGGAAACCGATTTCAGGAGGTAGACTGGAATTGCATGTAAAGCATAGGAAAAGAGGCAGAACGTCCACAATGATGCACTTGGCCAAAAAGGGCGTATGCGTTTTTTCCTGAATATATTCAGGAAAAAACACATACGCCCTTTTTGGCCAACCAAGCAAGCTTGCAAAGGAAATCTGCACTACAATGAAGTCTCACTGCCCCCCGGTCAAAAGGGCCATCTGAAAAAAGTGTAAAATCTAGAAAGGTAGGACAGGCCATGGAGAACTGGGAGCCTTGTTATGCTGATGGGCATGATGTAAATTGCCAACAGCCACTCAGGAGAAGTGTATGGTGTTTCCTGAAACATCTAAAAAACAAAGCAAGAGAGCCAAGGGCACTTCCACTTATGGTCCTATAGCTTAGGGAAATTAAAATCAAAAAGACACAGCTACCCCAAAGTTTGGGATGGCTCTGTTTACAAGAACCTCGTTTACAGTACAAGTTCAATATCGCAGAAAGCTAAAAATGGATAAGGAAGTTGTGGTACTAACGTACACTGCAATGTCACTCAGCAATGAAATCTCTGTCATCAGGCCCGTAGCAGCATAATGAGTGGATTCAGGTATGATGATTCTAAGTGAAATATGTCACACAGAAAAAGAAACATCATAAGATATCACTAATACACGGAATGTAAACTTGGCTACACAGGAACTGAATTACAAAACAGAATAGGGTCTCAAATGTAGAAAACCAACTTATGCTTTCTTAAGGGGAAGGGTGAGTTGGGGTGCTGCATAAAACCAGAGATTGAAATTAGCACAGATACCTTTCCATAAGCCAAATATGTAATAGACAAGAGCTACTGCTTGCTCAACGAAGTGGACTCAACACCCCATATTAAACGCCTAAGAATATACCTGACTAGTAAGAATCTTAAAACCAATGGATTTATATGTCTCCGAAAGAGAATCAAGCGTGTGTACAGCGGCATAAATGCAGCAGTGATAGGATTGGTGAGGTTCGGTGAGCAAATGCAGACCCTTTGAAGTCATATTGCATGGTACCCATTCCATGGTTCTCAACTCTCCAGGTTTAAGGGATTCTTCCTTCAGCTAAAACATGCATGTGGAACCCAGAGTATGATCCACCGTGAGATCGGGAAACGTGTTCAAATGTGTCTCAGTTTTCGTCCCCTGGTACTCGGGTGCAACATTCCAGACGCTTTACTAACACTCTCCCCACTTGGAGAGTCAGTGCCTTTAACCTCCTGTTTGGCCCAGTTTGCAATTTCTGCGGAAAATGAACAGGAAGAGGGAGAACCAATGAGAGACAAGCTGGAGATGTCTGGACGGGTAAATTTAACTCTCATTTCCCACCAGGAAGAGGAATTAACCAAAGGCTCAGCGAGCCATGCCGGAACCACACTAGGGCCTGAAGCAATCCTGCGGTGTTGCGAACAGCTCACAAGAAAGCGAGTTGAAGAAAGGAGCTCAGGGGCCCTGTAATTCACAAACCTGCAGAGTTATAAATGACAGCTATCGTCCAAAAATATATTGAAGTAAGGCTGCCAAGAGGACTTGAAAGCGGGGCAGAATTGCAGGAAACCGATTTCAGGAGGTAGACTGGAATTGCATGTAAAGCATAGGAAAAGAGGCAGAACGTCCACAATGATGCACTTGGCCAAAAAGGGCGTATGCGTTTTTTCCTGAATATATTCAGGAAAAAACGCATACGCCCTTTTTGGCCAACCAAGCAAGCTTGCAAAGGAAATCTGCACTACAATGAAGTCTCACTGCCCCCCGGTCAAAAGGGCCATCTGAAAAAAGTGTAAAATCTAGAAAGGTAGGACAGTCCATGGAGAACTGGGAGCCTTGTTATGCTGATGGGCATGATGTAAATTGCCAACAGCCACTCAGGAGAAGTGTATGGTGTTTCCTGAAACATCTAAAAAACAAAGCAAGAGAGCCAAGGGCACTTCCACTTATGGTCCTATAGCTTAGGGAAATTAAAATCAAAAAGACACAGCTACCCCAAAGTTTGGGATGGCTCTGTTTACAAGAACCTCGTTTACAGTACAAGTTCAATATCGCAGAAAGCTAAAAATGGATAAGGAAGTTGTGGTACTAACGTACAATGCAATGTCACTCAGCAATGAAATCTCTGTCATCAGGCCCGTAGCAGCATAATGAGTGGATTCAGGTACGATGATTCTAAGTGAAATATGTCACACAGAAAAAGAAACATCATAAGATATCACTAATACACGGAATGTAAACTTGGCTACACAGGAACTGAATTACAAAACAGAATAGGGTCTCAAATGTAGAAAACCAACTTATGCTTTCTTAAGGGGAAAGGTGAGTTGGGGTGCTGCATAAAACCAGAGATGGAAATTAGCACAGATACCTTTCCATAAGCCAAATATGTAATAGACAAGAGCTACTGCTTGCTCAACGAAGTGGACTCAACACCCCATATTAAACGCCTAAGAATATACCTGACTAGTAAGAATCTTAAAACCAATGGATTTATATGTCTCCGAAAGAGAATCAAGCGTGTGTACAGCGGCATAAATGCAGCAGTGATAGGATTGGTGAGGTTCGGTGAGCAAATGCAGACCCTTTGAAGTCATATTGCATGGTACCCATTCCATGGTTCTCAACTCTCCAGGTTTAAGGGATTCTTCCTTCAGCTAAAACATGCATGTGGAACCCAGAGTATGATCCACCGTGTGATCGGGAAACGTGTTCAAATGTGTCTCAGTTTTCGTCCCCTGGTACTCGGGTGCAACATTCCAGACGCTTTACTAACACTCTCCCCACTTGGAGAGTCAGTGCCTTTAACCTCCTGTTTGGCCCAGTTTGCAATTTCTGCGGAAAATGAACAGGAAGAGGGAGAACCAATGAGAGACTAGCTGGAGATGTCTGGACGGGTAAATTTAACTCTCATTTCCCACCAGGAAGAGGAATTAACCAAAGGCTCAGCGAGCCATGCCGGAACCACACTAGGGCCTGAAGCAATCCTGCGGTGTTGCGAACAGCTCACAAGAAAGCGAGTTGAAGAAAGGAGCTCAGGGGCCCTGTAATTCACAAACCTGCAGAGTTATAAATGACAGCTATCGTCCAAAAATATATTGAAGTAAGGCTGCCAAGAGGACTTGAAAGCGGGGCAGAATTGCAGGAAACCGATTTCAGGAGGTAGACTAGAATTGCATGTAAAGCATAGGAAAAGAGGCAGAACGTCCACAATGATGCACTTGGCCAAAAAGGGCGTATGCGTTTTTTCCTGAATATATTCAGGAAAAAACGCATACGCCCTTTTTGGCCAACCAAGCAAGCTTGCAAAGGAAATCTGCACTACAATGAAGTCTCACTGCCCCCCGGTCAAAAGGGCCATCTGAAAAAAGTGTAAAATCCAGAAAGGCAGGACAGGCCATGGAGAACTGGGAGCCTTCTTACGCTGATGGGCGGGATGTAAATTACCAACAGCCAACCTGCAAAAGTGTATGGTGTTTCCTGAAACATCTAAAAAACAAAGCAACAGAGCCTAGGGCACTTCCACTTATGGTCCTATAGCTTAGGGAAATTAAAATCAAAAAGACACAGCCACCTCAAAGTTTGGGACGGCTCTGTTTACAAGAACCTCGTTTACGGTACAAGTTCAATATCACAGAAATCGAAAAATGGATAAAGAAGTTGTTGTACTTACGTACAATGCAATATCACTCAGCAATGAAATCTATGTCATCAGGCCAGTAGCAGCATAATGAGTGCATTCAGGTACGATGATTCTACGTGAAATAAGTCACACAGAAAAAGAAACATCATAAGATATCACTAATACACAGAATGTAAACTTGGCTACACAGGAACTGAATTACAAAACAGAATAGGGTCTCAAATGTAGAAAAACAACTTATGCTTGCTTAAGGGGAAAGGTGAGTTGGAGTGCTGCATAAAACCAGAGATTGAAATTAGCACAGATACATTTCCATAAGCCAAATATGTAATAGACAAGAGCTACTCCTTGCTCAACGAAGTGGACTCAACACACCATATTAAACGTCTAAGAATATACCTGACTAGTAAGAATCTTAAAACCTATAGATTTATATGTCTCCGAAAGAGAATCAAGCGTGTGTACAGCGGCATAAAGGCAGCAGTGAAAGTATTGGTGAGGTTCGGTGAGCAAATGAAGACCGTTTGAAGTCATATTGCATGGTACCCATTCCATGGTTCTCAACTCTCCAGGTTTAAGGGATTCTTCCTTCAGCTAAAACATGCATGTGGAACCCAGAGTATGATCCACCGTGTGATCGGGAAACGTGTTCAAATGTGTCTCAGTTTTCGTCCCCTGGTACTCGGGTGCAACATTCCAGACGCTTTACTAACACTCTCCCCACTTGGAGAGTCAGTGCCTTTAACCTCCTGTTTGGCCCAGTTTGCAATTTCTGCAGAAAATGAACAGGAATAGGGAGAACCAATGAGAGACTAGCTGGAGGTGTCTGGACGGGCAAATTTAACTCTCATTTCCCACCAGGAAGAGGAATTAACCAAAGGCTCAGCGAGCCATGCTGGAACCACACTAGGGCCTGAAGCAATCCTGCAGTGTTGCGGCCAGCTCACAAGAAAGCGAGTTGAAGAATGAGCTAAGGGGCCCTGTAATTCACACACCTGCAGAGTTCTAAATGACAGCTAACATCCAAAAATATATTGAAGTAAGGCTGCCAAGAGGACTTGAAAGCGGGGCAGAATTGCAGGAAACCGATTTCAGGAGGTAGAGTGGAATTGCATGTAAAGCATAAGAAAAGAGGCAGAACGTCCACAATGATGCACTTGGCTAAAAAGGGCGTATTCTTTTTTTCCTGAATATATTCAGGAAAAAACGCATACGCCCTTTTTGGCCAACCAAGCAAGCTTGGAAAGGAAATCTGCACTACAATGAAGTCTCACTGCCCCCCGGTCAAAAGGGCCATCTGAAAAAAGTGTAAAATCCAGAAAGGCAGGACAGACCATGGAGAACTGGGAGCCTACTTAGCCTGATGGGCGGGATGTAAATTGCCAACAGCCACTCTGGAGAAGTGTATGGTGTTTCCTGAAACATCTAAAAAACAAAGCAACAGAGCCTAGGGCACTTCCATTTTTGGTCCTATAGATTAGGGAAATTAAAATCAAAAAGACACAGCCACCCCAAAGTTTGGAACGGCTCTGTTTACAAGAACCTCGTTTACGGTTCAAGTTCAATATCGCAGAAAGCGAAAAATGGATAAAGAAGTTGTGGTACTTACGTACAATGCAATATCACTCAGCAATGAAATCTATGTCATCAGGCCAGTAGCAGCATAATGAGTGGATTCAGGTACGATGATTCTAAGTGAAATAAGTCACACAGAAAAAGAAACATCGTAAGATATCACTAATACACGGATTGTAAACTTGGCTACACAGGAACTGAATTACAAAACAGAATAGGGTCTCAAATGTAGAAAACCAACTTATGCTTGCTTAAGGGGAAAGGTGAGTTGGGGTGCTGCAGAAAACCAGAGATTGAAATTAGCACAGATACCTTTCCATAAGCCAAATATGTAATAGACAAGAGCTACTCCTTGCTCAACGAAGTGGACTCAACACCCCATATTAAACGCCTAAGAATATACCTGACTAGTAAGAATCTTAAAACCTATGGATTTATATGTCTCCGAAAGAGAACCAAGCGTGTGTACAGCGGCATAAACGCAGCAGTGATAGGATTGGTGAGGTTCGGTGAGCAAATGCAGACCCTTGGAAGTCATATTGCATGGTACCCATTCCATGGTTCTCAACTCTCCAGGTTTAAGGGATTCTTCCTTCAGCTAAAACATGCATGTGGAACCCAGAGTATGATTCACCGTGTGATTGGGAAACGTGTTCAAATGTGTCTCAGATTTCGTCCCCTGGTACTCGGGTGCAACATTCCAGACACTTTACTAACACTCTCCCCACTTGGAGAGTCAGTGCCTTTAACCTCCTGTTTGGCCCAGTTTGCAATTTCTGCGGAAAATGAACAGGAATAGGGAGAACCAATGAGAGACTAGCTGGAGGAGTCTGGACGGGCAAATTTAACTCTCATTTCCCACCAGGAAGAGGAATTAACCAAACGCTCAGCGAGCCATGCCGGAACCACACTAGGGCCTGAAGCAATCCTGCGGTGTTGCGGCCAGCTCACAAGAAAGCGTGTTGAAGAAAGGAGCTCAGGGGCACTGTAATTCACAAACCTGCAGAGTTATAAATGACAGGTATCATCCAAAATTATACTGAAGTAAGGCTGCGAAGAGGACTTGAAAACGGTGCAGAATTGCTGGAAACCGATTTCAGAAGGTACACGGGAGTCGCTCTTAAAGCATAGGAAAAGAGACAGAACTTGGAAAATAATGCACTTGGCAAAAGAGGGCATATGTGTTTTATCCAGAGCTCTCATAACCGAGGGGAGGAGATTCCCAGCAGGCTCCAACTGCCACCTGAAGGCTCACGTTGTCAAGGCAACGTGAGCAAGCCAGGCAGGAGTTACCTCACAGCAGAGGTCCCAGCTCACAGAAGGGTGAGAAAATCAGCCAACATCAGACTCTCACCAGAGGGTCCACATCACCAAGGGGATGGGAACCAGGCAGGAGTGTCTTCACACCAGTGGGGCCACATCATCGAAAGGTGAGGTACTCAGCACATGTGTCCTCAAACCAGAGGACCCACATCACCAAGGGCCTCAGAGTGAGGCAGGCAGGAGTAGCCTCACAACACTGTGCCCATAGAACAAAAAAGTGAGGAATCCAGCAGTTGGAACCTCCCAGCAGGCGGCCCAGAGCACCGAGGCTATGGGATCCAGGCCACAGTGAACTCACAGAAGAGGGCCCATGTCATGAAACTGAGCAACCCAGCCATTGGGACCTCAGAGCAGGAGGCCCACATCCCCATGGGGATATAAATCTGGTAGGAGTGTCCTCGCACCACTGAGAACGTATCAGAAAATTTTGGGAGACCAGCAGTTAGGGCCTGACGCCAGAGGACCCTCATCACCAAGGGAAGGAGGCTCCCAGCAGGCTCCAACTGCCACCAGAGGGCTGACGTCGCCAAGGTGATGTGTGCCAACCAGGCACGAATGACCTCACAGCAGAGGGCCCACCTCAGAGAAGTGTGATGAACCCAGTCAGGATCACACTCGCACCAGAGGGCCCACATCACCAAATGGATTCGAACCAGGCAGGAGTGTCCTCACATGAGTAGGGCCACATCATCTAAAGCTGAGGAACCCAGAACATGTGGCTTCAAACCATAGGACACCCATCATCAAGGGGCTGGGAGTGAGGCAGGCAGGAGGAGCCTCACAAAAGAGGGCCCAAAAATAAGAAAGGTGAGGAGTGACCTCACAGCAGAGGGCCCACCTCACAGAAGGGTGAGGAACACAGCCAGGATCAGACTCTCACCAGAGGGTCCACATCACCAAGGGGATGGGAACAAGGCAGGAGTGTCCCCAAACCAGTGGGACAACATCATCGAAAGGTGAGGATCCCAGCACATGTAGCCTCAAACCAGAGGAACCACATCACTAAGGGGTTCGGAACGAGGCTGGCAGGACCAGCCTCACAACACAGGGTCCATAGAATATAAAAGTTGAGGAATCCAGCAGTTGGAACCTCCCAGCAAGTGGCCCAGAGCACCGAGGCTATGAGATCCAGGCCGCAGTGAACTCACAACAGACGGCCCACATCATGAACCTGTGAGCAGCCCAGCCGTTGGGACCTCAGAACAGAAGGTCCACATCCCCATTGGGATGGGAACCTGGCAGGAGTGGCCTCGCACCACTTAGCACATATCAGAAAATGTTAGGAGCCCAGCAGTTAGGGCCTGACGCCAGGGGGCCCTCATAACTGAGGGGAGGAGACTCCCAGCAGGTTCCAACTGCCAACAGAGGGCCCACGTCTACAAGGAGGCATGCGTCAGCCAGGCAGTAGTGACCTCACAGCAGAGGGCCTATCTCACAGAAGGGTGAGGAACCGAGGCAGGATGAGACTCTCGCCAGAGGGCCCACAACACCAAGGGGATGGAAACCAGTCAGGACTGTCCTCCCACCAGTGGGGCCACATCATCGAAAGGTGAGGAACCCAGCACATGCGGCCTCATATCAGAGGACATACATCACAAAGGGGATGGGAGTGAGGCAGGTAGGAGTAGCCTAAATACAGAGGGCCCAAAGAATAAAAAAGGTGAGGAATCCAGCATTTGGAACCTCCCAGCAGGCGGTCGAGAGCACAGAAGCTATGGGATGCAGGCAGGAGTGAACTAACACCAGAGAGCCCACATCATGAAACTGTGAGCAACCCAGGCGTTGGGACCTCAGAGCAGAAAGCCCACATCCCCATGGGGATGGGAACCTGACAGGAGTGTCCTGGCATCACTGGGCTCACATCAGAAAACGTGGGGAGCCCAGCAGTTATGGCCTGATGCTAGAGGGCCGTCATCACCGAGGGCAGGAGGCTCCCAGCAGGTTCCATGTGCCAACAGAGGGCCCACGTCGCCAAGGTGATGTGTGCAAGTCAGGCAGGATTGACCTCACAGCAGAGGGCCTACCTCACAGAGGAGTGAGGAACCCAGCCAGGATAAGACTGTCACCAGAAGGCCCACATCACCAAGGGGATGGGAACCAGGCAGGAGTGTCCTCACACCAGTGGGGCCACATCATTGAAAGTTGCGGAACCCAGCACATGTGGCCTCAAACCAGAGGACCCACATCACGAAGGGGTTGCGAGTGAGGCAGGCAGGAGGAGCATCGCAACACAGGACCCATAGAATACAAAAGTTGAGGAATCGAGCAGTTGGAACCTCCCAGCAGGCGGCCCAGAGCACAGAGGCTATGGCATCCAGGCCAGAGTGAACTAACAGCAGAGAGCCCACATCATGAAACTGTGAACAACCCAGCCGTTGGGACTTCAGAGCAGAAGACCCACATCCCAATGGGGATGTGAACCTGGATAGAGTGTCTTCGAACCACTGGGCGCACATCACAAAATGTGGGGAGCCCAGCAGTTAGGGCCTGACGCCAGAGGGCCCTCATCACCAAGGGGAGGAGGCTCCCAGCAGGCTCCAAGTGCCACCGAAGGCTCATGTCCACAAGGCGAGGTGAGCAAGCCAAGCAGGAATGACCTCACAGCAGACGGCCCACCTCACAGAAGGGTGAGGAACCCAGCCAGGATCAGACTCTCAACAGAGGGCCCACATCACCAAGGGGATGTGAACCAGGCAGGAGTCTCCTAAGACCATTGGTCCCACATCATCGAAAGGTGAGGAACCCAGCACATGTGGCCTCAAACCAGACGACACACATCACGAAGGGGCTGGGAGTGAGGCAGGCAGGAGGATCCTCACAACAGAGGGCCTAAAAAATTAAAAAAGTGAGGAATCCAGCAGTTGGAACCTCCCAGCAGGCGGCCAAGAGCACAGAGGCTATGGGATCCAGGCCACAGTGAACTAACACCAGAGAGCCCACATCATGAAATTGTGATCAACCCAGCCGTTGGAACCTCAGAGCAGAAGGCCCACATCCCCATGGAGATGGGAACCTAAGAGGAGTGCCCGAGCATCACTGGGCTCACTAAGAAAAGTTGGGGAGCCCAGCAGTTAGGGCCTGACGTCAGAGGGCCCTCATCACAGAGGTGAGGAGGCTCCCAGCAGGGTCCAAGTGCCACCAGAGGGCTCATGTTAACAAGGCGAGGTGAGCAAGCCAGGCAAGATTTACCTGATAGTAGAGGGCCCACCTCACAGATGGGTGAGGAACCCAGCCAGGATCAGACTCTCACCAGAGGGCCCACATCACAAAGGGGATGGGAACCAGTCAGGATTATCCTCACACCAGTGGGGCCTCATCATCTTAAGGTGAGGAACCCAGCACATGTGTCCTCAAACCAGAGGACCCACATCACCAAGGGCCTTGGAGTGAGGCAGGCAGGAGTAGCCTCACAACACAGGGCACATAATATAAAAAACGTGAGGATTCCAGCATTTAGACCTTCCAGCAGGCGGCTCAGAACACCGAGGCTATGGGATCCAGGCCGCAGTGAACTCACAGCAGAGGGCCCACATCATAAAACTGTGAGCAACCCAGGCGTTGGGACCTCAGCGCAGAAGGCCCACATCCCCATGGGAATGGGAACCTGGCTGGAGTGTCCTCGCACCACTGGGCGCACATCAGAAAATGTGGGGAGCCCACCATTTAGGGCCTGATGCCAGAGGGCCGTCATCACCGAGAGGAGGAGGCACCCTGCACGCTCCAACTGCCACCAGAGGGCTCACGTCTCCAAGGTGACGTGTGCCAGCCAGGCAGGAGTGACCTCACAGCAGAGGGCCTACCTCACAGAACGTTGAGGAACCCAGCCAGGATTAGACTCTCGCCAGAGGGCCCACCTCACCAAGGGGATGGGAACCAGGCAGGAGTGTCCTCACACGAGTGGGGCCACATCATCGAAAGGTGAGGAACGCAGCACATGTGGCCTCAAGCCATAGGACAGTCATCACCAAGGGGCTGGCAGTGAGGCAGGCAGGAGGAGCCTCACAACAGAGGGCACATAGAATAAAAAAGTTGAGGAATCCAGCAGTTGGAACCTCCCAGCAGGCGGCTCAGAGCACCGATGATAAGGGATCCTTGCCGGAGTGAACTCACAGCAGAGGGCCCACATCATGGTACTGTGAGCAAGCCAGGCGTTTTGACCTCAGAGCAGAAGGCCCATATCCCCATGGGGATGGGAACCTGGCAAGAGTGTCCTCACTCACTTGGCACACATCAGAAAATGTGGGGAGCCCAGCAGTTATGGCCTAAGGCAAGAGGGCCCTCATCACTGAGGGGAGGAGGATCCCAGCACACTCCAACTGCCACCAGAGGGCCCACGTCGCCAAGGTGACGTGTGCCAGACAGGCATGAATGACCTCACAGCAGAGGGGCCACCTCACAGACGGGTGGGGAACCCAGCCAGGATCAGACTCTCACCTGAGGGCCCACATCAGCAAGGGGATGGGAACCAGTCAGGACTGTCTTCCCTCCAGTGGGGCCACATCATCGAAAGGTGCGGAACCCAGCACATGTGGCCTCAAATCAGAGGACACATATCACAAAGGGAATGGGAGTGAGGCAGGCAGGAGTAGCCTAAAAACAGAGGGCCCAAAGAATAAGAAAGGTGAGGAATCCAGCAGTTGGAACCTCCCAGCAGGTGGCCGAGAGCACAGAAGCTATGGGATGCAGGCAGGAGTGAACTAATAGCAGAGAGCCCACATCATGAAACTGTGAGCAACCCAGGCGTTGGTACCTCAGAGCAGAAGGCCCACATCCCAATGGGGAGGTGAACCTGGCTGGAGTGTCCTCGCACCACTGGGCGCACATCACAAAATGTGGGGAGACCAGCAGTTAGGGCCTGACGCCAGAGGGCCCTCATCACCGAGGGGAGGAGGCTCCCAGCAGGCTCCAAGTGCCACCAGAGGGCTCATGTCCACAAGGCGAGGTGAGCAAGCCAGGCAGGAGTGACCTCACAGCAGACGGCCCACCTCACAGATGGGTGAGGAACCCAGCCAGGATCAGACTCTCAACAGAGGGCCCACATCACCAAGGGGATGTGAACCAGGCAGGAGTCTCCTAAGACCATTGGTCCCACATCATCGAAAGGTGAGGAACCCAGCACATGTGGCCTCAGACCAGACGACACACATCACGAAGGGGCTGGGAGTGAGGCAGGCAGGAGGATCCTCACAACAGAAGACCCAAAAAATTAAAAAAGTGAGGAATCCAGCAGTTGGAACCTCCCAACAGGTGGCCAAGAGCACAGAGGCTATGGGATCCAGGCCTCTGTGAACTAACACCAGAGAGCCCACATCATGAAAATGTGAACAACCCAGCCGTTGGGACTTCAGAGCAGAAGGCCCACATCCCCATTGAGATGGGATCCTAAGAGGAGTGCCCAAGCATCATTGGGCTCACTAAGAAAAGTTGGGGAGCCCAGCAGTTAGGGCCTGACGCAAGAGGGCCCTCATCACCGAGGGGAGGAGATCCTCAGCACGCTCCTACTGCCACCACATGGCTGACTTCACCAAGGCAATGTGTGCCAGCCATGCAGGAGTGACCTATCAGCAGTGACCTCCCTCACAGAAGGGTGAGGAACACAGCCAGGAACAGACTCTCACCAGGGGGTCCACATAACCACGTAGATGAGAACCAGGCAGGAGTGTCCTCACACTAGTGGGGCCACATCATCGAAAGGTGAGGAACCCAGCAAAGGTGGCCACAAACCAGAGGACCCACATCACCAAGGGGTTGAGAGTGAGGTAGGTGTCTGGACGGGCATATTTAACACTCATTTCCCACCAGGAAGAGGAATTAACCAAAGGCTCAGCGTGCCCTGCCAGAAGCAGATTAGGGCCTGAAGCAGTCTTGCGGGTTTGCGGCCAGCTCACAAGAAAGCGAGTTGAAGAAAGGAGCTCAGGGGCCCTGTAATTCACAAACCTGCAGAGTTATAAATGACAGCTATCGTCCAAAAATATATTGAAGTAAGGCTGCCAAGAGGACTTGAAAGCGGGGCAGAATTTCAGGAAACCGATTTCAGGAGGTAGACTGGATTTGCATTTAAAGCATAGGAAAAGAGGCAGAACATCGACAATGATGCACTTGGCAAAAAAAGGGCGTATGAGTTTGTTCCTGAATATATTCAGGAAAAAACACATACGCCCTTTTTGGCAAACCAAGCAAGCTTGCAATGGAAATCCGAACTACTATGAAGTGTCACTTCCCCCCGGTCTAAAGGGCCATCTGAAAAAAGTGTAAAATCCAGAAAGGCAAGACAGGCCATGGGGAAAAAGGAGCCTTGTTATGCTGATGGGCGGGATGTAAATTGCCAACAGCCACTCTGGAGAAGTGTATGGTGTTTCCTGATACATCTGAAAAACAAAGCAACAGAGTCTAGGGCATTTCCACTTATGGTCCTATAGCTTAGGGAAATTAAAATCAAACAGACACAGCCACCCCAAAATTTGGGACGGCTCTGTTTACAAGAACCTCGTTTACGGTCCAAGTTCAATATCACAGAGAGCAAAAACTGGATAAAGAAGTTGTGGTACTTATGTACAATGCAATATCACTCAGCAATGAAATCTGTGTCACCAGGCCTGTACCAGCATAATGAGTGGATTGAGGCACGGTGATTCTAAGTGAAACAAGTAACACAGAAAAAGAAACATCATAAGGTATCACTAATGCACGGAACGTAAACTTGGCTACACATGAACTGAATTACAAAACAGAACAGGGTCTCAAGTTTAGAAAACCAACTTATGCTTGCTTAAGGGGAAAGGTGAGTTGGGGTGCTGCATAAAACCAGAGTTTGAAATTAGCACAGATACCGTTCCATAAGCCAAATATGTAATAGACAAGACCTACCCCTTGTTCATCGAAATGGACTCAACAATGAGGTATCACCTCACACCTGTTAGAATGGGCATCATCTGAAAATCTACAAACAACAAATGCTGGAAAGGGTGTGGAGAAAAGGAAGCCTCTTCCACTATTGTTGGGAATATAAATTGATACAGTCACTATGGAGAACAATATGGAGTTTCTTAAGAAACTAATAATAGAATTACCATATGATACAGCAATCCCAGTACTGGACATATACCCAGACAAAACCATAAATCAAAAAGAGACATTCACCGTAATGTTCATTGCATCACTATTTACAATATCGAGGTAATGGAAGCAACCTAAATGCCCACAGACAGACGAATGCATAAAGATGTGGTACATATATAAAATGGAATATTACTAAGCCATGAAAGGAATGAAACTGGGTCATTTGTAGAGACGTCGATGGATCTAGAGACTGTCATACAGAGTGAAGTAAGTCAGAAAGAGAAAAACAAATCTTGTATATTCATGCATATATGTGGAACCTAGAAAAACTGTACAGATTAACCGTTTTGCAAGGCATAAATAGAGCAACAGATGTAGACAACAATCGTATGGACAACAAGGGGGGAAAGCTCTTGGGGGTGGTGGTGGTGGGAGGAGTTGAGAGATTGGGATTGGCATGTAAACATTTATATGTATAAAATAGATAACCAATAAGAACCTGCTGTATAAAAATATAAAATAAAATTCAAAATTAAAAAGAAATAAAATTTAAAAAATAAAACAGAAAAAACAATTATTCCCTTCACATACATGTATTTATATGAATAAATTATTTCCATGCTTATATCTGTAAATACAAAAAAGAGGAATAAAATCTACCTTGAACCAAAAACGAAAAAGAGAAAAAAAAAACAGAACCCACCAGTTACTCAGAGGAAAACCGTATCAGGGCACTTGCTCCAGTTGTAAACAATTCTGAAGTTGGTCAGTGGTGGGGAATCGTCTCCCATTCAGCCAGCAGCCCCCACACAACAAGCGTCCTCATTGCAAAGCTGGGGCACCGTGCCGAGGCATCTGTGAGTAAACGTGAGCTGAGCCCCAGGCCAGTTGCTGCTGAACTGTTCCCACCCTTCCCAGGTAAAACACCTGAATATATACAAGGACTTGAAAGCCTAGAGGAAGGGCCATGGAGCCACACGAGTGACAGCATGCCAGCTGACTTGGTGCCTGCAGGCCAGCCAGGATGGTCCTGGCCCTGGGTGCTCTTCTGGAAGATTTCCATTTCCCTGCCTGAGATACCCGTCCTGTCCCTGCCCCCACTGCTTTTTTCCTTCCTCACCTCTGCCCAGGGAGCAATTCCAGCAGCAGGTATGGGTGACACATCCTCTTCTTTAGCAGGTGGCAGCCTGGCAACTGCTGCAGAAAGTCCAGCAGAGCCCCACTCACACTGGGCCACCCACAAAGCCGTGGCCTCTCACTCCCTCCCACCAGCCCAGCCCCGAGACTGCTGACAGGGCAGAGAAAATGGCGTCAGACACAGCTGCAGGGGCTCTTGCTGCCTGGAGTGGTATTTATATTGATCTCAACCCAGGCACACCTGGGGAGGGCTGGCCGGCACCGTAAGGCTGCCCAGGTCAGCCAATCGTCACCCCTCAGGGGCTCACAGTTGCAGAAAATGGAACTTGCTGAACCGGCCAGGTCCAAGGAACAGGTGTGGGCTCCTGAGAGTCAGGATAGACAAGGGGCTGCAGCTTTGGCTTGTTTTCTAATCATTTTATCTGGCCCATGAGTGGGAGACAACTTCAAGAAAACCCTCTCCTAATGAGAGGAACCCAGGAGTCAGGGAGAGGAGGGGTGGGTGGTGGTTGGAGACAGAGGCCTGGTGCCCCGGGTGCAGTGGAAGTCTCTGGAAGACCAGGTGGAGGGAGGCCACACAGAGTGATGCCCAGGGTCACAGACCTGTCGGAGCTGCTGTTTGTTAGTTCAAGTCCTGCTCTGAGGTGCTCTGTGTCAGCTCTGAGCGACAGGTGAGCTGGGGGTGCTCTTCAATGAGGGCTATGTGCACGGTTCCTGTGTGCCCAGCCCTGCCACGGTACCTGCAAGGGTAGCTCTGTATCCTGGGAGGGGCCTGACCACGAGAGCCCCGTGGGCTGGCTTGGGGGTGGGGTACCTGCCCAGGAGAGCTCCATATCCTGGGATTGGCCTGACCACGAGAGCTCCATGGGCTGCTGGGGACCTGGTAAAGGATGTCAGGACAGTCAGTGAAGCCACCGAGGATATACCTCCAGTTGCTCCTAATTCCTACACCCTGCTGGTCATTCTACCAACCACCAGGACATGGTATTCTGTATTAGTCTTCAATGATGCCTTCTTTTGTATTCCATTAGTCCCAGAGTCACAAGAAATTTTGGCTTGTGAGTGGCAGGACTCAACATACAACTAAAACAATACTTCCGGGCCGTCTTGCCCCAAGGGTTCAAAAATTCCCACACCATCTTTGGGGAAAGCTTAGCTAAAGACCGAAAAGTTCTACCTCTGGAAAAGGAAACCCTCCTTCAATATGCAGACGACATTCTGATTGCCAGCCCTACTAAGGAGGCCTCTGAACTACCAAGCCAATAAAGGATAGAAGTTGTCCAAGAAAAAGCTCAAATATCACAGACTGCGGTGACCTGCCTGGGCTTCATTCTCACACAAGGTCGGAGAAGCCCATCCCAGGAAAGGGAAGAAACCATTTGCAGCCTTACCCCTTTCTAAAACGAGAAGACAGCTTAGGGGTTCCTGGGGAGGCCAGGGTTTGCTGCTTCTGGATCCCTAACTACAGTCTACTAGCTGGGCCTCTATATGAAACACTGAAAGGAAAAGATGATGATCCTTTTGAACAGAATCCAGAAGTGGCCTTTCAAGAATGGAAAGAGCAGTCAATTCAGACCCTTGCCCTGGAACTCCCTAATTGAGCTAAACCCTTTGACCTTTCCATTCCCGGTGAAAGGTGAATCGCCATTGGAGAATTAGTGCAAAAACTGGGACCACTTGAAATGGAACAACGCAAGAATGCCATCCAGGTAGGATAAACTACAGTCACCAAGGGGCTTGGCCCACTGCCACATCTGGCCAAGATACTGGCGGTATCTAAAAACCTGGAAATCAGCAGCCCAAAAGGCCACCTCCCTCCTAAGGGAAAAGGACCCCACGTGGTGATCCTAATCACCAACCATGCCCTGAAGTTGCAGGGTTCGCTCCGTGGGCACACCGACCTCGAGTGAGGAGGCCCTCCAACTCCAACATCCAGAGAGATAACCGGGGGCAGCAGGGCACCATGACGACTCGTGTGAACATCACTTGACCTGGAGTTTCTCTCATAAAACAACAATAGTGTGTCCCGAAGGAGTAGACTACTGCTTGCAGGACTTACTGCACCCGGAGGGGAGCTAATAATCTTGGCGGGGGAACCGTATATCACACTGTCACCATAGAAAAGCCTACAGACACCGTGATGATGGTGGCCAATAAGACCGGCTGGACTCCTGTTTACTTCAAAAGGCTGTTGACTCAGTGGCCATCATGGTCCTTGATCACCACTGACCCTGGACTGTCTGGGAGTTGAGCGGGCAGGGCTCTGACACCTGGTGCTGTTTTTACGTTAATTCAGGGACCTAATTGAAGAAAGAGCAGACTACTGGTCAGAGCATCTAGGCTGGCAGAAACGGTCAGCCTAAGGTGGCCGAACAAATGTGGGGCGGGGTGAAACCGGCCCCCACAGCGTCTCTGCACATCTCTTTCCTGGACCCTTAAAGGTCATTAGAATCTATAACACTTCCAATGCTGGTGCTCAGGCGGACGAGCAGGGAGGCAGGGGTCCTGGGGCCAATCAACGTCACCTGGAGGCTGCTGGGGAGAAGTTCTGACCCTCGTCCCCTGGTATGAGGGCTCCCAACTCAGCACTCAGCAGTTACAGAAGAAGGGTCTGCACCCTCAGCACTCCAAGAATGAGGAATGGGACAAAAGGCAGAGGAGGGGTTTGTCCCCAGCAAAGCCCATTAAAAATCCCTGGGAGATAAAAATAGAATCTGGGCAATAAAGTCAAGTCTGACCTTTTTTATCCTTTGTGCTTTGTCTAATTTCACGTGCTCCTAGGGTCCCGCATACAGAGGTTCCACACCCGGCACTTCAGACCAGATTTCCTAGTGCAGAATGGCTGGGTCGACACCTCAGCTCCTGGGGCCCAGTGCAGACTCCGAGATATAGAGCCTGAGCTGCAGCCAACCCGGCCCTCGAGAGCTCCGCCCCCTCCCTCCCACTGACTCTGACAGGATCTCTACACAGCAGCCCAGCCCACAGCCCACGGGGTAGTGCATGCTCTCACCTCTCCATTCTCTGATCAAAATATAAAGTTTCCTTTGCTTGTGAACCAAACTCAGTCTCGATCTTTTGGCCCCAATGACACTGGGCAGGGGGACACTTGTTGGGGTCCACTCTGGAGGATCAGTAACAGAAATTGAGACTACTGTAACTTCAATGAACAGATGTGTGAGCCAAACTGTAGTTAACATAGAACAGTTTATAAGGCTCGGGTAAAATAAGATGTTTCTAACACTTCCATTTGATATTTCCATCACTTTATTATAAGCAAGTTCAGTGAAAAGGTTTGTCTTATTTGTCAGGTCAATATTAGAGAAATGAAGTGATTTCTTTCCAAGGATGTACATCTAATAATCTTGGTTAAAGCTTCAATCTTGTTTTAAATGCTTTTCCATTGAAAATGATACCTCTCTTTCAGCTCCCCCATTTCTGAGAAGTATAAAATCTTATAATTTATTATTATCAAAGGGGAAAGGTGGGAGGAGGGATAAATTAACAGTTTGGAATTAAAACATACACACTGCTATGTATAAAATAGATCATCAACAAGGAACTACTGTATAGCACAGGGAACTACACTCAATATTTTGCAATAACCTATAAGGGGAAATAATCGGAAAAAGAATAGATATTTTTATTGACATCATCTATCAATGACAGTTAAAGTGTAACCTAAGGGAAGCCGGTGGTGAGTGCTTCTGACCCTGAAGACTTCAATCATCTAAAGTTTGGACTCTGCCTACTTCCCAAGGCCCTTAATGAACATATGTGTAGCCGTAGCTTAAAAATTTCCCCAGTTTGGGTTTCGGGGAGACACTGATTTTGAAAAAGCCCTGGTGTTCTCCTTACATGAATGGGACCCTTCCTACTGCTAAAACATGTCTGTCACACCCAGAGGATGGTATACCGTCTGATCGGGAAGAATTTGGAAAAGGCATCTCATCTCCTCATCTCCTGGTGCTCGGGTTCACCCCTCCAGCGTCTTTACTAACAGTCTCCCCACTTGGAGATGTCAGCACTGTCAACATCCTGTTGCGTACAGTTTGGAATTTGCCCAGAGGATGAAGCGGAAGGATGAGGAACAATGAGAGACAAGTCCTAGGTGTTCAGACAGGCACATGTCACTCTAATTTCCAATCAGGAAGACGAATTGACCAAAGGCTAGGGTTGCCCATGGAAACAGTATAGGGCTTGAGGAAATCCCACTGCTTTGTGGCCAGTTCCCATAAACACAAGTTGAACAATGGAACTCAGGGGCAGTAAAATTCACGAAACTGCAGAGTTGAAAATATCTATCACTGAAAAATGTCTTGAGGAAAGTCAAAGAAAAGGATTGGTAAGCAAGGGAGAATGGCAGGAAAGGGATTTGAGGAGGTAGAAAGGACTCGCCATTAAGCACAAGAAAAGGGGCTGAACATTGCCAACATTGCAGTTGGCCAAAAAGGCTGTATGCGTTTTTTTCTGTATATATTCAAGAAAAGGGCATACACTTTTTTAGCCAACCAAACAGGTGGGCACTGGAAATCAATACTACAAAAGATATCACTTCGCATCAGTCAGAAAAGCCATCCTCATAAAGTGTAAACACCAGAAATGCAGGACAGGGCAAGGAGAAGAGGGAGCCCTGTGAGGCTTATAGTGGAAATGTATATTGCCAACGGCCATTCTGGAGAAGTGTATTGTGTTTACTAAAGCATCTAAAAAATGAGCTACAGAGCATAGGGCACTTGCACTCATGGGCGTATATCTTGGGAAAAACAAAAATCGAGAGGACACAGGCACCCCAATGTTTACTGCCTCTCTGTTTAAAAGATCCTCGACTAGGATATAACTTAAATGTCTCTGGAGGGAAAAAATGGATAGAGATGTGGTACTTATGTAGAGTGGAATATTACTCAGCCTGGAAATCAATGAAATATGGCCAGTTGTAACAACTCCGGAGGAGTTACGTATGATCATTCTAAGTGACATAATTCAAAAAGAAAAAGACACATATCATAAGATATCACTTAAAGGTGGAATCCAAAATGGCTACACATGAAATAAATTACAAAACAAAAACATAGTCAAATATGTAGAAAACACGCGTAAGGCTGCTAAACGGGAAAGGTGGGGAGGGGTGAGGCATCATCCAGGAGGTTGAAATTAGCAAAGATACCATTCCAAATACCAAACTGATAATCAACAAGGCCTACACGGTAGCTAAAAGAACTGCACTCAGCACACTCAAGTCACCGGAAAAGAATATCTATGACTGGTAAGAATCTGAAAAAGAATTTATTGATGTCTCTCTGTACGTGAATCAAGTGGATGTACAGCAGCAAGAAACAGAGCTTTGAAAATCAGTTGTAACCAATATAGTAATAAATTGAAAAAAATAAACGACAGAGAGACAGAGAAAACCTCTTACAACTTTTCCTCAGGGACGGTGATGCAACATGGATTGAACACATCTAGACCCACAGCAGGATGAGACATAAGGCTGGAAACTGTTCGCGCTAAGAGAAATGTGAGGTTGGGTGAGGAAATGCACACCCTTTAAAGTAATACTACCTGGTACCCATTCAATGGGTCCCAAATCTGCAGGTTCAAGGAATCTTCCTACAGCTAAAACATGCATGGAAAACACCATGTGATCGGGAGATGTGTCTAAAATGCACCTCATTTATCCTCTCCTGGTGCTCCTGTTCATCATTCCAGCCACGTTACTTAGAATCTCCCCACTTAGAGAATCAGCACATTTAAACTTCTGTTTCACACATTTTGCAAATTGTGAGGAGGATGAACGGGAAGAGGGGGAACCAATGAGAGAATAGTTGTAGGGGTTTGGACGGGCACATGTCACTCTAATTTCCCATTAAGAGTAAGAATTAAAAAAAGGCTCAGCCCGCCTCGCCGGAGCCAAAATAGGGCCTGAAGCAATCCTGCGGCTTTGAGGCCAGCTCACAAAAGAGCAACTTAAAAAATGGAGCTCAGGGTCACTGCAATTCACAAACCTGCAGAGTTATAAATGAAAACTAACGTCCAAAAATATGTTGAGGTAAGGCAAAGAAGAGGATCTGAATGCAAGACAGAATTGCAAGAAACAGATTTCAAGAGATAGATTGGACTCGTCCTTAAAGTACATGAAAAGCGGCAGAATTTCGACAATGATGTAGTTGGCCCAAAAGGGAGTATGCGTTTTTTCCTGAATATATCCAGGAAAAAACGCATACGCACTTTATGGGCAACCAAGCAAGCAAGCAATGCAAATGTGCACAACAAAGAAGTCTCATTTCCCACCGGTCAAAAGGGCCATCCGAAAAAATTGTAAAAACCAGAAATGCAGGACAGGCCATGGAGAACAGGGAGCCTTTATACGCTGATGGACAGTGTGTGAACTGCCGAGAGCCACTCTGGAGAAGTGTATGGTGGTTCCTAAATCATCTAAAAAACAGAGCTACAGAGCATAGGGCACTTCCAATCATGGAAGTATATCTAGGGAAGTCTAAAAATCAACAAGACACAAGCACACCACAGTTTAGGGCTACTCTGTTTACAAGAACCTCAACTTCAGTACACCTTAAATATCCCAGGAAAGAGAACAATGGATAAAGAAAATGTGGTACTTATGTACAATGGAATATCTCTTCACCATGAAATCAATGTAATAAGGCTAGTAGAAGGATAAAGAGTGGATTTAGGTCCGATAATACTACTTGAAATAAGTCAAACAGAAAAAGAAACATATCATAAGATATCACTTATAGAGGGAGGATAAATATGGCTGCACAAAAAATGAATTACAAAACAGAACAGTGTCTCACATTTAGAAAACACACTTATGTCAGCTTAAGGGGAAAGGAGAGGTGGGGTGATGCATAAAACCAGAGTTTGAAATTAGCACAGATACCGTTCAATAAACCAAATAGGTATTAGACAAGATCTACACCTTGCTCAATGAACTGGCCTCAACACACCCTATACACCGCAGAGAAATATATCTGAGTAATAAGAATCTTAAAACCCATGTATTGATATATCTCCATAAGGGAATCAAGTGTGTGCAGAGCGGCACAAACACAGCAGTGAAAATGAGCTAAACCCCATTATAGAAATAAATTTTAAAACCAAAACGCAGAAACAATGAAAGAGAGAAAAATTCTTACAAAATTCGCTCAGGGGCTGTGATGCAACCTGTAATGACCACATATAAACCCACAGCTGGATAAGACATAAGGCTGGACACTTGGGGCTGAGAGCATTGGTGAGCTTTGGTGAGCAACTGCCGAAAGTTTAATGCAATACTTCATACTACTCATTCCAAGGGTCCCAACACTCCAGGTTGAAGGGAATCTTCCTACAGCTAAACCATGCATGGGGAATCCAGCAGATGGTATACCATATGATCGGGAAAGGTTTCTAAAACGCACCTCATTTTCCTCTCCTGGGGCTCCGGATCAACATTCCAGCCACTTTACTAACAACATCTCCACATGGAGAGTCAATGCCTTTAAGTTCCGGTATCGCACAGTCTGCAGTTAGTGCGGAGGATGAATGGGAATAGGGGGAACCAGTGAGAAAATAGCTGTAGCGGTTTCAATGGGCACATGTCACTCTAATTTCACATCAGGAAGAAGAATTAACCAAAGGCAGAGCAAGGCGCCCCAGAAGAAGGATAGGGCCTGAAGAAATCCTGTGGATATGAGGCAAGATCACAAAAATAAGAGCTGAAAAATGGAGCTAAGGGCCACTGCAATTCAAAAACCTGCAGAGTTATAAAGGCCAACTATTTTCCAAAAGTATATTGAGGTAAGGCTATGAAGAGGCACTGACAGCAAGGCAGAATTGCAGGAAACCGATTTCAAGAGGTAGACAGGAACTGCATTGAAAACATATGAAAAGACTCAGAACGTCGACAATGATGCACTTGGCCAAAAAGGGCGTATGCGTTTCTTCCTGAATATACTCAGGAAGAAACGCATACGCCCTTTCTGGCCAACCAAGCAAGCTTGCAAAGGAAATCTGCACTACAATGAAGTCTCACTGCCCCCCGGTCAAAAGGGCCATCTGAAAAAAGTGTAAAATCCAGAAAGGCAGGACAGGCCATGGAGAACTGGGAGCCTTTTTGTGCTTATGGGCAGGATGTAAATTGCCAACAGCCACTCTGGAGAAGTGTATGGTGTTTCCTGAAACATCTAAAAAACAAAGCAACAGAGCCTAGGGCACTTCCACTTATGGTCCTATAGCTTAGTGAAATTAAAATCAAAAAGACACAGCCACCCCAAAGTTTGGGACGGCTCTGTTTACAAGAACCTCGTTTACGGTACAAGTTCAATATCGTAGAAAGCAAAAAATGGATAAAGAAGTTGTGGTACATACGTAGAATGCAATATCATTCAGCAATGAAATCTATGTTATCAGGCCCGTAGCAGCATAATGAGTGGATTCAGGTACGATGATTCTAAGTGAAATAAGTCACACAGAAAAAGAAACATCATAAGATATCCCTAATACACGGAATGTAAACTTGGCTACCCAGGAAATGAATTACAAAACAGAACAGGGTCTCAAATGTAGAACCAACTTATGCTTGCTAAAGGGGAAAGGTGAGTTGGTGTGCTGCATAAAACAAGAGATTGAAATTAACACAGATACCGTTCAATAAGCCAAATATGTAATAGACTAGAGCTACTCCTTGCTCAACGAAGTGGACTCAACACCACATATTAAACGCCTAAGAATATACCTGACTAGTAAGAATCTTAAAACCTATGGATTTATATGTCTCCGAAAGAGAATCAAGCGTGTGTACAGCGGCATAAACGCAGCAGTGATAGGATTGGTGAGGTTCGGTGAGCAAATGCAGACCCTTTGAAGTCATATTGCATGGTACCCATTCCATGGTTCTCAACTCTCCAGGTTTAAGGGATTCTTCCTTCAGCTAAAACATGCATGTGGAACCCAGAGTATGATCCACCGTGTGATCGGGAAACGTGTTCAAATGTGTCTCAGTTTTCATCCCCTGGTAATCGGGTGCAACATTCCAGACGCTTTACTAACACTCTCCCCCACTTGGAGAGTCAGTGCCTTTAACCTCCTGTTTGGCCCAGTTTGCAATTTCTGCGGAAAATGAACAAGAATAGGGAGAACCAATGAGAGACTAGCTGGGGGTGTCTGGACGGGCAAATTTAACTCTCATTTCCCACCAGGAAGAGGAATTAACCAAAGGCTCAGCCTGCCATGCCGGAACCACACTAGGGCCTGAAGCAATCCTGCGGTGTTGCGGCCAGCTCACAAGAAAGCGAGTTGAAGAAAGGAGCTCAGGGGCCCTGTAATTCACAAACCGGCAGAGTTATAAATGACAGCTATCGTCCAAAAATATATTGAAGTAAGGCTGCCAAGAGGACTTGAAAGCGGGGCAGAATTGCAGGAAACCGATTTCAGGAGGTAGACTGGAATTGCATGTAAAGCATAGGAAAAGAGGCAGAACGTCCACAATGATGCACTTGGCCAAAAAGGGCGTATGCGTTTTTTCCTGAATATACTCAGGAAAAAACGCAGACACACTTTTTGGCCCACCAAGCAAGCTTGCAAAGGAAATCTGCACTACAATGAAGTCTCACTGCCCCCCGTTCAAAAGGGCCATCTGAAAAAAGTGTAAAATCCAGAAAGGCAGGACAGGCCATGGAGAACTGGGAGCCTTCTTATGCTGATGGGCGGGATGTAAATTGCCAACAGCCACTCTGGAGAAGTGTATGGTGTTTCCTGAAACATCTAAAAAACAAGCAACAGAGCCTAGGGCACTTCCACTTATGGTCCTATAGATTAGGGAAATTAAAATGAAAAAGACACAGCCACCCCAAAGTTTGGGACAGCTCTGTTTACAAGAACCTCGTTTACGGTACAAGTTCAATATCGCAGAATGCGAAAAATGGATAAAAAAGTTGTGGTACTTACGTACAATGCAATATCACTCAGCAATGAAATCTATGTCATCAGGCCCGTAGCAGCATAATGAGTGGATTCAGGTACGATGATTCTAAGTGAAATAAGTCACACAGAAAAAGAAACATCATAAGATATCACTAATACACGGAATGTAAACTTGGCTACACAGGAACTGAATTACAAAACAGAATAGGGTCTCAAATGTAGAAAACCAATTTATGCTTGCTTAAGCGGAAAGGTGAGTTGGGGTGCTGCATAAAACCAGAGATTGAAATTAGCTCAGATACCTTTCCATAAGCCAAATATGTAATAGGCAAGAGCTACTGCTTGCTCAACGAAGTGGACACAACACCCCATATTAAACACCTAAGAATATACCTGACTAGTAAGAATCTTAAAACCTATGGATTTATATGTCTCCAAAAGAGAATCAAGCGTGTGTACAGCGGCATAAACGCAACAGTGATAGGATTGGTGAGGATTGGTGACCAAATGCAGACCCTTTGATGTCATATTGCATGGTACCCATTCCATGGGTCTCAACTCTCCAGGTTTAAGGGATTCTTCCTTCAGCTAAAACATGCATGTGGAACCCAGAGTATGATCCACCGTGTGATCGGGAAACGTGTTCAAATGTGTCTCAGTTTTCGTCCCCTGGTACTCGGGTGCAACATTCCAGACGCTTTACTAACACTCTCCCCACTTGGAGAGTCAGTGCCTTTAACCTCCTGTTTGGCCCAGTTTGCAATTACTTCGGAAAATGAACAGGAATAGGGAGAACCAATGAGAGACTAGCTGGAGGTGTCTGGACGGGCAAATTTTACTCTCATTTCCCACCAGGAAGAGGAATTAACCAAAGGCTCAGCTTGCCGTGCCAGAACCACACTAGGGCCTGAAGCAATCCTGCATTGTTGCGGCCAGCTCAAAAGAAAGCGAGTTGAAGAAAGGAGCTCAGGGGCACTGTAATTCACAAACCTGCAGAGTTATAAATGACAGCTATCGTCCAAAAATATATTGAAGTAAGGCTGCCAAGAGGACTTGAAAGCGGGGCAGAATTGCAGGAAACCGATTTCCGGAGGTAGACTGGAATTGCATGTACAGCATAGGAAAAGAGGCAGAATGTCCACAATGATGCACTTGGCCAAAAAGGGCGTATGCGTTTTTTCCTGAATATATTCAGGAAAAAACGCATACGCCCTTTTTGGCCAACCAAGCAAGCTTGCAAAGGAAATCTGCACTACAATGAAGTCTCACTGCCCCCGGTCAAAAGGGCCATCTGAAAAAAGTGTAAAATCCAGAAAGGCAGGACAGGCCATGGAGAACTGGGAGCCTTCTTATGCTGATGGGCGGGATGTAAATTGCCAACAGCCACTCTGGAGAAGTGTATGGTGTTTCCTGAAACATCTGAAAAACAAAGCAACAGAGCCTAGGGCACTTCCATTTTTGGTCCTATAGATTACGGAAATTAAAATCAAAAAGACACAGACACCCCAAAGTTTGGAACGGCTCTGTTTACAAGAACCTCGTTTACGGTTCAAGTTCAATATCGCAGAAAGCGAAAAATGGATAAAGAAGTTGTGGTACTTACGTACAATGCAATATCACTCAGCAATGAAATCTATGTCATCAGGCCAGTAGCAGCATAATGAGTGGATTCAGGCACGATGATTCTAAGTGAAATAAGTCACACAGAAAAAGAAACATCATAAGATATCACTAATACACGGAATGTAAACTTGCCTACACAGGAACTGAATTACAAAACAGAATAGGGTCTCAAATGTAGAAAACCAACTTATGCTTGCTTAAGGGGAAAGGTGAGTTGGGGTGCTGCATAAAACCAGAGATTGAAATTAGCACAGATACCTTTCCATAAGCCAAATATGTAATAGACAAGAGCTACAGCTTGCTCAACGAAGTGGACTCAACACCCCATATTAAACGCCTAAAAATATACCTGACTAGTAAGAATCTTAAAACCTATGGATTTATATGTCTCCGAAAGAGAATCAAGCGTGTGTACAGCGGCATAAACGCAGCTGTGATAGGATTGGTGAGGTTCGGTGAGCAAATGCAGACCCTTGGAAGTCATATTGCATGGTACCCATTCCATGGTTCTCAACTCTCCAGGTTTAAGGGATTCTTCCTTCAGCTAAAACATGCATGTGGAACCCAGAGTATGATCCACCGTGTGATCGGGAAACGTGTTCAAATGTGTCTCAGATTTCGTCCCCTGGTACTCGGGTGCAACATTCCAGACACTTTACTAACACTCTCCCCACTTGGAGAGTCAGTGCCTTTAACATCCTATTTGGCCCAATTTGCAAATTCTGCTGAAGATGAACAGGAATAGGGAGAACCAATGAGAGACTAGCTGGAGGTGTCTGGACGGGCAAATTTAACTCTCATTTCCCACCAGGAAGAGGAATTAACCAAAGGCTCAGCCTGCCGTGCCGGAACGACACTAGGGCCTGAAGCAATCCTGCGGTGTTGCGGCCAGCTCAGAAGAAAGCGAGTTGAAGAAAGGAGCTCAGGGGCAATGTAATTCACAAACCTGCAGAGTTATAAATGACAGCTATCGTCCAAAAATATATTGAAGTAAGGCTGCCAAGAGGACTTGAAAGTGGGGCAGAATTGCAGGAAACCGATTTCAGGAGGTAGACTGGAATTGCATGTAAAGCATAGGAAAAGAGGCAGAACGTCCACAATGATGCACTTGGCCAAAAAGGACGTATGCGTTTTTTCCTGAATATATTCAGGAAAAAACGCATACGCCCTTTTTGGCCAACCAAGCAAGCTTGCAAAGGAAATCTGCACTACAATGAAGTCTCACTGCCCCCCAGTCAAAAGGGCCATCTGAAAAAAGTGTAAAATCCAGAAAGGCAGGACAGGCCATGGAGAACTGGGAGCCTAGTTAGACTGATGGGTGGGATGTAAATTGCCAACAGCCACTCTGGAGAAGTGTATGGTGTTTCCTGAAACATCTAAAAAACAAAGCAACAGAGCCTAGGGCACTTCCACTTATGGTCCTATAGCTTAGGGAAATTAAAATCAAAAAGACACAGCCACCCCAAAGTTTGGGACGGCTCTGTTTACCAGAACCTCATTTACGGTACAAGTTCAATATCGCAGAAAGCGAAAAATGGATAAAGAACATGTGGTACATACGTACAATGCAATATCACTCAGCAATGAAATCTATGTCATCAGGCCAGTAGCAGCATAATGAGTGGATTCAGGTACGATGATTCTAAGTGAAATAAGTCACACAGAAAAAGAAACATCATAAGGTATCACTAATACACGGAATGTAAACTTGGCTACACAGGAACTGAATTACAAAACAGAATAGGGTCTCAAATGTAGAAAACCAACTTACGCTTGCTTAAGAGGAAAGGTGAGTTGGGGTGCTGCATAAAACCAGAGATTGAAATTAACACAGATACCTTTCCATAAGCCAAATATGTAATAGACAAGAGCTACTGCTTGCTCAACGAAGTGGACTCAACACCCCATATTAAACGCCTAAGAATATACCTGACTAGTAAGAATCTTAAAACCTATGGATTTATATGTCTCCGAAAGAGAATCAAGCGTGTGTACAGCAGCATAAACGCAGCAGTGATAGGATTGGTGAGGTTCGGTGAGCAAATGCAGACCCTTTGAAGTCATATTGCATGGTACCCATTCCATGGATCTCAACTCTCCAGGTTTAAGGGATTCTTCCTTCAGCTAAAAGATGCATGTGGAACCCAGAGTATGATCCACCGTGTAATCGGGAAACGTGTACAAATGTGTCTCAGTTTTCGTGCCCTGGTACTCGGGTGCAACATTCCAGATGCTTTACTAACACTCTCCCCACTTGGAGAGTCAGTGCCTTTAACCTCCTGTTTGGCCCAGTTTGCAATTTCTGCGGAAAATGAACAGGAATAGGGAGAACCAATGAGAGACTAGCTGGAGGTGTCTGGACTGGCAAATTTAACTCTCATTTCCCACCAGGAAGAGGAATTAACCAAAGGCTCAGCGAGCCATGCCGAAACCACACTAGGGCCTGAAGCAATCCTGCGGTGTTGCGGCCAGCTCAGAGGAAAGCGAGTTGAAGAAAGGAGCTCAGGGGCACTGTAATTCACAAACCTGCAGAGTTATAAATGACAGCTATCGTCCAAAAATATATTGAAGTAAGGCTGCCAAGAGGACTTGAAAGTGGGGCAGAATTGCAAGAAACCGATTTCAGGAGGTAGACTGGAATTGCATGTAAAGCATAGGAAAAGAGGCAGAACGTCCACAATGATGCACTTGGCCAAAAAGGGCATATGCGTTTTTTCCTGAATATATTCAGGAAAAAACGCATACGCCCTTTTTGGCCAACCAAGCAAGCTTGCAAAGGAAATCTGCACTACAATGAAGTCTCACTGCCCCCCGGTCAAAAGGGCCATCTGAAAAAAGTGTAAAATCCAGAAAGGCAGGACAGGCCATGGAGAACTGGGAGCCTAGTTAGGCTGATGGGCGGGATGTAAATTGCCAACAGCCACTCTAGAGAAGTGTATGGTGTTTCCTGAAACATCTAAAAAACAAAGCAACAGAGCCTAGGGCACTTCCACTTATGGTCCTATAGATTAGGGAAATTAAAATCAAAAAGACACAGCCACCCCAAAGTTTGGAACGGCTCTGTTTACAAGAACCTCGTTTACGGTACAAGTTCAATATCGCAGAAAGCAAAAAATGGATAAAGAATTTGTGGTACTTACGTACAATGCAATATCACTCAGCAATGAAATCTATGTCATCAGGCCAGTAGCAGCATAATGAGTGGATTCAGGCACGATGATTCTAAGTGAAATAAGTCACACAGAAAAAGAAACATCATAAGATATCACTAATACACGGAATGTAAACTTGCCTACACAGGAACTGAATTACAAAACAGAATAGGGTCTCAAATGTAGAAAACCAACTTATGCTTGCTTAAGGGGAAAGGTGAGTTGGGGTGCTGCATAAAACCAGAGATTGAAATTAGCACAGATACCTTTCCATAAGCCAAATATGTAATAGACAAGAGCTACAGCTTGCTCAACGAAGTGGACTCAACACCCCATATTAAACGCCTAAAAATATACCTGACTAGTAAGAATCTTAAAACCTATGGATTTATATGTCTCCGAAAGAGAATCAAGCGTGTGTACAGCGGCATAAACGCAGCTGTGATAGGATTGGTGAGGTTCGGTGAGCAAATGCAGACCCTTGGAAGTCATATTGCATGGTACCCATTCCATGGTTCTCAACTCTCCAGGTTTAAGGGATTCTTCCTTCAGCTAAAACATGCATGTGGAACCCAGAGTATGATCCACCGTGTGATCGGGAAACGTGTTCAAATGTGTCTCAGATTTCGTCCCCTGGTACTCGGGTGCAACATTCCAGACACTTTACTAACACTCTCCCCACTTGGAGAGTCAGTGCCTTTAACATCCTATTTGGCCCAATTTGCAAATTCTGCTGAAGATGAACAGGAATAGGGAGAACCAATGAGAGACTAGCTGGAGGTGTCTGGACGGGCAAATTTAACTCTCATTTCCCACCAGGAAGAGGAATTAACCAAAGGCTCAGCCTGCCGTGCCGGAACGACACTAGGGCCTGAAGCAATCCTGCGGTGTTGCGGCCAGCTCAGAAGAAAGCGAGTTGAAGAAAGGAGCTCAGGGGCAATGTAATTCACAAACCTGCAGAGTTATAAATGACAGCTATCGTCCAAAAATATATTGAAGTAAGGCTGCCAAGAGGACTTGAAAGTGGGGCAGAATTGCAGGAAACCGATTTCAGGAGGTAGACTGGAATTGCATGTAAAGCATAGGAAAAGAGGCAGAACGTCCACAATGATGCACTTGGCCAAAAAGGACGTATGCGTTTTTTCCTGAATATATTCAGGAAAAAACGCATACGCCCTTTTTGGCCAACCAAGCAAGCTTGCAAAGGAAATCTGCACTACAATGAAGTCTCACTGCCCCCCAGTCAAAAGGGCCATCTGAAAAAAGTGTAAAATCCAGAAAGGCAGGACAGGCCATGGAGAACTGGGAGCCTAGTTAGACTGATGGGTGGGATGTAAATTGCCAACAGCCACTCTGGAGAAGTGTATGGTGTTTCCTGAAACATCTAAAAAACAAAGCAACAGAGCCTAGGGCACTTCCACTTATGGTCCTATAGCTTAGGGAAATTAAAATCAAAAAGACACAGCCACCCCAAAGTTTGGGACGGCTCTGTTTACCAGAACCTCATTTACGGTACAAGTTCAATATCGCAGAAAGCGAAAAATGGATAAAGAACATGTGGTACATACGTACAATGCAATATCACTCAGCAATGAAATCTATGTCATCAGGCCAGTAGCAGCATAATGAGTGGATTCAGGTACGATGATTCTAAGTGAAATAAGTCACACAGAAAAAGAAACATCATAAGGTATCACTAATACACGGAATGTAAACTTGGCTACACAGGAACTGAATTACAAAACAGAATAGGGTCTCAAATGTAGAAAACCAACTTACGCTTGCTTAAGAGGAAAGGTGAGTTGGGGTGCTGCATAAAACCAGAGATTGAAATTAACACAGATACCTTTCCATAAGCCAAATATGTAATAGACAAGAGCTACTGCTTGCTCAACGAAGTGGACTCAACACCCCATATTAAACGCCTAAGAATATACCTGACTAGTAAGAATCTTAAAACCTATGGATTTATATGTCTCCGAAAGAGAATCAAGCGTGTGTACAGCAGCATAAACGCAGCAGTGATAGGATTGGTGAGGTTCGGTGAGCAAATGCAGACCCTTTGAAGTCATATTGCATGGTACCCATTCCATGGATCTCAACTCTCCAGGTTTAAGGGATTCTTCCTTCAGCTAAAAGATGCATGTGGAACCCAGAGTATGATCCACCGTGTAATCGGGAAACGTGTACAAATGTGTCTCAGTTTTCGTGCCCTGGTACTCGGGTGCAACATTCCAGATGCTTTACTAACACTCTCCCCACTTGGAGAGTCAGTGCCTTTAACCTCCTGTTTGGCCCAGTTTGCAATTTCTGCGGAAAATGAACAGGAATAGGGAAAACCAATGAGAGACTAGCTGGAGGTGTCTGGACGGGCAAATTTAACTCTCATTTCCCACCAGGAATAGGAATTAACCAAAGGCTCAGCGAGCCATGCCGGAACCACACTAGGGCCTGAAGCAATCCTGCGGTGTTGCGGCCAGCTCACAAGAAAGCGAGTTGAAGAAAGGAGCTCAGGGGCACTGTAATTCACAAAGCTGCAGAGTTATAAATGACAGCTATCGTCCAAAAATATATTGAAGTAAGGCTGCCAAGAGGACTTGAAAGCGGGTCAGAATTGCAGGAAACCAATTTCAGGAGGTAGACTGGAATTGCATGTAAAGCATAGGAAAAGAGGCAGAACGTCCACAATGATGCACTTGGCCAAAAAGGGCGTATGCGTTTTTTCCTGAATATATTCAGGAAAAAACGCATACGCCCTTTTTGGCCAACCAAGCAAGCTTGCAAAGGAAATCTGCACTACAATGAAGTCTCACTGCCCCCCGGTCAAAAGGGCATTCTGACAAAAGTGTAAAATCTAGAAAGGCAGGACAGGCCATGGAGAACTGGGAGCCTTCTTATGCTGATGGGCGGGATGTAAATTGCCAACAGCCACTCTGGAGAAGTGTATGGTGTTTCCTGAAACATCTAAAAAACAAAGCAACAGAGCCTAGGGCACTTCCACTTATGGTCCTATAGCTTAGGGAAATTAAAATCAAAAAGACACAGCCACCCCAAAGTTTGGGACGGCTCTGTTTACAAGAACCTCGTTTACAGTACAAGTTCAATATCGCAGAAAGCGAAAAATGGATAAAGAAGTAGTGGTACTTACGTACAATGCAATATCACTCAGCAATGAAATCTATGTCATCAGGCCAGTAGCAGCATAAAGAGTGGATTCAGGTACGATGATTCTAAGTGAAATAAGTCACACAGAAAAAGAAACATCATAAGATATCACTAATACACGGAATGTAAACTTGGCTACACAGGAACTGAATTACAAAACAGAATAGGGTCTCAAATGTAGAAAACCAACTTATTCTTGCTTAAGGGGAAAGGTGAGTTGGGGTGCTGCATAAAACCAGAGATTGAAATTAGCACAGATACCTTTCCATAAGCCAAATATGTAATAGACAAGAGCTACTCCTTGCTCAACGAAGTGGACTCAACACCCCATATTAAACGCCTAAGAATATACCTGACTAGTAAGAATCTTAAAACCTATGGATTTATATGTCTCCGAAAGAGAATCAAGCGTGTGTACAGTGGCATAAACGCAGCAGTGATAGGATTGGTGAGGTTCGGTGAGCAAATGCAGTCCCTGTGAAGTCATATTGCATGGTACCCATTCCATGGTTCTCAACTCTCCAGGTTTAAGGGATTCTTCCTTCAGCTAAAACATGCATGTGGAACCCAGAGTATGATCCACCGTGTGATCGGGAAATGTGTTCAAATGTGTCTCAGATTTCGTCCCCTGGTACTCGGGTGCAACATTCCAGACACTTTACTAACACTCTCCCCACTTGGAGACTCAGTGCCTTTAACCACCTATTTGGCCCAATTTGCAAATTCTGCTGAAGATGAACAGGAATAGGGAGAACCAATGAGAGACTAGCTGGAGGTGTCTGGACGGGCAAATTTAACTCTCATTTCCCACCAGGAAGAGGAATTAACCAAAGGCTCAGCCTGCCATGCCGGAACCACACTAGGGCCTGAAGCAATCCTGCGGTGTTGCGGCCAGCTCAGAAGAAAGCGAGTTGAAGAAAGGAGCTCAGGGGCACTGTAATTCACAAACCTGCAGAGTTATAAATGACAGCTATCGTCCAAAAATATATTGAAGTAAGGCTGCCAAGAGGACTTCAAAGTGGGGCAGAATTGCAGGAAACCGATTTCCGGAGGTAGACTGGAATTGCATGTAAAGCATAGGAAAAGAGGCAGAACGTCCACAATGATGCACTTGGCCAAAAAGGGCGTATGCGTTATTTCCTGAATATATTCAGGAAAAAACGCATACGCCCTTTTTGGCCAACCAAGCAAGCTTGCAAAGGAAATCTGCACTACAATGAAGTCTCACTGCCCCCCGGTCAAAAGGGCCATCTGAAAAAAGTGTAAAATCCAGAAAGGCAGGACAGGCCATGGAGAACTAGGAGCCTTCTTATGCTGATGGGCGGGATGTAAATTGCCAACAGCCACTCTGGAGAAGTGTATGGTGTTTCCTGAAACATCTAAAAAACAAAGCAACAGAGCCTAGGGCACTTCCACTTATGGTCCTATAGCCTGGGAAATTAAAATCAAAAAGACACAGCCACCTCAAAGTTTGGGACGGCTCTGTTTACAAGAACCTCGTTTACGGTACAAGTTCAATATCACAGAAATCGAAAAATGGATAAAGAAGTTGTTGTACTTACGTACAATGCAATATCACTCAGCAATGAAATCTATGTCATCAGGCCAGGAGCAGCATAATGAGTGGATTCAGGTACGATGATTCTACGTGAAATAAGTCACACAGAAAAAGAAACATCATAAGATATCACTAATACACAGAATGTAAACTTGGCTACACAGGAACTGAATTACAAAACAGAATAGGGTCTCAAATGTAGAAAACCAACTTATGCTTGCTTAAGGGGAAAGGTGAATTGGGGTGCTGCATAAAACCAGAGATTGAAATTAGCACAGATACGTTTCCATAAGACAAATATGTAATAGACAAGAGCTACTCCTTGCTCAACGAAGTGGACTCAACACACCATATTAAACGCCTAAGAATATACCTGACTAGTAAGAATCTTAAAACCTATAGATTTATATGTCTCCGAAAGAGAATCAAGCGTGTGTACAGCGGCATAAACGCAGCAGTGAAAGGATTGGTGAGGTTCGGTGAGCAAATGAAGACCCTTTGAAGTCATATTTCATGGTACCCATTCCATGGTTCTCAACTCTCCAGGTTTAAGGGATTCTTCCTTCAGCTAAAACATGCATGTGGAACCCAGAGGATGATCCACCGTGTGATCGGGAAACGTGTTCAAATGTGTCTCAGTTTTCGTCCCCTGGTACTCGGGTGCAACATTCCAGACACTTTACTAACACTCTCCCCACTTGGAGAGTCAGTGCCTTTAATCTGCTGTTGGGCCCAGTTTGCAATTTCTGCGGAAAATGAACAGGAATAGGGAGAACCAATGAGAGACTAGCTGGAGGAGTCTGGACGGGCAAATTTAACTCTCATTTCCCACCAGGAAGAGGAATTAACCAAAGGCTCAGCGAGCCATGCCGGAACCACACTAGGGCCTGAAGCAATCCTGCGGTGTTGCGGCCAGCTCAGAAAAAAGCAAGTTGAAGAAAGGAGCTCAGGGGCCCTATAATTCACACACCTGCAGAGTTATAAATGACAGCTATCATCCAAAAATATATTGAAGTAAGGCTGCCAAGAGGACTTGAAACCGGGGCAGAATTGCAGGAAACCGATTTCAGGAGGTAGACTGGAATTGCATGTAAAGCATAGGAAAAGAGGCAGAACGTCCACAATGATGCACTTGGCCAAAAAGGGCGTAAGCGTTTTTTCCTGAATATATTCAGGAAAAAACGCATACGCCCTTTTTGGCCAACCAAGCAACATTGCAAAAGAAATCTGCACTACAATGAAGTCTCACTGCCCCCCGGTCAAAAGGGCTATCTGAAAAAAGTGTAAAATCCAGAAAGGCAGGACAGGCCATGGAGAACTGGGAGCCTTCTTATGCTGATGGGCGGGATGTAAATTTCCAACAGCCACTCTGGAGAAGTGATTGGTGTTTCCTGAAACATCTAAAAAACAAAGCAACAGAGCCTAGTGTAATTCCACTTATGGTCCTATAGCTTAGGGAAATTAAAATCAAAAAGACACAGCCACCCCAAAATTGGGGACGGCTCTGTTTACAGGAACCTCATTTACGGTACAAGTTCAATATCACAGAAAGCGAAAAATGGATAAAGAAGTTGTGGTACTAACGTACAATGCAATATCACTCAGAAATGAAATCTATATCATCAGGCCCATAGCAGGATAATGAGTGAATTCAGGTACGATGATTCCAAGTGAAATAAGTCACACAGAAAAAGAAACATCATAAGATATCACTAATACACGGAATGTAAGCTTGGCTACACAGGAACTGAATTACAAAACAGAACAGGGTCTCAAATGTAGAAAACCAACTTATGCTTGCTTAAGGGGAAAGGTGAGTTGGGGTGCTGCATAAAACCAGAGATGGAAATTAACACAGATACCTTTCCAGAAGACAAATATGTAATAGACAAGAGCTACTCCTTGCTCAACGAAGTGGACTCAACACCCCATATTAAACGCCTAAGAATATACCTGACTAGTAAGAATCTTAAAACCTATGGATTTATATGTCTCCGAAAGAGAATCAAGCGTGTGTACAGCGGCATAAACGCAGCAGTGAAAGTATTGGTGAGGTTCGGTGAGCAAATGAAGACCGTTTGAAGTCATATTGCATGGTACCCATTCCATGGTTCTCAACTCTCCAGGTTTAAGGGATTCTTCCTTCACCTAAAACATGCATGTGGAACCCAGAGTATGATCCACCGTGTGATCGGGAAACGTGTTCAAATGTGTCTCAGTTTTCGTCCCCTGGTACTCGGGTGCAACATTCCAGACGCTTTAGTAACACTCTCTCCACTTGGAGAGTCAGTGCCTTTAACCTCCTGTTTGGCCCAGTTTGCAATTTCTGCAGAAAATGAACAGGAATAGGGAGAACCAATGAGAGACTAGCTGGAGGTGTCTGGACGGGCAAATTTAACTCTCATTTCCCACCAGGAAGAGGAATTAACCAAAGGCTCAGCGAGCCATGCTGGAACCACACTAGGGACTGAAGCAATCCTGCAGTGTTGCGGCCAGCTCACAAGAAAGCGAGTTGAAGAAAGAGCTCAGGGGCCCTGTAATTCACACACCTGCAGAGTTCTAAATGACAGCTAACATCCAAAAATATATTGAAGTAAGGCTGCCAAGAGGACTTGAAAGCGGGGCAGAATTGCAGGAAACCGATTTCAGGAGGTAGAGTGGAATTGCATGTAAAGCATAAGAAAAGAGGCAGAACGTCCACAATGATGCACTTGGCCAAAAATGGCGTATTCTTTTTTTCCTGAATATATTCAGGAAAAAACGCATACGCCCTTTTTGGCCAACCAAGCAAGCTTGGAAAGGAAATCTGCACTACAATGAAGTCTCACTGCCCCCCGGTCAAAAGGGCCATCTGAAAAAAGTGTAAAATCCAGAAAGGCAGGACAGACCATGGAGAACTGGGAGCCTACTTAGCCTGATGGGCGGGATGTAAATTGCCAACAGCCACTCTGGAGAAGTGTATGGTGTTTCCTGAAACATCTAAAAAACAAAGCAACAGAGCCTAGGGCACTTCCATTTTTGGTCCTATAGATTAGGGAAATTAAAATCAAAAAGACACAGCCACCCCAAAGTTTGGAACGGCTCTGTTTACAAGAACCTCGTTTACGGTTCAAGTTCAATATCGCAGAAAGCGAAAAATGGATAAAGAAGTTGTGGTACTTACGTACAATGCAATATCACTCAGCAATGAAATCTATGTCATCAGGCCAGTAGCAGCATAATGAGTGGATTCAGGTACGATGATTCTAAGTGAAATAAGTCACACAGAAAAAGAAACATCGTAAGATATCACTAATACACGGATTGTAAACTTGGCTACACAGGAACTGAATTACAAAACAGAATAGGGTCTCAAATGTAGAAAACCAACTTATGCTTGCTTAAGGGGAAAGGTGAGTTGGGGTGCTGCAGAAAACCAGAGATTGAAATTAGCACAGATACCTTTCCATAAGCCAAATATGTAATAGACAAGAGCTACTCCTTGCTCAACGAAGTGGACTCAACACCCCATATTAAACGCCTAAGAATATACCTGACTAGTAAGAATCTTAAAACCTATGGATTTATATGTCTCCGAAAGAGAACCAAGCGTGTGTACAGTGGCATAAACGCAGCAGTGATAGGATTGGTGAGGTTCGGTGAGCAAATGCAGACCCTGTGAAGTCATATTGCATGGTACCCATTCCATGGTTCTCAACTCTCCAGGTTTAAGGGATTCTTCCTTCAGCTAAAACATGCATGTGGAACCCAGAGTATGATTCACCGTGTGATTGGGAAACGTGTTCAAATGTGTCTCAGATTTCGTCCCCTGGTACTCGGGTGCAACATTCCAGACACTTTACTAACACTCTCCCCACTTGGAGAGTCAGTGCCTTTAACCTCCTGTTTGGCCCAGTTTGCAATTTCTGCGGAAAATGAACAGGAATAGGGAGAACCAATGAGAGACTAGCTGGAGGAGTCTGGACGGGCAAATTTAACTCTCATTTCCCACCAGGAAGAGGAATTAACCAAACGCTCAGCGAGCCATGCCGGAACCACACTAGGGCCTGAAGCAATCCTGCGGTGTTGCGGCCAGCTCACAAGAAAGCGTGTTGAAGAAAGGAGCTCAGGGGCACTGTAATTCACAAACCTGCAGAGTTATAAATGACAGGTATCATCCAAAATTATACTGAAGTAAGGCTGCGAAGAGGACTTGAAAACGGTGCAGAATTGCTGGAATCCGATTTCAGAAGGTACACGGGAGTCGCTCTTAAAGCATAGGAAAAGAGACAGAACTTGGAAAATAATGCACTTGGCAAAAGAGGGCATATGTGTTTTATCCAGAGCTCTCATAACCGAGGGGAGGAGATTCCCAGCAGGCTCCAACTGCCACCTGAAGGCTCACGTTGTCAAGGCAACGTGAGCAAGCCAGGCAGGAGTTACCTCACAGCAGAGGTCCCAGCTCACAGAAGGGTGAGAAAATCAGCCAACATCAGACTCTCACCAGAGGGTCCACATCACCAAGGGGATGGGAACCAGGCAGGAGTGTCTTCACACCAGTGGGGCCACATCATCGAAAGGTGAGGTACTCAGCACATGTGTCCTCAAACCAGAGGACCCACATCACCAAGGGCCTCGGAGTGAGGCAGGCAGGAGTAGCCTCACAACACTGGGCCCATAGAACAAAAAAGTGAGGAATCCAGCAGTTGGAACCTCCCAGCAGGCGGCCCAGAGCACCGAGGCTATGGGATCCAGGCCACAGTGAACTCACAGAAGAGGGCCCATGTCATGAAACTGAGCAACCCAGCCATTGGGACCTCAGAGCAGGAGGCCCACATCCCCATGGGGATATAAATCTGGTAGGAGTGTCCTCGCACCACTGAGAACGTATCAGAAAATTTTGGGAGACCAGCAGTTAGGGCCTGACGCCAGAGGACCCTCATCACCAAGGGAAGGAGGCTCCCAGCAGGCTCCAACTGCCACCAGAGGGCTGACGTCGCCAAGGTGATGTGTGCCAACCAGGCACGAATGACCTCACAGCAGAGGGCCCACCTCAGAGAAGTGTGATGAACCCAGTCAGGATCACACTCGCACCAGAGGGCCCACATCACCAAATGGATTCGAACCAGGCAGGAGTGTCCTCACATGAGTAGGGCCACATCATCTAAAGCTGAGGAACCCAGAACATGTGGCTTCAAACCATAGGACACCCATCATCAAGGGGCTGGGAGTGAGGCAGGCAGGAGGAGCCTCACAAAAGAGGGCCCAAAAATAAGAAAGGTGAGGAGTGACCTCACAGCAGAGGGCCCACCTCACAGAAGGGTGAGGAACACAGCCAGGATCAGACTCTCACCAGAGGGTCCACATCACCAAGGGGATGGGAACAAGGCAGGAGTGTCCCCAAACCAGTGGGACAACATCATCGAAAGGTGAGGATCCCAGCACATGTAGCCTCAAACCAGAGGAACCACATCACTAAGGGGTTCGGAACGAGGCTGGCAGGACCAGCCTCACAACACAGGGTCCATAGAATATAAAAGTTGAGGAATCCAGCAGTTGGAACCTCCCAGCAAGTGGCCCAGAGCACCGAGGCTATGAGATCCAGGCCGCAGTGAACTCACAACAGACGGCCCACATCATGAACCTGTGAGCAGCCCAGCCGTTGGGACCTCAGAACAGAAGGCCCACATCCCCATTGGGATGGGAACCTG